>NC_136059.1:1637977311-1638427311 GCF_964261635.1 Lissotriton helveticus
TTAGAGTCCTAAAATAAAAGACCCAAACCGGTTCATAATCACTGCTGTAAGACAGATCTCGGCGAGTGCCAAAAAGTGAAGCACCTAAAATACATCTTCTCATTAAACCTAGCATTCAATAATTGTTTCGACCAAAGTTAAAAAACAGTGCAAAAAGGCAAGACAGCAAATATTCATAAATTATGCAAACAATATTCTAATACGTGTTAGATCATCACAGTTGGGTCAAAATTAGCAGCAGGCAGATACATTTCGATTCAGAAAATAGCAGCAAAAACATTCCATACTAAAGAGCAAGTGCAATATTGTCAGGAAAAATTTCTAAGGACATAACTGAACCCAAAGTGCTAAAAGACACAAAACTAAGATGTATAAAAAATAGTTGATGTTAAGAAATGCATTGCTCTATAGCAGTGGTTCCCAAACTTTTTTGACCTGTGGCTCCCCTGACCTAATCGGCAGTTGGCCGTGGCTCCCCGCCATTTTTTTACCGGTGGGTGGGTGGGTGGTGTGTACCTCTTGTTATCTTCCTTAAAGTATTTGGGACGCAATGAAGGTATTATATTGGTTGGAATACTTGAAATATTAATCTCATCCACTGGCAATCACTTTGGCTGCATCCCAATCCATCGTTTTTTTCCCCAACAGAGTGCCTGGTCCCAAACCCTTATTTATGCCAGCTGCTGCTTTCAGAACCTTTTGGTACTGAGACCCGCTCTGAGAAAATGGAACATTGAGTTTGGTCTGTCGTAATCAGTATCCCCAGCCTTATTTTTACACTAAAAAGGTCTGTCCTTCCATCTGTGTGCCCATCTATATCCAAACATATTCAACCATTTGCACATCTATCCACCATATATCCTTCCGTCCATCATTTCACTCATCCATCCCTCCATCCGCCCTTTCACTCATCCATCCATTATTCATTTGCCCACCCTTTCACCCCATCCATCTGTGCAATCATCCATGCATCCACTCTTCCACCCAGCCATCCATTCATTTACTCATCCATCCACCCATTCACTTACTCATCCATTCACCCAGTCATTTATCCTTCCACCTATTCACCCTTTCAGTCATTCATCCTCCCTTTCTCTCTCCATCCCCCTTTCACTTATCCATCCATCTACCCACCCATTTACTCATCCATTCATGAATCCATCCATTGATCCTATTACTCATCCATTCTTTCACTCATCCAACCATCCGTTCACTCATCCAGCCATCCGTTCTCTCATCCATCCACCCTTTCACTTCACTCATCTATCCATCCTTTTGTCCATCTACACCCTTTCACTAACTCATCAATCCTTACATCCACCCTTCAACTCGTCCATCCATTCACCATTTCACTTATCAATTCATCCATCCACCCATTCACTTGCCCATCATCTACCCTTTCATTCATCCACCCATCCATCCTTTCACACACCCATCCACCAATTCACTCGCCCATCAGCTGCCCTTTCACTCATCCATCCATCCTTTCACACACCCATCCACACTTTTACCCATCCATCTACCCTTCCACCCATACATCTACCCTTCCACCCATACATCCATCTATTTACCTTTTCTCTCATCCATACTTCCATTCATTCACTCATCCATCCATCCTTTCTTTCATAATCTATCCATTCCCCCTTTCATTCATGCATTCATCCTTTCAGTAATCCATCCAGCCATTCAGACATTCCTTCACTTATTTACTCACCCACCTTTTCACATTATGAGCTGAGCCTTTGTTTGCAGAGTTGCAGGCAGAAGAGGCCCATCAAGAATGAACTACAGTAAGGGGTAGGCTGGTGGAGAGTTCACTATGCCCCTGCACATAGGCAGACTGAAAACGTAGAAGTCATGCATGATGCACAGTGCCAGGATGTGAAGTTACTGTAACATGGTGTTGTTTAGAGGGCTTTAAGCGGTGTAAAAAAAACTGGGGGGTCTCTTCAAAGGGGGTGTTTGACGTAATTAAGAGCGCAGCTTAAAACACCTAGGCTAAAAATCTGCGCTTAGCATAGTGTTCCGCCTCACTGGTCTTATGTTGTCTCTGTCATTGCATCCAGATATATAATACAGCAAGTATCATTACACCTCAACAAGCCAGGACTATTGGCTTTGTCAATGGTTGCTAGTTCCTTAAAAAAAAAAGGAGCAACCATAGCCTTGTTGAATACAATATTGAAAATACTTCAGTTCTAAAATGGCAGGACAGTGAGAGAACGATAACCTGTTCTTTTAAACTTATTTTACAGGCTTCTTTGAATGAAGTGTTTTCTAAGATGCAGTGTGGGCGTTTTACTTTTTATCCTACAGGATGCCCTTCTGTACCCTGAGACATGGTGTCATACCCCCAGCCAGCCCCATTGTCATTCAGTAAGTGGCAATCAGTGGCATACTGGATGACAATGGGTGGGAGGGGCTGCTCTTGTGATCCTGGAGGAGTGCGAGGCGCCTCCAGCAGCAGGGGTGAGGCCTCTCACAGGGTAGCAGCGCTGCTCCCTGTAATGGCCAAAATTACAGATAAAAGGCCAGTGGAATTTACGGACGGTTGGTCACCCTAGTGTGCGCGGCGCCCCTGGCACCTCATTACGGCGCACCGGGGCGCCGCGGCGCACAGTTTGGGAACCACAGCTCTATAGGATTATGAAAAATAGCTAAAATGCCTTAAGCTCAAAGTGATAGTCTGGATAAGAACAAAGTGCCACGTGCCTAAAAAGTGCAAAAAGTGCTGTGTAAAAAAGTACTGTGCAAAAAACATCTTATCACACTAGCAGTACGGGGGAGACAGAGTTTCACCGTCGTCTCAGCCACAGTCCCTGGGTGCCTCCTGTACGCGGATGTGAGCCACGTTACACACCGTTTCACAGTCAAAGACGAAGTTTGTGTCAGCCGACACAAAGCAGGAGCACACTCATATCAGGTCAGTGGAATAATATATTTATTTCATATAGAACCCACCCGCCAGTGCTGACAGTTAAACCGAGTCACATGAAAAAACTTTTTTTTAAAAAGGAAAGGGGGCAGGGTAGAAACACCCTGATCTCCTAGGTCTCTTGGAGGGGTCCCAAAAAAAGCATTAAAAAAAATATATTCTGTGGGAATTGTGGTGGATCTGCGGAAATGTTTTAAAAAACGAAGAGCTGCTTCCCCTTTGTGAATGGGTGCACAAACATTTTTTCAGAGTAGGCAGTGATCCCAGGGACCTACACCTGTCCTTTAAAAAATGTAAATGCAACCCGTTGTCCTTTGAGGAAACGGGCTGCATTTTTAAATATAAATGATTTATTTAAAAGCAGTCCCAGACATGAAGGTCGGCTGACCCATCAGGCCACCATCCCTAGGAGTGCCAGCCATTCCCAATGGGGTATCAAACTGCGACAGCCTCATTAATATGCATGAGGCATGCAATTTGCGACCCCATCGGGAATCGCAAACAGTGTCTCAGACACGGTTGTACATTGGCAATTGTGACTCGCAAATTGCGACTCACAAATTGCGGCTCGCAATTTGGCGCAATTTGCGAGTTGCAATTGCCCATGCTTGTACATCTGGCTCATAGTATGGCATTTTAGTTATAATACATGTACATTTTCCTGAATCATTTAGTAATTTTCACTTGTTAGTTTATTAGACACAGTTGATATGATTTCTGGACTATTTCTACATCCTAAGCATGCTTTTACTATATTCTCTATCAAGATCATTGCCATTTTCTAAAATGTGCGCAAGGTGCACTTTTTTTTTCCTTCTCATTATAGGTTAATGTGTTGTGTAAAGGATGAACAGCATTTAGGCTTCCGCTATCCTCTGTCTATCCTCTTATTCCATTTCTATTCTTTTCACTACTCTTTTCCCTTGTGTACATTTACACATTTTGATCATCACAAATACCAATAGTAGACACAGAGCAAATATCACTGATGGTCTCAAGATTTTTCCCACTATTCCACTTCTTAGATTGTTAAACCATTTACCTACACCAGGAAATCCCTTCTTTATTGATTCCCATGCACCATCAGTTTTCAACACTTTCAGGTCTTTTACTAGATAAGTAATGTTTTTAAAGCAAACTTTCTCTTATCAGGAATATAGGTACAATCTTGTTGAACCTTTCACATCCAACAGACTCTGCCTTCCTTCATGAGAAGGACGTGTAAAGCAAGTCTGTTTTGCAAAAACATTGAATGCAATGGTTTCCAAACTGTACACTGTGGCTCCCTGTGGAGCCGTCAAACCTAGCCAGATGAGCCGTGACCAAGCACTTTAATGCATTTAATGTTAAAGTGGTTGTTGGCTTCAGTTAAACTAATTACACTTAAATGTATGATGTCAATATTTGTAAGTGACATACCTAAAGCTGTAAACATAGTGCTTGATTTCATTTTGTCTTTATTTCGAATAAAATTCATAAAAGACGACACACATTACATAATATTTTAAAAGACTACTTCAACATGCCCAGAAAAGTGTAGCAACAATCAACATACAATCATTTCCTGACAATTAATTTAAAGGGTTTTCAATTTCATTGAACGGATCAGCCACGCCCACCCTAAAAATTTGGCAACGCATATCACAGACATTTCAGTTCGTATATCACGTAATTTCAGCAGTGCATCACGATTTCCACCACAATTCAGGGTTATACATATAGGTTTCAGCCATTTCAATCGAGGGGATCGATATACTGGGCATGCAAAAAACAGATGACCAATGCTTTCTACCTGGTCGGGACAAAAAAAACATTTATTGCTTACATTCTTCGCCCACTTCGAAGTAAAGGAGTTGATGGGCAATGTACCCACCCGAAACTGATGATACAGTTTGCGGTCTAGGGTTTTGCAAATCAAATCCCAATAGGGCTCAAGGGACGGTGTTATCTTATGTGTTAAAAAGAGTCCCGTTAGACTATTGTCCGAAGAATGAGTGACCAGCGTAGATTTTTTTGTAGCCCAGAAAAGATCCTTAAACTCTTGTTTCGATGGGAACCTAGAGCATTCGGGATATGACCACAGTTCAGAGAGGCCCATTGAATACAATATTTGTTTTACCTCACGGAGCCATGGGATTCTATGAGCACCCCACAATGATTTGACCTCATCTAATTCATGGTCAAAGAGGCTAAGCTCTGGAGTCGCCAGAGTGCCACGAGACGAAACTGCGCCATCTCGTCCAGAGGTCTACAACCTAGGTCTAGAAGCAATGGTTTTATTGGAGAGGATTGCGGAAGCCCAACCAGGTTCCGTAGAAACCTATTCTGTGCTATGGTCAATGCTGACAAGTCCTTATAACCCCATATGTCAGCTCCATACAGGGTAGCAGCATTAGCCTTGGCCTCATACATTTTTAACGCTGGTATAATGCGTTTGGGCAGGGATTTTTTTTGTTCCTGAAGTAAACATCCCGTAAGGCGGACAAATTTAAGTTTTAGTGCTTAATTGATGGCATGTCGCAGGAGATGACCTCCATATGTCACTGAATCCCCACATTCAACACTCCCAAAGTAAGCAGAAGAAGCCTGATTTATTTTCTTAGACTTGTTAATAGTTTTGCTTTATTCCAAATGCATTGTACACCAATGCAAGTTATCAGGAAAGTACAGTTGTCCTGTCTATTAAACACACTAGGTATTATTAAGTATTGACATTTGTGCTTGAATCATAGGTACTTCCATTAACATTTCTTTCGGTACATACACATTTCCAGACAGGCCTGCTCTCTCCTTGAGCACAGGGAAGTAAAATACCATATATGGCAAAATGCCAACATCTGGAAGCAAGGAATAGGGATGTTTAAAAAAAATCAGAGGAAGTTATATTTGACTTGCATTGATTTGAAGGAAAATATTAGGGAGGAGACAGCAAAAATAAAGCTTTATATGGTTTAAAAATCGTGAGTCACCCTGCTGAGACAGGTGTGTTGGCACTTATGACATGGGTAGAAATGGAAAAGCATGCAAATATTCTTCAAGGGCAGAAACCCTTTGCCAATGGGGCCTAGATTCGTAGGGGTGCTAACTAGCACTGTAAGTGGGATAAAAAAAGTTTGAGAGGGTACTCTAAAAAAGGCATGGGCAAAGAAGTGTAATTAGGAATATTTTATTAGAGGCGCTGCCTTAGTAATACAAAACACCCTGCGTTTATGATTATAATACCTTCATCAGCTTCATCCCAATTATTTTCAGGGAGAAAAATGCAAGCAATTCTGAGGCCGGGCCTAAATCCCCCTCACCTTCCAAAAAAAGTAACAGTGGGGAGCCACGAGCAATGGCCAATGGGTCTAGGGAGCCACGGGTCGAAAATGTTTGAGGACCACTGGTTATAAATTAATAAAATGATCACAATATTGCCACATATAATAATATCATAAAGCATATAAAACTCAACTGATGAGACCTTTTTTCGGGAGATTCTATAGTCAATTATTACCATTTAAAATTAATTAGAAGGTGCTAGATATTCTAATGTTGATCTTAATTAGAATAAATAAAGTGCCATTATGCATGCTTTTTTATAAAAGTCTATGCTTGGTTCTCACTTAAATAGTGCTAATTGCTGCTTCTAAAGTATCAGTGCAAAATGGCTAAAGAGTATTTAAGTGACACAATATCTATCATTATTTTTGCTGCTAAGACAGCCTAGATGCCCCACAGTTTCTAATAATATTTGCAGGGTGTATATCCATAGTAGTATCATTCTTCCTGGGCTGCCTAAAGTATGAAGTAAAAGCTAAATCTTCAGATGTCGAAATTGTTTAAGTAAGTAATGTGCCATTGTGCATGCATACTTATAAATAGACACCTTTTTTTCTCAATTGATTGTCCCAAACTGTTACTATGGTATCAGCACTAATTGACTTAAAGTCTTAAAATAATATTCCTACAGCTAGAATAACCGAGGCGTCCTACTGTTAGTGTTACATTCAGGAAAATAATATTTCTACAGCTAAACAGCCTAGGCGTCCCACTGGTTGTGTCATATTCAAGGAAATCAAGTGCAACTAATTAGTTTGTCATGCAATATCAAGAAGTTCAGCAATTTACCGTTAATCTTGGCATCCATGGGGTCGAGCCTCTTGATTAATGCCATTCGGCATATTCGAATCCCCGTTCATTAAATATAGATTTTAGTAATAAAGTGCTGGGTTGCTTTAAGACTTTACATATGCAAACCAGGTGGATTATATCTTCCTTTAGAGTACCACAAAGTCTGCATGATTTTAGTACTTTATATCTCCATGCAAGTTGGCCAGTCAAGGATGGCAAGACTCCTAATCGAAGTGCCATCTGCTTTATTTTTAAATATGCTGGATATGTCGTGTTGAGATATTCTGCTGGTTTTAAACTATTGTAGGATTGAACTATAATCCAGGCATGTGTCCGCGAAGTAATTTTATACTCATCTTCAATAAGGGAATGCAATAGGGCTATTTTATTGATTTCACTGCAAAATATGGAATGTGGTAGATTCAAGTGCCATAGGTTAGTAGTATTTGTTTCTTGCAATGATGACCGCAAGTATTTGCTGTATATTGATTATGTGTCATTGTCCAGCGATTGCGATAATGCAATGACTGATGGACTGTTTTGATTTGTCCATATTTTATTTCATGTTTTGATGGTAACATATAATCTTGCTATGCTTTGTTTCATTAGACCGAATTCCAATCATACTTGTGGTGGAGAGGCAGGCACTCTGAGGGAACCCAAAAACTTGATTGTAGGTGTTTTTTTGTAACTTGTCCAGAGTAGAGGCATTTTTCCTGTGCATTACCGCACTTGCAAAAGTCACCGTTGGCAGTAGTTTTGCAGTAACAATGGCTAATAGTGGTTTGAAGGAAGGGCCATTCAGCTTTTGGCGAGCGCACAAAAGGAATGTATCAACACCTGAAATGAATGAAATGAAAGAAAATTTATAACGCGCAACTAAAACCCGAAGGCATCAAGGCGCCTATCAAATAATGAATCACAAAAAGGCAGAGGCAAAACTACGGGTAAGCTTTGGCAAATAGCCGTGTCTTCAGGGCTTTTCTAAAGGACTGAAGGGTGGGAAGGGCCTTAATTTCCGCAGGAAGAGCATTCCACATTTTTGGTGCTATAGTGGAAAAAGCTCTGCCACCCCATTTAACTCTGCGAATACGTGGTACAGATAGCAGAGATTTGTTAGCAGAGCGCAAATTCCTCGAGGGGCTAAAGGGGGCCAACAGAGCCCCAATCCCCACTGACCTATTTCTAGCTAAGGCGCCAAAGGTCATGCACAGGATTTTGAAAGAAATCCTGTCCTCAACAGGGAGCCAATGCAACGCCTTCCTCGCGGAGGTGGCCGACGCTCGTTTGGGTAAGTCCATCACGAACTTGGCAGCCGCATTTTGGACCATTTGGAGGCGCTGCAGCAGCCCCCTGCTGAGTCCTGCATACAGCGCATTACAATAGTCAAGTCGGGAGCCTATGAGTGCAACCACGACTTGCTTTCTAGCCTGCTGGGATAAGTAGTGTTTGATCTTCCTCAAGATGTGAATTATGCCCCAACAGGTAGAAACAGTTCTATTCACCTGCTGACGCATATTGAGGGTAGGGTCGATCAACACTCCTAGATTTTTCGCCAAAGCTGCGGGTACCGGACGTGCTCCCAGTGAGGTCGGCCACCAATTATCCGACCAGATGTCCTCCTTTCCCCCAAACAACAAGATCTCCGTCTTCTCCCCATTCAATTTTAATGAATTGTATGTCATCCATTGTGCGACTGCCTCCAAACAAGATCTAAAATTGGAGGCAGCCTCGTTAATAGACTGGGAGAGGGAGACCAGGATCTGGGTATCGTCGGCATAGGATACTACCTCCATCCCAAAAGAGCTTATCAGTCTGGCAAGTGGGGTCACATAGATGTTAAAAAGGGTCGGACTTAATGCCGACCCCTGAGGGACCCCATATTGCACAGACAGGGATGGAGATAGAAACTCCCCCAGCATCACTCTCTGTTCCCTCTGGTCTAGGAAGGAGGTCAACAAATTAAGAGCGGACCCCTCCACCCCAATCTCCCTCAGACGAGATGTTAACACTGAGGGAGAGAGGGTATCAAACGCAGCTGTGAGATCCAGCAGGATGAGGAGGGTGGTCTGGCCCCTATCAACTCGAGTGCGGATATTATCCAGCACTAGGGTAAGGGCCGACTCGGTGCTATGCTCCCTCCTAAATCCATGCTGCGAATGATCTAAGAGGCCAGAGTTCTCCAGAAAGGCCGCAAGATGCTTATTAAGATGTGTTTCCAGCATCTTCGCCGCGGCAGGGAGCAGTGAAATGGGGCAAAAGTTTTTAAGTACCCCAGGGTCCAGTGTTGGCTTCTTAAGTAATGGTTTTACCACTGCCCTTTTCCATTGCTGAGGGAAGGTGTCAAACCTCATTGCCCCATTCATGATCTCCAAAAAGGGAGGTAAAAAGGTCTCCTTGCACTGCTTAAGAAGCATGAGAGGACAGGGATCTAAAGGGGAGCCTGATCTGGTCTTAATGAGAAGGTCCTCTAGTTCCTGAGATAAAAGGGGAGGCAAGGATACCAGGCGTCCCGAAGGAGCAACCTCCACCGTAGTATGAACCAACTCAGCGGAGCCAGAGGCATCGGCAGTTTCAGCCTTCTGAAGCTCCAAGGCCGAATACAGATCAGCAATCTTTGCCTGAAAGAAAGAGGCAATGTTGTTACACAAGAGCTGAGAGCCGATGACAGGATCAGGAATCTGAAGGGAGGTCAGAGAATCAACAATTTTAAAAAGCTCTTTCGGGGAGGAAAGTGAGGTGGTACACGCAGTAAAGTATTGTTGCTTAGCTCTTATCACCTCCGCCTTATAGCCCCTCAGTAAGATTTTATGTGCCGCTTTTTCCTTCAAGTCCCAGCTGGCCAGCCAGAGACGCTCCTGCCTCCTAACTCCCTGCCTGAGAAATCTTAATGACTCGGAGAACCAAGGGGCCGACGGCTTTTTCCTGGCCGAGTATCGTAAACGGGCCGGGGCAAATTCCTCTAGAGCCAAGGTGACAGCCTTATCTAGCTGAGAAACCGAGAGACATACGTCTGCCTCCTGAGAAATTATTATATTGGGAATCATGGGGGCAAGCAGGTTATTAGAGATGTTCTTGAAATTTTGCCGAGATACCCTCTTACTTGAGACCCTTTCCATGCTCTCCAGAGTAGAACAGGACATCTATTGGCATCGCATAATGGTCGGACCATGAGAGGGGAAAAGGGGTATTAGCTGTCAACCTTTCATCATTAGAAAAGATTCCATCAAGCGTATGGCCCGCCTGGTGGGTAGCACCCCTCACAAGTTGGTTAAGCCCGCAGGCAGACATAGCATCGATCAGGGAGAAAGTGTCACTGGACTCCATATTCTCAAGATGGTAGTTCAGATCTCCCAGAACCGTAAAATGCTCACAGCCAAAATACGGTTCAAGAATGTTAAGCATATTTTGTCCAAAGTCTGTTCTAGACCCAGGGGGGCGGTAAATTAGGACACCAGTGAAAGGCAGCTCGAAGGAGCCTTTTAAGGAAAAATGTAGGACTTGAACATCATCCTTAGGGTCAGATAGCGGTGTGGTGTGGCATAGGAGACTATTCCTATATAAGATACCAAGACCACCTCCTATGCGACCTGTCCTATCCAGCCTCACGAAGAAGTAGCCTTCTGGAACTGCTTCCACCAGGTCTGGACCCGAGGAGTCTTTTGCCCAGGTCTCTGTGACAAACACCCAAGTGGGTTTCCTATCTAAAACAAAATCCTTAAAAGCAACATTGTGCTTAATTAAAGAATGAGCATTAATGAGGAAGCCATTCTCCCTCCGGATGCAGCCTCCCCCATTACGGCTCTGTCCCACCTGACCGAGAGCCAGAGTAAGACTAGGAACCCCAAGGCCCTCCTTAAAGCAGCCACAACGGGGATAAGTTAAAAAAGCCTCGGGGACAAGACTATGATGACAAGAAAGGCCAGAAGGCTTAAGTTTTAGTAGGTCTTGTTTGACATACCTGACAGCCGTAGAGGCAGAATCGACAGTTACGTTCGACCAGCCGTCCAGCCCCTCCTCAGCGCGGACGGGCGCAGACGGGCTGGACTCTGGCGTGACTCCGGCGCTGCTCCGACGCACACGCAGCGTGCACACGCTGCGCGCCATTGTACATAGGCTATATAGGGCTCTAGCTAGTCCACCTGACTGCTAGAGCGCTGTGTGGGTGGCGTCAGCGTCCCCAGAATACCTTGCTTTTATTCACCATATGTTGTTTATGCATAAGGAAATTTAGCTTTTTGTCTATATTAAAAACCAGATATTTATACCTGCTGACTTCCACTAGAGTTACGTCACTTGACTTTATGTTTGTGGGGGACTGGATCCATGTCCCATGGACATTGTTTTTGTTTTAGTCGGTTTTATTTCTAATTTGTTTATTATGGCAAATTCTGAAAGCTCTTCCATTGGCCTTTGTAATCCCACTCTTGTGTGGCTCAGCAACACAATGTCATCCACAGATGACAGATGTGTCAGGGTCAATGGTCCTTGTCTAGGAGGGTGTGAATTTACTTGATCAAGACTCAGCGATAGGTCAGCCATGAATAGTGTAAAATGGTGTGGAGCCAGGACGCTGCCTTGTTTGAGGCCGATGGATGTGGATATTTGCCTGGACCTCCTTGATCCATCTGCCAACTTGATTTGAATCCATATAGAGGAAAGTGGAGGATTGTGCCCTCAAGATCTGTCAAAGATGGTTCAAAAAGAAAATTCAAGCGTTCCTCAATGGTATTGCGTATGTGGTTTTTATTGATTGTTGCATATGCGAAAAAAAGGAAAAAGAAGAAGCACAGCCCACGGGAAATATCCTTTACAACGCAACTTATACAACGCACTACCATTACGGCGCAACTTTTACAACGCAAGTCATTACAACGAATTGCGCTGGAGGGCGCTCTAGGATAGGGAATAGTTTAATTACTATCCAACACCTTCCCTACTATCCACGGGGACTGGAGTTGGAATAGTAAATTAAACTATTCACTATCCAGCGCCCCCCAACGCAAGTCGTTGTAACGACTTGCGTTGTAAAACCTGCGTCGTAATGGCATGCATAGTAAAAGCATGCGTTGTAGTGACATACATCCACAGCCGACGCGATTTTTCGCCCTAATGGCCTATTGGCCATGGGCTTTTTCAAGGCTGATAGGGTGTTAAAGTGAGAGAATCAAAAGCATGGAGGAGAAAGTAATATCCGTAGGGCAGAGTGACAAGGACCAAAGATAGGTCAAAGCAGGGTAGAGAGTAAATGTGACAAGATGGTGGGTGAGCAGCACAAGGTAGAATGGAGTTAAACAGAGAGGGATAAGAGAGAAAATATGAAACATAGGAAGGACAAAAGTAGGGGGGAGAGAAGGAAAGATGGAGAGGAGAGAGACGGGGAAATAGAAAAGAGAAGGTGACATATTCAAATACAGTGTAATAATTTAAACATTTTGTTCAACATATTTTTTCAAAATATTTGTGTAGACATCGAAAATCCGAAAGTTAGGATAAAATAGTGCAGGTTAAATAAATGTGCATAAAGAATAATTAGATCAACCGGCGATACATAATCAATAAATAGTTATGCAATTAGAAATACATAGAAATTAGTACAGGTTAAATAAGTGTGCATAAAGGATAATTAGATCAACCGGCGATACATAATCAATAAATAGTTATGCAATTTGAAATACAGCAAAGAGATGTAGCACACTATATTTTCACATAATATATTTACGTCAAATTAAATTATCTATGTTAAACAGGTGAAACCACCTGTCTCCTCACATAAATCTTGAGAATGCATAATAAAGAAAGCGAAAATGTCGTATGCAAAGGCAAAAGGGTCATGGATTCAATTACGAGTGGTCATGCTCAGTGGTTCCATACATGAATAAGGTATGTGTATGGGCATGATTACAGCTATTCAGAGAATATTTCTTACATCAGCAGAGAAATTCATAGCTTAATTCTTTTGGCCCACACAGCAAGACATAGTTCAAGTGTTATTTTCAAGTCTTATAGATCAAAACCTCTTTGATAAATGCACAGATCAGATTCATTGATGAGATTAATCAGAACAATTTGAGTCAGTCTATTTATTGGCATGATAAATTCCAATCTCAGTTCAGCCAGAAAGTTCTGTTCATGGAGGTTCAAATGAATGTGAATTGTTATAGCAATATGTATGAAATGCTCTCTCCCAGTTATTGGCTGCCACTTAAGTCCATTCAGGAGAAGAGTACTTTTAGATTGGTACTCTCTCTCTTTTTGATCTCCTTGTTGCTTGTTCATCATCACTGTTGTTCTGGTCGGACTGGACAGGACTCTCAAGAATAGTTGGATGAACTCGCACCTCAGTCAAACTGTGTGTTCCTCTTTCTTATCTCTGGGCCTATAGTGTCTGGGTACTTATAGCATTTCAACTGCACTAGGCCCTTCGCTAGGGTCTGTATATTGTGCAGTCAACTCTACAAGCTGTGACCCTTCTGTACCGACAACAATTGACTCTTTCAGACCCCCCTCAGGCCAAATGAGTGCTATCCCAGCTGCTTGCTGGTCCCCAATAACTTGACTTCCCTTCTCCCTCTGTCTCACTGTAACCACTGGCATATAAAAAACAGGTGCTTATATATCATCAAGGTGACATGAGACTCTATGAGTATGAGCAGCATGTACCCTCTTCAGGAGACCTCCGCTCTTTAAAGCAGTAGTGGTAACCAGTATTACCTGGTATGACCCATGCCAATGGGGTTCCAAGCATGACATCCGTATGTGCCTCATCACCATTACCCAGTCTCTGGGACTGAGATCATGGCACTGCTGCTGTTGAATCGAAGTTGTAGCCTCTCCACCCTGATAAGACATCACATCAGCCAATCCTTTGCAGTAATCAAGAATCATATTGTAGGAAAGGTACTCTTTTGACATGGTTTCCCCCCACTTTTTGCATGGTATCTGATGCAACTTGTCTGAGAGTGTGCTGGGTTACAGCTAAGCATGTCCCCAGAACCAGTGTTCTATTGTTCCACAATTGACACTCCTTTAGGATCCTTGTAAGTCCCTAGTAAGTGGTACCCCTGGTACCCAGGGCCTTGCAACTAAAGAGAGTTCTAAGGGTTGCAGTCAAAATTGTGCCACCCTAAGGGACCCCTCACCAAGCTCATGCAAACTGTCTTTGCAACCTGCATGTCTTGGAACAAAGAAAACCGAAGAGTTGACATGGCACAGACCTCTATGCATCATGCTAGCAAAGCACTGCATGTGATATAGGAAAGTCACCCCTACGGCAAACCTTACACCCTTAAGGCACGGTGTAACATACTCATGTGTGGGCATATCTACCCGAGTGGATGTGTCCCTGTGATATCTAAGTTCACCTTTAGATATTACAGGTGTGCAGGGAAGCCATAATGAGTACATGGGCTGGAAACCCATCAACACAGGTTCCCAAGCTACATGGTGGCTTCACTGTACCCCAAGGTGTGTGGAACGAATCGCCTTGTCTTAATAAAACTATACTGATGCCAGTGTTGGATTTAAAAATAGATGCACCCAGAGAGCACCTTAGAGATGCCCCCTGAAAACCTACCAACTACTAGTGTGTTGACTGATCGGTCTCAACCAGCCAGCCAACCTAGATACGTTTCTGACTTCCTGAGGTGAGGGCCTTTGCTCTGGGACAGGAACAAAGCTTGCTCCGGGCGGAGGTGTTCACACCTTATCCAAACAGGATGATCATTGTAGGGCGAGAAGCTTCAAAGGCCCTGCTGCCTTTGATATGCAAGCCGGGACCTCTCAAGATAGTAGAGATGCCCACCCCCCTGTCCTTACCCCACTTTTTGGCACCAAGACAGGTAGGAAAATTAGTTAGATCAGGAAGTGTGCCCATGTTCAGCCAGCAACACCCATACAGCAGGCCAGCAGTTGTGGACCCCACTTTTCAGAATCCTCCATCTTGTATTGGAGAGAATTAACCTATTAGGGTCAGGGATATGACCACTTCCCATAGGAAGTGGTCATATAGAGTGTGTAGTCGCTCTACAGGTAGGCAGCCCATTGGCTACCACCTGGGACTCCCATAACCCCCTAAATTGAGTATTTAGGTGGCACCCTTGACCCAGAACTTCAGATTCGGCGGGTCAACAGAAGAAGGACAAAAAAGAGTCCATGCCTGCTGAAAGCTGCAACAGAACTTTGGTGAGAACCTTGTTGTCCTCAGCCCTCTCTCAACACTCACGACAGAGTGACTCGTCCTGCGATCTGGAGAACTACCAAAGCCTTGGGTGGCCTGCCATCACGTTAACAAACACCAAAAGTCTCCCTTTGAGTAGAGGAGCTCCTCCCCTGCAGTCCACAGGCACGGATAAGCAGAGTCTGGTCCACCGCCTTGGACCTCCCCAGCCCACCCAATGCCAGAGACGATCCCGAGAAGGTACTCATGCTCTGGAAGGTCAGCTCTGTCTCCCTGCTGAGTGTGAGGACACCAGGAACAACCGGAGCTGTGCAGTACCACCCCCCAGGGTCCCGGATGCTCTACACTGAACACCAAACTTGAGTGTCCAGTCTGAACTCTCACTGCACCAGGACCAAGCAGCCATCAAGGGATGTCACCATCACTGAGACCCACTTCAAGAGTGGCCCAGCTGCCTTAATTTCTCTTTGTCCATATGTTTGTCCCTGACCGCAAGGTGCATCTTTGCGCACCCAGCCTAGTAGACCACCCCACTTCTCCCAAGCCTACCGACCCGGGTCCCGACGAACGGGCTATACACCTGTGCTCCAAGACTCCTTGCGACCTGAGCCCCCATTTGGGAGCCCTCGGACTTGCGCACAAGTCCGCTCTGCAGCCTCTTCTCAGGTGGCCTTCCCTTCTCGATAGCGCCAGCTACCAACCTCACCAGCACCCTGCACCCGGTAGAAACCCAGGTGATTCCTGAACTACTACTGGCTGTAATTTTAACCTTGGCCCACTACTAGTTCAATTCCAGAAGGTGAACCTCTGAAACCGAATGTACCTATTTTTCTGCACCTATGACTTTTTCTCCCGTAGGAATCCATTGGGTGTAAAAGTGCACAGATTTGAAACTTTTACTTCCCTTTGAATATTTTCTATTGAAAACTGTACTTTGAAACTTCAGTATTTGCATTCTCATTTCTAGGTAGGAGCAATAAAGAAGCAGGATTCATAGTAAAGCACCTCTAAATTGTAAAAATTTCGGCCCGCAAAAGGATTTACTCATATCTGGTAAGCCAACTATTGGTCAAGTACTGTGTTTGAGTATGAGTTAACAGTACTTAGACTGAATGGGGCACAGAGACAGTTAAAGGATGGCCCATAACCTTGCTTTAATACTGTTCAAGGCTCAAACATGTGAACGCAACCGCTTACAGACATCCAAGCAATGCAGCGGCTACAGGATCAAAAGTTGCTGAAAAGTATGCCATTGGTCTGCATGCACAACCATGCATCTGCGTAAGCACTGAAAGAGCGTAGCTGTCTCTCTCACTGCAAAACAATACAAAACTTCAGTTATAATCAGGCATTCCCAGAGCCGGTACTCAATAGAGACATTCTCACAGCTCTGTGAAAGAACGAAAGCAGCTGTCATTCCATCATACTAGATCAGATACATCCTTGTGTGTCAGCCTCTGGAGCGGCTTGGCTTTCAAGGAAAAGTTGGGAATCCACTGTCGACAACAGCCCACTATTCCTAAGAACATGCAAATTTCCTTTTGAGTAGTTGGCGGACTCATACTCAAAATTAATTAGATTCTTTTTGAGGAGACTTTTCTTGCCCCCTTCTCAATATAATGCACAAGGTATAAAACCTCTCTCTTACAAAACTGTAACTTAGTTGGGGATAGTTTATATCCATTTTCATCCAAATGATTCAGCAAGGCAATAGTTGCATTTTTACAAGTCTCTCAGGTATTTGACACCACCAGTAGGTCATCAATATATTGTACTAGAACTGAGTGATGAGACATCTCTAAAGACACTAAATTCTTTTTTAATAATCTGATTAAAGATTGAAGGACTCTCCATATACCTTTGTGGGACTCAACACCATGTCAGGACATGACTGCTGAAATGGAAAGTAAAAAGAAACTTGCTATCCTCATGTATGTGTATAGAGAAAAGGCTTGCCATAAATAAATTACGGTAAAACCGCTTGGCCTCACATGAAATCGGAAACAAAATCACAGCTGGATTTCGTTCTACAGTACAACAAGTGACAACAATTTGATTGACTTTTCTCAAATCCAGTACAATGCAATATATCCCGTTGGTTTTCTGCAGACCCATGCTGCTGAGTTACGTGGGCTCCCCATAATGTTTCTCAAGATACCCTGTTCAGTCATTGAGTCAATCGTAGGAGTTATCCCAGCAATTGCATCGGGGGTCAAATTATATAGTGGGATTCTAGGAAAATCAACATTAGGTTTCACTGTAATGTGGACTGGTTCAACACATTTGGTAAGTCCAATGTCTTTACCAGTGAAGTCCCAGAATTCAGGTAACACTGTATCTCTCAGTCCTGTAGGCAATAACGGGTACATTCCAATGTCTCATCTTTGTCTAGCAAGCTTGAAAACAATGTCTTTATAATTTGTATGGAACTCAATGCCATTTGGTGTACAGTAAATGGAGCAATTTAGCTTGCATAAAAGGCCTCGTTAAACTAGGTTTACTACACTTGAATCACATGTACGTGCCCTCCTATAGGTACCTCTCTCATGGGAAGCATTCGTACTTCCTCATCTTCCCCATCTAATACATATGGAGGCATCCACACCCTATCTTTCTTTGTTTGATTTTTCTTTGACCATCTCCCTTTCCCATTCATCCACTTCACTCCATTTTCTAAGCACTGTCTTTAACTACTTAATCTGTAATTTAATTCCTGCTGGTCTCATGTTACCAAGATCTTGGTCACTAAAGTCTAAGTGATATGTTTTCTGTAATACTTTTGATTTCTGCAAATCAATCCCATATTTTTAAGTTAATTCAAGTAGCTATTCGTGAGTCTGTCTGGCACGTCTATTGATGTCTTTGCACAAAAATAGTAGCTCCTTGCCTTGGTAAACATTTAATCGAGTCAAATTAAGAGTTCCAATGATCATCTCTTCTAACTCTACATTTCATTTTAGCACATCCGCAACCCTTTCTTTCTCTCAGGCTTGAGTATATGTTCCATTTGTTCCAAGGTTTCCATCAGCAACTGAAGTATCTATCCATCTAGGCCAATCATCATATTCTCGGGATGTAAGACCTGTCTGTTCTACTGGAGTATTCTGAGAATGTGTCCTAACGGCTAGGGCGGTAGGCTTAGAAGCTATGGAACTGGGTTCAAGTCTCAGCACGTTCGCCCAACATTCTGTGATTTTGGGCAAATCATGTAATCTACCCGTGCCTTCCAAAAATGAATGTGTCTATCTGTAAAGTAACTGGTGTTCACGTAAAGTGCTCTGATTCGTTCGGGTCAAGTTTGCGCAATATACAACTCTAAAAGAATACATATATTCCTCCACTATATGTGCCTCTACTCTTACCAAGTGGTGAATGTAAGAGGGACATGTCAGAATTCGGTGTTCCCCTGGGCACTTTTGTTCCGGAAATACCATAGTTTACTTGTGTACTTGTGGAGGCTCACTCATTCTAGGCATGAAAAATGGTGGTGACCGCTGAAAATTGCTTCTAGCAGGGTCAAATCTTGTCTGATTTAATGTAGGATCTGTGTTTGCACCATGTGTGACAATTCATTGAGTTGGGATCACAGGAGTCTGTGGAACGTGTGTTATTGTTGAATTATAGGTGTACTAGCTACAGCACTTACTCATGTAGGAACAGGTAATATATGGGCATTATTTTATAAAGGGGTACAACAGGACCAATAGTACCAGAGACAGTCAAAGCATCTGAAACATTTAAGGTGATTGGATTCAAAAGTGCTATCATTCTCTCATCCTGTCCTAGAGTAAAAGGTGTGTGTAAAATTTAGTTTACAGGTACACCAGGTTAATTTGTGAATCAATCTGAATAAGTATTAATCGATCCCTCAGGTTGAGATTCATTGTAGGGCGGTTGACAATTTGACAATACTTAGTTTAGAAATTCATCATCTATGTCACTGTCTCTATGAACTGTAACGTCTGTCTTGGTCATCTCTAAAGTCCTTTTTTTCCCTTTCTTTTGCCTTTATCTTCTCCTTCCACTGTTAGGACGGGATACATTCTTGTTCCCTCCGCTTTATCAGCTCTCCAAGCTTTCTGTTGTGCATTACACTTGGCATCTATATAAGTGCTTATGGCTCTTTTGCATCTCCACTGATATTTCTCCTTCTCTTTCTACTGAGGTACGTGTTCACATTCATTAAGAGCTTCAAATTGTGCAGGTCTAGGAGGCGGCTCATTTCATATAATGTCTGTTAGAAATGAGGTCTCTGGTTGGCAGTGGTTTGCACCCTGTCCAAGTAGGGACTCTCACTCTAGTCAGGGTAAGAGAGTTAGTAGCTTGGCATGAGCAGTCCGGCTTATCTCAGAGGCAATGTGTAAAGTATTTGTACACACACACACACAGTAACACAGTGGAAACAGTACAAAAGGAGTCCACACCAGTTTAGTTAGATAACTAATATATTTCTGAATAAAGCAAGACCAAAACGACAAAAATCTAACATACACAAGTAAAAATATCACAGTTTTAGCAAAAGGTACCTTACATGCGTCAAAAATCAAAGATGGTGAGGCACCAGATAAACAAATCAATGCGTCGGTTGCCTTACTACACAGGGAAGGTGAAGCATTGGTTCCTTACTGGCAGGGGAGGTGTAGCATCGGTTCCTTACTGCTAGGCAGGGGAGGTGATATATCGGTTCCTTACTGACAGGGGAGGCGATGCATCAGTTCCTTACTAGCAAGGGAGATGATACGTCGGTTTCTAGGCATGCAGCCTTGATTCCTTACTGCCCTGCAGTATCGATGAAGAATTGGGACCCAGGTGCTGCGTCGATTCCACAGCTGTGTAGCAGGTGCTGCATTGACTCCTCAGCCGCGAAGCAGGTGCTGTGCCGCTCTTTTGCAGTGATGCGTCGATAAAACAGACGCTGGAAGTTGATGCGTGGATTTTCTCCTTAAGATCACCGGTTTATACTATCCAAGGGCCCTGGATTTGGCAGCACATGGCAAGTCAGGACTCTCAGCAGAAGAGCCCAGGCACTGGTAGGGGAAGTTATTTTATGGCCCTGAGACTTATCAACAGGAGACAAGCACACACAATCCCTTGCAGAACTTTGGGGAACCTTGGAAGCAGGATTAGAAAGCAAAGTCCAGTCATTTCATTCCCAGGACAGAAGCAGCAAGAAACAGGCCAGTACAACAAAGCAACAGGCAGAGGGACAGTCCCTCCTGCAGCATCCAGCCATTCTTCTGGCAGAATGTCCTCAGTCCAGAAGTATTCTAAGTTTGGGGTGGCAGAGGTCCGATACTTATACCCCTTTCTGCCTTTGAAGTAGACAAACTTCAAAGGAAAGTATTTGCAGCTACAAGAGCCTACCTTTCCCTGCCCTGGCTCCAGACACACTTCAGGGGGGTGCAGACAGATTTGTGTGAGGACAGGAATTCAAGCATATCCCTATTCAGGTGTCAGTGACAACTCCTCCCATCACCGTAGCTCAGGAAGGCTCATCAGCTTAGTGATGGGCCATCAGAATATCCAGGGCACACCTCAGCTCGCTTTGTGTGACTTTCTAGAGTGAATGCACAAGAGCCCAACTGCCAGCCAACCAAGACAATATTCTACAGACAAGTAAAGTCTCAGAATAGTTAAACAAGAAAATGCCCACTTTTGAAAACTGAAGTTTAGTGGATTTGTGGCACTCACAGGTATATATCTTTGATCAAAGTATTCAGTTCAGTAAGGTGTATGGTGCCGGTGGGTATAGCCCTCTGATCCAGGGCATGTGAAAATGAAATGAAAAAAGATTGGCCCGTCTGTAAATGGAATAGCGTCCCCACTAGGCACACCGAAATCTGTCAAAAATTTCAATAAAGTATATTCACTTTGGTTAAGAGTTTTTTAAATTCATCATATTGGTGTCCTAATTTTTTACAGTTCAATGAAAACGTTCATCATGACATAAATCACAGGAAGTCATCAGTTAACTCAATCCCAATGCATTTTGGGACAATGCCCTTCATCTCTGCTACAAACAGAATGACTTTAGAGGAATTTTCAACATCCACCCCTGTTCGCTTATCAAAGATCTAAAAATCTCAAAGAATGTTTAAGTAAACCTAATACCACAACAGAACCGATCGACAAGGGAACCATACCCTGTTTGAAATGTGGCCACTGTAACAATGTTATTAAAGGAAATAATCTTATGCACCCTACCCAAGGTACACCGATAAAACCTATACCACACCGACATGTGACATTAAAAACATTGTGTACATGCTAAAGTGCCCATGTGGTTTGGCGTATGTGGGAGCAAAAGGTAAAAGTGTGCATAACGGAACACAAAAGCAGTTTTCTGGATCATTACGTAAAGTCACCTGTTGCAGTACATTTTTTCAACCAAAAACATAATGTAAGTCAACTACGCTTCATGGTCTTTTTCTTCTACATTATACCTTCTTTATTTTGACTGCTTTCTACGTATGTCATTTTAAGTTAATTTTGCCCGTCGAGGTTTTTCACATTTGGACAAAGTGGGCGTTTTGTACATATTTGTTCTGTATTCATGCTGAAAGTCTCCAATGTGGTCTAATCTTCCATGATTATTTATCCCTATACGATGATTTGACCGTTTAAAGATGACGGGTATAGGAGCTCACTTTAGACTAAAACTTCTTCCTCAGTCCTTTTTCTTTTTACATTCACTTCCGTATCCAGTTTTATCTTCGTCCACATCGTATATATGGTGGTGATATTTACACACTTGCATGCCACATTAGGATCACGCAGATTCTGCACGATCGCAGAAGAATGGTAAGAATTTACACACCTCTGCTTTTGACACCGTCAGAACTTTTCTAATTGCTGCTTTTCACGTCTATGTCATTGTTTGTATCGGCACTTGTGTGAGCGGTTATATTTGAACAAACTTGTGGATGTTTCACAGTCTTTCCGCTTTCCGCGTTTGGCGACACCATTTGTATTGACACTCGGTGAATGCCTATATCTGAAGAACCTTGTGGATTTCTTTTTGCGCTTCCTTTCCGTTTTTTTATTTTCTTCTGAATCGGTCACACTTGTTTTTGCACCTCGTATTCTCTATTAGTAGTGGCACGTTTTTATGTCACTTGATTACTTGTGTCATTCACTATGTGGTTTCCGTTTACACTGATTTCGAGCACCTGACTATAGTGCTGACATCGCTATTAGACCATGGTGGACGTTTTTTCTTTCCTTCTACTTCTCATTAGCCTTTATTATTTTTTGTATGCTTGGATCTCTGAATATTTGCCCTTTTCTTACTCATAGGAAAATTCCCCTGACGAAGTGCAATGTCCCAAAATGCATTGGGATTGAGTTAACTGATGACTCACTGTGATTTCTGTCATGAAGAACGTTTTCATTGAACTTTAAAACATTGATGACACCAATATGATGAGTTGAATAAACACTTTACAGATATTGGTGTGCCTGGTAGGGACATTGTTCTATTTCTAGATAGCACAATCTTTTGTCACTTTCTAAAACTGGTGTTTGCAAAGACGCAAGTTGAAAAACCAACTTCACCAAAAGTTGTGTTTTTAAATTGTGAGTTTAGGGACCCCAAACTCAAAATCTTCATCTGCTCCCAATGGGAAATTACACTTAAAAGATAATTTAAGGCAATCCCCATGTCTCCCTATGGGAGAGATGGTCCTTGCAATAGTGAAAAACGAAATTAGCAGTATTTTACTATTATTATATGTAAAGCATACCAGTACGTGTCCTACCTTTTAAATGTACTGCACCCTGCCCATGGTGCTGCCTTGGGCCTACCTTACGGGTGCCTTACATGTACTAAAAGGGAAGGTTTGGACCTCGCAAGTGGGTTCATTTGCCAGGCCGAAATGGCAGTTTAAAACTGCGCTCACAGACACTCTAGTGGAAGGACTGAGACATGTTTGCAGAGTACTCATGTAGAGGGCACAATTGGTGCTGCAGGCCTACTAGTAGCATTTGATTTACAGGTTCTAGGCACACCTGGTGCACTTCACTAGGGACTTACAAGTAAGTCAAATATGCCAATCATGGATAAACCAATCACCAATACATTGTTCACAAGGAGCGCTAGCCCTTTAGCACTGGTCAGCAGTGGTAAAGTGCCCAAAGTCCTAAAACCAGCAAAAACAAAATGCCACAAACAGTCAAAAACAGGTGGTCAGAGGCAAAAAGACAGGGGAAATTATGCCAGAAGATTCCAGGTCTAACAGCATCTTTCTCAAATGTTCAATCACCCTCACATTATAGGCACCAGAATGTGGGAAAGGTAATGATCTATCTTTCTCTGTGATCTTACTCCATTCCTCAAGCAAAGGCACATATGGTATCCTTTGTTTAACACCATACTCTCATACGGCATCGGTTTTCCTTTACTAATAGGTATAGTTACATCTCCCTGTATCAGTCTATGTGCGGCTTTGAAAAAATTCATTTTCATTTAAATCTGTGCAATTTCACAAATTATTTTTCGTGGCATCAGGAAATACATTTCTCCGATAATCCTCTGTTCAGCAACCACAACGAATACAAGCGCCACTCTTTATGACATATTCAACAAATCCCAGTGCGGCTTTACACCAAGCGCACAATACCAGCACGGCACACTGTGACGTCAACCCTACTTCTTGCAGCAGCTCACTCTCCTTTACAATTTCTCTCTGTGTGTTTTCTAAGCAAACTTCAAAAATAAAAGCAAGCGATTTTCAACAACCAACTCTGTCTGCTCCACTAATCAAATTAATTATTCAATCAAACAAGAAATGGTTCGAAATAATAATTTCATTTTCAACCTACTCAGACATTCACTTCTAATGAAACCTCGGCCAGCAGCATCTCATTTGGATTGATACAGTTAGACCTTGTGCACAAAGATCAACTATACCAGCCACTTCTCACGACCATGCAAAGATAAGTATCTTTCTTAAAGATCCTATTGACAACGTCTCACGACAAACACCACAGCACAGCAGGCAACTACACTGAGTGTCATCTACACTGAAACTCAAATTGTCGTCGTATATCCCAGATAACCACTCCAACTTCTCTCCATTAAGCTCCATACTCACACATTAACTTCAGCTTTTTCAACTTCGCATGACATCACACAGCCTTTTTTCCAAAACTCCGCAATCTAAGAATTAGTAATAGTGATGCACAATCTCCCCCTCTTTTAAATTGTAGCTGGTAAACGCTGGATCAAATCTGGTAGCACGTCTGCTGGTTTTGTGCATTGACATGAGGGATTGTGGGTGTCCTATCTAGAAATCGCTCCAGCCCCGTCCAAGACCAAGTTCTCATGGGTTGACAGAAGGATTATTGTAATACCAGTAGAGTTGAAATGACGTGTAGCAGCAAAAAAGTGTGAGTGTTAGTAGGGTTAACCCCCTCAATTACTTTGGTCTTCTAATAAATCTTCCTCATCGCATTGAGGGGCGAAGACAATTAGAGTGTGGACTATTTGGCTACCCAACGAGGACCAGGCATTGATAATCAAATTACAAATTGGTAATCAGATTTGAATATATGATCATACTGTAAAGAAACAGGATAGCATCTGGAAGTCCGAATCTCCAGTAAAAGTTCAAACAGTTTAGAAAAACACAGACTAATAACTCGGCTGTTGCAATACCGAACTGCAGCACCAGAACCTGGTGTTTGGAGAAAAACCTATGGTTATCTCTATTGTGTATTAGAAATCTATATACTCTAAGCACAGCCCCTGTAGGGAAAATCTTGATATTCAAACATTTAAAGAGTTTCAATTACATTTATAATAGAATTGGCAATAATGTAAGACATTTATCAATGATAGACTCATATAACTCAGGTACAGGTGTAGCAGAAACCCACACATTGAATAGAGTTTCGAGAGTAGAATTTCTTACAGTTCATCAAATAAAGCATCCATGGGGCAAGTCTAAAAGGACAAGTTTAAGGGAAAGCTTGGCAAGGTATTTTCGAAGCTCTGGTTCGGCAAAGTAGTCCAAGGTAAGTCCGTCAGGCAAGGAGTTCCTGCCTATTAAATGGCATGGGCAAAGTCTACAAAGTTCTCTCAGCACAGGCAAAGGATCTGGGGAAAGAGTCCACAACAATGGGTCCCAACCAAAAGGGAAAGCTAGTAATCCAGAGTGTCTGCGAGAATGCTAGTCGGGGAAAAGACTGCCAGGGAGCTTCCTAGGAAAAAAGTGTATTTCTTGTCTAAGAATCATACTATTATGTATTATGGCATAGCAGTCCGGAGGTGACATCCAGTGTCGCACCATCTGACATACATTTTCATTCAAAAATATTTTTATTACCCTTTAAGTTAACAAACTTTTCGCATATCAGCTCATAATGTTACACATGATACAGTTTATAACATAGTTCAACAGCTCATTATTCCAAAGCTTTCAGTATGAAATTCTCAGGTGGTTATCCGTTATTAACTGTGATGCACCATCACTCAATCAATCAATCAATCAGGTGTTTGTTAAGTGCGACTACTCACCCGTACGGGTTTCAGGCACGGGGGGGGGGGGGGTCGCAGGTTCCAGTCCGTCAAGGAGGGGGTCTGTCGAAGAGCCAGGTTTTGAGGTTTCTTGCGAAGATGGGGAGCGATGTTGTCTCTCTGAGGTGGAGTGAAAGGTCGTTCTAGGCTCTGGCCGCAAGGAAGGAGAAAGATCGGCCTCCCGATCTTGTCTTTCTGGCGCGGGGGACCACTGCGTAGGAGAGCTGAGCTGATCGTAGGGTCCTTTGAGGTGCGTGGAATTTGAGTCGGCTGGTCAGGTATGCTGGTCCGGTGTTGTTGAGGACCTTGTGAGCGTGGGTTATCATCTTGAAAGTGACTCTAGCTTTGATGGGGAGCCAGTGGAGTGTGCGCAGGTGCTGGGAGATGTGGCAGTGTCTTGGCAGGTTGAGGACCAGTCTTGCGGCGGCGGTTTGGATGTTCTGTAGCTTGCGGGTGAGGTTTTTGTTTATTCCGGCGTAGACTGTGCTGCCGTAGTCGAGTCTGCTGGTGACCAGGGCGTGAGTGACATTCTTTATGTGTTCGAGGGGGATCCATTTGAAGGTCTTTCGTAGGAGGCAGAGGGTGTGGAAGCACATATATGAGTAGGCTGTCATGTGTGATCTGGGGGTTCTGTAGTAATATATTGAGCGTAGTGGAACCCTGCACAGTTAGTTATCTACTTAAGTTTGCAGCCTAACTTGGGTGAGGCTGATCACCGGTTCGTGGCTTCTTCAGCACCCACTTTCACGGCTCCAAACCTCCCTGATCTCTGCCTCATACGATCTAGAGGGGGTATTTTACTTGTGCGGCTCTGATCGCCTCCTCCGCTACCAGATGACATAGGATAATTACCAGGCCGGCGCAGAGCAGCAGGCTCACGTGTGTGCCATTTCCAGCGTTCAAGCCACGCCCCCTCATCGTCTGACAAACATAAGGTGATCTTCCGCTCACAAGGTTCAAACTGGAAGGATTCAGAGATTTTCTCATAGAAAGCATGGAAACGATTGTCTGTTACCAGACCCATAGGTATATCCACAAAAGGCTATTCATTGTCAGAAGTTTCCAGTGTGCTAATTACCACAGTCCAGATTCTTAAGAAAGTATCAATATTTTAGTGCAGTGTGTATCAACCGCCTGATTCATCAAACGAAATGCGCTCGCAAAACGGTCAGATTCTGAGAATCTGGCCCTTTGCGAGTGCAATTTTTGCATTTGGGATTCATCATCCCAAATGCAAAAATCGCTATTTAAGAATTCGCACATTTGCGAAGAATTGAATTTAAGGAATCTCTATTTGAGATTCCTTAAATGCAATTCATGAAGCATTTTAAAATTGCGAAAATGCAATTTTGGGCCTCTATTTACAGAGAGGTCAGACCTCTCGGTAAATAGCAAAAACTTAGAAAAATGCTTTTAAAAGCATTTTTCTAAGTTGCATGTTGCACACTTTGGACATGTGTGTGCGCAACACCTGTTTCAATTTGCATTTAAGGGGTGCTACAGGGTGTCCTTTGGACACCCCTGGCACCCTTTAAATCGCTATCTTATTTGCGAATAGCTAATTGCTAATCGCAAATAAGGAATACGCCCCATTCATTCCTATGGGCCTTTTGGCCCATAGGAATGAATGGGGAGTTATTCCTTATTTGCGATTAGCAATTTGCTACTCGCAAATAAGGAATGTGTAGGAATCGCTATTTATTTAGCAATTCCTACATGAATACCGTTTTGCGAGTCCTTAATAGCGATTCGCTATGAATCGCTATTAGGGGCTCGCAAAACGGCCCGTTGATGAATAAGGCTGTTACATGTCCAAAGGACATGTGTGTGTGCAACATGCAACTTAGAAAAATGCTTTTAAAAGCATTTTTCTAAGTTTTTGCTATTTACCGAGAGGTCTGACCTCTCGGTAAATAGAGGCCCAAAATTGCATTTTCGCAATTTTAAAATGCTTCATGAATTGCATTTAAGGAATCTCAAATAGAGATTCCTTAAATTCAATTCTTCGCAAATGTGCGAATTCTTAAATAGCGATTTTTGCATTTGGGATGATGAATCCCAAATGCAAAAATTGCACTCGCAAAGGGCCAGATTCTCAGAATCTGACCCTTTTGCGAGCGCATTTCGCTTGATGAATCAGGCGGTTAGTCTCTATCAGCCTGATTCATGTACATGCCGTTTTGCGTGGCCCTAATAGCGAATCATAGCGACTCGCTATTGAGGACACGCAAAACGGCATTCATGTAGGAATTGCTAATAAAATAGCGATTCCTACATGTTCTTTATTTGCGAGTAGCAAATTGCTACTCGCAAAAACTCCCCATTCATTCCTATGGGCCAAGAGGCCCATAGGAATGAATGGGGAGTATCCCTTATTTGCAAGTAGCAATTTGCTACTCGCAAATGAGATAGCGATTTTAAGGGTGCCAGGGGTGTCCAAAGGACGCCCTGTAGCACCCCTAAAATGCACATTTGAACAGGTGTTGCGCACACACATGTCCAAAGGACATGTGTGTGTGCAACATGCAACTTAGAAAAATGCTTTTAAAAGCATTTTTCTGAGTTTTTAGGTCTCGCCTGTCGATGCGCATGTGCATCGAGCTTGCGAGCCTATTGCGGCTTAAACAACCTTTAACTAAGAAGCAAGGAATCGTGGCGATTCATGCAGTGCCCGTGACTTTTAAGCTCAATGCGCATGTGCATTGAGCTTAAAAGCGCGTGCACATCAGTTCCCTCAGCCGCAATCGCCGTCTGTTCCCTCAGCCGCATTCCTCCCGACACCTTTTGAAGTGAAGCTTAGCTTCACTTCAAAGGCCCCGGCTTCTTCACACCCACATGCCGCTCTCCCCGCTCCGCCCCCTCCCCTGCCCGCCGTGTGCATTTCTCCTCCACCCCCTCCCCACAGCAATGCCCTCCGTCTTGTTTGTTAATTTCCTCCAACTGCCCATCTCCTTTCAATACGTTTCCATTTAATCGCCTACCTCTCGATGTCCCTCATCCTCATCTCAACTCATCTATCACTCCAGCTATCTCCTCTTACACGTTATACGAATATCTCTCTCTTCACCTCCGTCCCACGATCTCTCATCTCTCTTCCTTTCACCCTCTAATCACGATCGTCTATTCTGTTGCTCTCCCCTCGCTAGCCCTCTCCCCCACGTATTAATCTTTTCTGTTTTCTACGCATTTTCACCCTCTTACGTCTTCCTTTTCTCCCTCGTGCTTCCTTCATCTTTCCTTCTCTAACCATTTTCCTCGTCCGCCTTCCGCCATCTCTATACACCTCTCCCCTTCTGTGACCGTCACTCTCCTTCCCTGCATCTCCGTCGCTCTAAGCACCCCTATATCTCAGCCCTCTTACCCCCGTCGCACCTATTTAATCTCTAACTTCTGTCATGTCTCCCCAGTACCCATCTACTCCTGTTGGGTCACCTCGTGCTCTTCTCCTCTGTCCCACATGTCCTTTCATTTTCCCTCTCGCAATCCCATTTTACAGCTGCTCTTCTGATGTGTTCTCTCCATTGCTGCATGTTTCCTCTTTCTACTTTTTCCTATTGTCTGTTTCCCTACCCTCGCTCTCCCCAGCCCCCGCCTCCATTTGTCTCCGCTCACTCTCTATCCATTTCTCTGCACGTTTCCATCTCCCGGTTAAATAATATTTTATTGGCAAGACAAATCAGCTAGACATTCACGGAAGAGAACAGGACGAGCTGCCAGCCCTCCAGCCCTCGACCCTGTTCAATATGCCCTGTTCAGTGACGAGGGAAGGCACATGCTGAGGTGCCATTTCTGACAGGGTGGAAATAAGCCGTTCTGCAGGCCTGTGCGCGTTTCCCTCAGGGGAAAGAGTCCGAGTTTTTGTGCCGCGCTATGTTGCCGTTTGTGGGAGACGTTCGCTTGCTGTGGAGCACGATGCCATGGTGTAAATCTACATGATGTCACCCCGTCCTTCCGAATCCCCCCCCCTCACCAGTTTCTCACAACTCAGGGATAGTCGTAGAAATTGAGTTCAAGGGGTACCCCAGCCTGTCCCAGCCTCCCCCTGCAGGAGCCTGCGCTACGCCCCTGGCTCCATACGATTTTTTTGCTACTCGCAATCACTCACCCTCACTCACCCTCACCCTCACTCACCCTCACTCACCCTCACTCACCCTCACCCACACTCACCCTCACCCTCACTCACCCTCAACGCCTCAACCTCACTCACTCTCAACCCCTCACCCTCACTCACCCTCAACACCTCACCCTCACCCTCACTCACCCTCAACCGTTCACCCTCAACCCCTCACTCACCCTCACTCTCACTCACCCTCACTTACCCTCAACCCCTCTGCCTCACCCTCACTCACCCTCACTTACCCTCAACCCCTCAGCCTCACCCTCACTCACCCTCACCCTCACTCACCCTCAACCCCTCACCCTCACTCACCCTCACCCTCACTCACCCTCAACCCCTCACACTCACTCACCCTCACCCTCACTCACCCTCAACTCCTCACCCTCACTCACCCTCAACACCTCACCCTCACCCTCACTCACCCTCACCCTCCCTCAACCCCTCACCCTCACTCACCCTCATCCCCTCAGCCTCACCCTCACTCACCCTCACTCACCCTCACTCACCCTCACCCTCACTCACCCTCACTCACACTCACTCACCCTCACTCACCCCCACCCTCACTCACACTCACTCACCCTCACTCACCCTCACTCACCCTCACCCTCACTCACCCTCACCCACACTCACCCTCACCCTCACTCACCCTCAACACCTCACCCTCACTCACCCTCAACCCCTCACCCTCACCCTCAATCAGCCTCAACCCCTTACCCTCAGTCACCCTCACCCTCACTCAGCCTCAACCCCTCACCCTCACTCACCCTCAACCCCTCATCCTCACTCACCCTCAACCCCTCACCCTCACTCACCCTCAACCCCTCACCCTCACTCACCCTCACTCAGCCTCACCCTCACTCACCCTCACTCACCCTCACCCTCACTCACCCTCACTCACCCTCACTCACCCTCACCCACACTCACCCTCACCCTCACTCACCCTCAACGCCTCACCCTCACTCACTCTCAACCCCTCACCCTCACTCACCCTCAACACCTCACCCTCACCCTCACTCACCCTCAACCGTTCACCCTCAACCCCTCACTCACCCTCACTCTCACTCACCCTCACTTACCCTCAACCCCTCAGCCTCACCTTCACTCACCCTCACTTACCCTCAACCCCTCAGCCTCACCCTCACTCACCCTCACCCTCACCCTCACTCACCCTCAACCCCTCACCCTCACTCATCCTCACCCTCACTCACCCACAACCCCTCACACTCACTCACCCTCACCCTCACTCACCCTCAACTCCTCACCCTCACTCACCCTCAACACCTCAGCCTCACCCTCACTCACCCTCAACGCCTCACCCTCAACACCTCACCCTCACTCACCCTCACCCTCACTCACCCTCAACCCCTCACCCTCAACACCTCACCCTCATCCCCTCACCCTCACTCACCCTCACAACACATATTGTGTTACAATAGGTGTCACATTTGCGGAAGATAAAACTATCTAGAGATGTAGCATAACGACCAGAGCTGCCATATAAGTCACGTAAATACTAAACATGTTGCATTCCAAATGCTATAGGTGTCACATTTGCAAAAGTTATAACTATTGGCATTGTAAATGACAAAGCCATCAATATAGCAATTTTAACATCGCAAAAAAAAAAAAATTATGTCATTTACAAGACCAATAACTACAACTTTTCTAATGCGATACTTATTGCATTCCAACACCACTCACACACGCAACGCCACTCACACACGCAACGCCACTCACACACGCAACGCCACTCACACACGCAACGCCACTCACACACGCTACGCCACTCACATACGCAACGCCACTCACACACGCAACGCCACTCACACACGCAACGCCACTCACACACGCCACTCATCCACGCAACGCCACTCATCCACGCAACGCTACTCATCCACGCAACGCCACTCTTCCATTTGCAAAAAGAAAAATGTCTAACTATTCTATTGCGAGACCTATTGCATTTCCAATGCTTGTTGCTATTTACCGACAGGTCTGACCTCTCGGTAAATAGCGGCCCCAAAAGTGCAAAATCGCTATTTCTTGATGTGTCATGAATAGCATTTGAGGAATCTCTATTAGAGATTCCTTAAATGCCATTCCTCGCAAATGTGCGAATTCTTAAATAGCGATTTTTGCATTTGGGATTGTGAATACCAAATGCAAAAATCGCACTCGCAAAGGGCCAGATTCTCAGAATCTGGCCCTTTTGCGAGCGCTATTGCCTACATGAATCAGGCTGTTAGTTTCTCATGGAAAAGAACAAGAATGCTGCATGAGCAAGGACTATGTAAAATACTTTTTGTAGACATTATGATAAGGCACAGGCCTAAAAATTAACGTCAAGTTGAACACATTTAAAAATAATATGACATTATTAATATGCAGTTTATCTCTAAAGATGAGCATATGTAACTTCACTTGCGGATTAGTCAAGCAGTTGATATCATATTTTGTCAGGGTGAGCACACAATAATCGCCAGACCTATGTCGGGGGAAAGTGTCCAAAAAGGACACTCCCTGTGAAATTCATGAGGATATCACAAATAATCATGGAGTAAAATAAAATTACTCATGATTAATGAGAGTGAGTGATAGAAGAAGTGCAATAAATCAATCAATAAATAAATAAAGGCATACATAATTAAATAAAGAAGTTTTTTTTTAAAAGTCGAGTTCAACGCAGTAGAAGACACCATCTAGTTTTTACAAAGGGATTTGGGCAACACACCAATATGCCTGTTACTTGTATCTAAATGTATATGTGTTTATGTACATAATGGTTTTAAGTAGAGCTGCTGCACCGTACTCTCTGCACGTGATCGGCATAACATAGAAAACATATTCCATGGGGAAATAGGAAATGACTTTGTATAAAAGGGATTACATATAAGAGTGACCATAGAAGACAGAAAATCTGTTTGATAGAAAACGAATTTTGGATTTTAAACTTTTCTAATTCAAGATACTGAGGTTTACTGCTAAGTGTGGTGGAAGGTAGTGCTGGTAAATTTGCTGCTTGGAGGAAAGGAAAACAAATCTAGATTTTTATGTAGCTAAAAAAAGGCTTATTTAATTTCTTATGGTCATATACACACACTTCACAGTTAACACATTACACAACAACTATAATAACCGTTTTATGGTCAATTTGATAATATACGGACTTTACGTTCATTTGTGATTGGAGTTTTCTTTCTCAAGTACATACCCAAAATATAATAATGTAAATCCCACTTGAAATTTTTCGGGACATGGTAACTTCGGTTCATACTTAACATGAGCAGCTGCCGCCCCTGTCCGAGTGTCACGGTTTAAATTCTCCAACACAGGCCACATGTGTCACGCATGTTACACTTTGGTTCCTGGGCTAAACCTAGTTTAAACCACCTTAATGGCTTGGGCTCTCGAGGCCCAGCAAGACTTCAGAGCGAGAGTGACAAGCGGGACAGGTGTACTGTGACTGAGACGTGGTGACAAGTGCTCAAAGTCAACTGCATTCTCACTGCGGCCAACTCTGAAGCAGCTGGCCGCACGAGAGCTTCCCGGCTTCCGTAGGAATGTCTGTGTTAGAAGCAAGAGTGGTCGGCGCTGTTCTTGGTCAGTGTGTGTGCTAACTTATTATCAGTCCACTGTCCAGTCAAGATATCGACAGACTTTCACGTGGATGGATTTCATGTTTGATGTCCTCGGGAGAAACGCACATTTTCTCTCAGAAGGTACATAGTGGAAAACTCGGTAAATGCCTCGAGCACCACCTTAAAGACATTTAACTTTACTCCACAGAAAGAAAAAAAATCGATCGTGCAAACACTTCTTACATGGTCAGCGACTAGCTGCCGCCTCCCCCCCAATCCGGCACCCAACACCCAGGAACGTGGACACGAGACGTGTTTTACTTTTTGGAAGGCGGGCGCTAGTCGCCCGGCCGTATTTATTAAAGTATGAAATTAAAAAAGGTTTTAATTGCATAATCAACAATGAATACAAAAATCAGCAGGACATTTAGTTATACAATTCATATCAACAAGTTTGAGAGCCTGACCTTAACAAAACTCTAATACATGTTGTTCCTAGCTTAAACTAAACATCCTAAACTTGATTTTTGTACATTTCTGGCCATATGGCAGGGTCACTACCGGTGTCAGGTCCTACAAGCTGCGCCTCCCCCCTAGAAGTGCGCATGCGCAGTGTTACCCCGGGAGTTGCCCGGTCTACGCCCTAAACTCCATTTACCCACTAAAGGAGGGCCCTTACTCTGCGCCGGTGGCGTCATGAGTCCACGCGCGCGGGGTGGCTACCAGCCTAAGGAAAGCGTGAACTACTCCTACCCGCGCTCCTTTGCCTATTACCTTGCCCCTGGAGTTCTGGGAGTGGCCCGCAGGCCCCTCCCCCCGGGCGGGAACCTCCATAGGATGATGCCCGCCCCCTCAGACCTCAAATATGTGCTCACCGATAATGACCTTACCGCATGCCCCATACCTAATAAATACGACGACCTATGGGAAAAAATTCTAAAGGACAGCTACACTGGCTAATAAATAACAGTATCAACGTATAGCTAAAAGGGAAAAAAGGCCTAACGACACATGGTATTAAAATACAATTTGCTTCGCACATGTTTCGCCAAATAACAATATCAACGTATAGCTAAAAAGGGAAAAAAGGCCTAAAGACACATAGCTTCAAATACAATTCACTTCACACATATTTTCCTAAAAAGGGGAAAAAATTCCTAAACAAACGCATTACAAAATACACCAACAGACCTCACTCTCCTGTGGTCCGTACCTTCGAACCTTACCATTAAACCAGACATAACACTGCTCAAAACTTTTGTTCCAAGGGATGGTGGGTGGGAAAACAAAGAAGCCCCGAACGCGGGGCACAACGTTCAGCGAGGGAGCGCCAGGGACAAGGGGGTCTCCTGGGCGCTCCCTACCTCTTATTCCCGAGGGGCCGGTCGGCCCCTCCTATCGCCCGCCCCCCCGACCCGGAACCACTAAATTGAATCCGGGTCAGGAGGGCCGCCGGCCAATCGGCGGTGGGCCGCACCCCCCCAGGGCACGCCCCCACCGCCGAGTGACCACAAAGGAGAAAAGGGGGGGCGACGGTCGCCGCGCCGCCATGCGTGCGGGGGGGCCGAGGGCCCCCCCTTTTCACATGGTCAGCGACTAGCTGCCGCCTCCCCCCCAATCCGGCACCCAACACCCAGGAACGTGGACACGAGACGTGTTTTACTTTTTGGAAGGCGGGCGCTAGTCGCCCGGCCGTATTTATTAAAGTATGAAATTAAAAAAGGTTTTAATTGCATAATCAACAATGAATACAAAAATCAGCAGGACATTTAGTTATACAATTCATATCAACAAGTTTGAGAGCCTGACCTTAACAAAACTCTAATACATGTTGTTCCTAGCTTAAACTAAACATCCTAAACTTGATTTTTGTACATTTCTGGCCATATGGCAGGGTCACTACCGGTGTCAGGTCCTACAAGCTGCGCCTCCCCCCTAGAAGTGCGCATGCGCAGTGTTACCCCGGGAGTTGCCCGGTCTACGCCCTAAACTCCATTTACCCACTAAAGGAGGGCCCTTACTCTGCGCCGGTGGCGTCATGAGTCCACGCGCGCGGGGTGGCTACCAGCCTAAGGAAAGCGTGAACTACTCCTACCCGCGCTCCTTTGCCTATTACCTTGCCCCTGGAGTTCTGGGAGTGGCCCGCAGGCCCCTCCCCCCGGGCGGGAACCTCCATAGGATGATGCCCGCCCCCTCAGACCTCAAATATGTGCTCACCGATAATGACCTTACCGCCACAGGCCAGCATTGTTAACCGACGATCTGGCCTCCCCCTCTAGCCCCTGCCTAAGGACACCCTCCTCTTTTCAAAACCCTCTAGCCAAACCCAGATATTGTCAGACCACAAGACATTACCCTCCTCTGTCAAATGAACCCCGTCCTTCAAGTAATACTTGTGACCCCAGATGCACCCATGAGGTATTGACTGTAACAAGGGGGTTCGAAACAACCTATCCAACCTTGTGTTGATCCTCTTTACCGAGTGATTCAACGCCCTGACCGAATGACCCCCCCGCCACTGTAGTCGAGGTATGAGTTGTGACCATACTAGTGTGCACCCGGGGCAGGTCCTAGCCATCCAACCCGCCGTTGAGATAATCTCCTCAATCAGAATGCGCCTGCCCAGTGTTGCCAAATCATTCTCCCCCAGGTGAAGTATCACCACTGACGGTGGAGACTGCTGGCGTGCTAAAAGCCCTTGGAAGAATCCCCTAAACTCGTGAAGACATAACCCCCCTCTGCCAAAGAACGTGATGTCCAACCCGAGTTGTGCCGCCCTTTTCCTCTTGTCACCTGACAGGAAGACACATTCTGCTCGCTTCACATATGAATGACCAACAATCCAGACATTGTTCTTCATTATTTCCTGGTCGCCGCTCCGCGCTGATGAATGTTGCCGGTGCCCGGCGACAAATTCCTCCCCTGCGTAACAGGTCTGAGAAACTGTAAGAGAGCGGAAAGAGACCATGCGTGAGTGACAAGTAATCATAGCATGTCAATCCGAACATAACGTTTATAACATTCTGAAGACCATCTCCCAATTGTCTTCACTCTTTCCACTGGGAGGCCCCCCGCCACCGCCTCGGTTGCTGCCCCAATCCTGAAGGAATGAGAGCCAAAATCTTTGGGGTCAAGACCTGCCTTCCTAACCCCCATCTCAAACACTTTCCTGAATTGATACCTGGTCAAGGGGCTCCCGTCGGCGTGACAGAGCAATGCCCTGCCCGCTGAACCTACCAACAATTCGTGGAATAATTCTACATGCCTCACCGGGCAGCACGGGTTGGCGGGGGCCCGTTGCAGAACTATGGTGTGACCCCTAGCTTCTTGGTCGGTTTTTGATTTTTGGATATTCACCCACATGGTGTCCCCTATTATCGTCACACCAGCCTTTTGCAAGCCGCCCAGTAGGTCTGACTTGGAACCTGCCACAAGTTCGCTAATTCTCAGCGCCCCATAGAATGCCAAGGAGAATGCCGCCTTAAAAAGAAGCACCTCCCACTCCGAGCTACAAACAGTCTCCAGCGTGCCCAGTAAGGCTGTTAGCCGGGCCAATCCAATGGGCTTTCTCTTATCCTTCTGGTGTCCCTGAATACGGCGCCATCCCCTTAAAGCCTTACGTATCATAAAGGTATTAGTGGGATCCCGGAATCCCCTAGCTTGAGCGAAGAATGACACCGCTGCCCTATGTCTGGTCGCAGCTGCCACCGAGCGCCCCTCCTTATGCATCCATTCTAAATAGGCTGCAAAGCCATCCTCCTGTGCCCAAAGTACTTCCCACTGTGGCCCCAAGAAAGAACAATAAGACAGAAACGCCCCTTCGTAAGCCGTCTTGGTCCTGGGGGCTAGGCTAGCGACCACGAGGTCCTGTAATCTGGGGCACCAATCTGCCAAAGTACTGCTGGGAAGTGTGCTGGCGAGGGGTCTGCTGTGGGAAGATGCTCCCTGAAAACCTGCATTTTGAAGCGAGAAAGGGAGTCAGCCGCATTGTTTAGAACACCCGGGACATGTTTGGCTCTAAAATTAGCATTCAGTTTAAGGCACCGCAGAACAATTTCTTTGATCAGACGAAGTATGAAAGGACACCGCGCCCCCTGCTGGTTGATACATTCTACCACCGTCATGTTATCTGACCAAAACACCACTGATTGATTACATAGGTGTTCGGGCCAGACCATCAGTGCCACCCATATTGGGAAGAGTTCAAGGAAGCCAATGTTGCTGATCAGACCCCATGCCTTCCATTCTTCTGGCCACTGTTGAGCGACCCACCTGTTCCCTAGGATGGCGCCAAAGCCCACACTACCGGCCGCATCAGTCCATAGGCCCAACTCCGCTGATGTCGTGAGCGGAGCGGGCCAGACCACCCTACCGTTAAAATCCTCCAGGAATGCCATCCAAATAAGCATATCCTGGCGAACTTCAGACGATAGGCGAGTGCGATGGTGCTTTTCCCTCAGCCCCTTCATCGCGTGAGCGATGGAGCGAGAGAAAGGGCGAGCCATGGGGATGATTCTCAGTGCGAAATTCAATTGCCCTACCACCTCCTGTAGTTGCTGCAAAGTGACCTTCTCCTTCCGGAGGCATAACTGTAGCGATGTCTTGAATTTGCACACCTTGTCCTTAGGTAATCTAAAACATCCCTCCATTGAGTCAATCTCGATGCCAAGGAATTCTAAGCAGGTGGTCGGGCCAACAGTCTTCCCAGGCGCCAGAGGGACCCCAAAAGCCCGCATGAGCACGCAAAATTCCTGCAATGCCAATGCACACTCCTGAGATCCAGCTGTACCCAGAAAGAGGAAATCATCTAAGTAATGCATGACCCGCTGATGGCCCGTCACTTGTCTCATGGCCCATTCAAGGAAGGAGCTAAACATCTCAAAGTAAGCGCAAGATATCGAACAACCCATAGGCATGCATTTGTCCATGTAGAACCTATCCCCAAAGGTGAAACCTAAAAGATGTTGGTCCGCCGGGTGGACTGGGAGGAGGCGAAAGGCTGATTCTATGTCTGATTTCGCCATCAGCGCCCCAGGTCCCGTGGCTTGTAATAAGTTAACAGCCTGATCAAAAGAGGCGTACTTAACACTACAGATACCCTCGTCAATGGCATCATTCAGTGACGTCCCCCTAGGTGCTGACAGGTTATGAATCAATCTGAATTGCCCCTTCTCTTTTTTGGGGACAACTCCCAGTGGGGAACACACAAAATTGGGTACTGGCACTTCAGTAAAAGGCCCAGCTATCCTGCCTAATGATAGCTCCTTGTCAATTTTGGCGGCCACAACAGCCGGATTGTGCTTGACTGACAATTGATTTCTACAGTGCGCACTGCCTGTGTATCCCCCGGCCGGAATCCTAAAACCCTTTGAAAAACCTTCTTGGAGTAGGGTAGCCGATGTGTGGTCTGGGTATCTGTTCAACCATGGAATCATTTCCACCACATTGACTGGAGTGGGGGGGCCTAACCTGTTTGACTTATAGTGGCCTTCCCCTACCCCTCTGACCTGTGTTACCTTGCTTGGACCTGCAGGTAGTTTCTGGATGAGAGGGATGCCCACAGGAGGAACATGCATGTCTAAACTTACACGCGGCCCTTGTGCAGGTGCGCCTATTAAAATCCCAGCACACCCCTTTTTTCTCTGGCCCACCTGCCCTAAACTTCCCAGGTACCTCACTCGTTTGGGGGGGCCGAAAGGGCTGATGCGGCCTAGTGAACACCTTGACCGGACCGAACTGAGGGGGAGGTGCAGTATCAGAGAACTGTTTGTGCCAAGCCATGGAATCTACCGTGTCCCATGGCAATGATCTATTGAATTCCAATGCCTTCCTGAAATTGACATCATAACCCTTCCATGCTTCCCCAGAATACTGTTGACTCCACCCCACAATCCTGCTCGAGTAGCATGCCAATGCTGCCTGTAAATCTGGAGGACGCTCCGCTTTAACTGCAGTGAATACAGCCCATGCTTGCATCCAGTTGTTGAGATTTTCCTCAACCCTAAATCTAGTACACTGCGCCCTCCATTCACTTGGGAGCATCCACTCCTTCGGTGCTTTTGCCTGCTCCATTTCCCTATTATCTAACAACAAAGAATAAATGTACACGTATTTATCCGCCCAAATCATCTCTTTCACAGCTAATGACACATGCTGAGCCAGATTCTCGCTCCTGGAAGGTACAACACCGTCCCCTAAGAGCGGCAATGCCACTTCCTTACCAAGTGCGGGCACCGGGGGCGGCTGCCCATTCAATTCGTCCAGCTGGGGAACACTTGTACCTGCAAGGGGAGAAGATACTGGCAAGACAACACTGTTGGCGACCGCCGCCAATCTGATTTTTTCCACAAACCTCGCCGCCTCTGCTGCATGGTCTGCAGAATTCGGAAAAGCTCCCCCTTTTTGGAGCCATGGCATCAAGGCCGTTATCTGGGATACCAATTCAGGGGGCGTTGACTCGAAATTACCCACAGGGACAACAGGTACCACAGGGGTTATGCCCTGTGGTACCGACACAGCTGGCAGGGCGGGTGCCGGGTGTGGCACACCTGTACCCGGGATTGTGGGCACCGGTGGGGAAGCAGGCCCAGCGTCTACTGGTTGACCTACAGGTACCGGCACCACGGGGGCAAGGGGTGTAGGCATAGGTATATGCGGGGGCGGCACGACCGCCGACGGCACGGAAGGTACCGGCTCTACTGGCCCTGGGGTGGGGGTGTCATCCCTGGGTCTCTTGGACTTAGACTTCGTAGGTGAGGTGATAAAATCCCCCCTTGGCACTGGTGCAACCCTCTTGCGAATAGGCCTACCCGATGGACCTGGGGCGTCACCATGCTTCTCATTAAACCGTGCTTCCAGCTCATTTACTTTCCCTAGCTGCTGTTTCATTTCTTTCATGTCACGCATCATGGCCCGCATCATAGCCTCCATGTTGGACCCCTTCTTTCCACCCCGTGGACCTGGCATGACGCTACCCCCGACAACAGCAGCCTACTCTCTCAATATCACAACAGGCCAACTCTGTGTACCTTTTGATGGAGGGTCACCAGGGGGCTTTCAGCACCATGCAACGGCGACCGCAACACTAGCGGCTTGTCCGCTTATGTAAGGGGGTGAGTAAACCTAATGTAGACCCACCCGGCGGCCACCTGGAGCAATGAATGCTAGCCCCCCGTACCCCTCTTACCGACCAGTCCCGTGCACTCGCCGGCGATAACCGTCCGTGATCAGGTTCTCCCACCAGGCACCAGGCTTACGTCCTCTCTGAAAGATGGGTTGGACCAACAATTGTCGCTTAAAAACCTGGAATGGAGAATAGCATGAACACCTTGTGGCAAAAACAGGGGCAAATGTAACAATGCCTCTGTTCAAAATTACACTGGAGGCCTGGACCCCTTGGCAACCTCGTTTGGGATGTCTTACCAACAATTATACAGAGCGATTCACTATTACTCAGAATAATAATTCCCTTAATTAAAACAAAACCCTAATTAAAACAAAACATCAATGAGAATCAAATGCACAATTTGTTATCACAGTTCCCAATACACGTCCCCCGAGACTGAAGGATTGCTATCAGAGGTCACTCCCATGTATCCCAACGAATAATGCTGTCCCCAAAACAGTACAAAAGAAGTTACACAACACTCGTCATTTCTAAACTGTGAACCCTCTACCAGACGGGTCTCCCATCCAGGTGCTGCCCTGGTCGACCCCGATTCACCTCCTTTCCTGGTAGCCCGTGTTCATCCGCCTTGGACCATAAGCTAATCAAACGCACGCCCTTCAATTACCGCCCGCTTCAGCGAGGCTTTTCCACGCATATATTGCTGTTTGCCAAATATGTATGTTAAAACATGGGGGCGTTCTTCAATTAACCTTATTACCGCGAGTCCCCCTTCCTCCGCGTTTCACATGTGCTCCACGCGCAACGAGGAAACCCCTCGGACCCGCGTTCTACTACTTGGAGCCGGTCCGGTCCCTGCCGCCCGCTCCCCCAATACCTTATGCGGTCGCCGTATGCGCCGCTTCCCCTAAGCAATCCAGCCTGGACAAAGCACCTCTGCTACGCCTCTGCTGCCAGCCCGCTCCGCTTCCGAACTTCGATCTCGCCGGCGGCTGGCCCCACGCGGCTGGTCCGATGTCCTCGCACCGACCCGGCTGGCTCTTCCCGCGCTCTCCCGACTCCTGTAACACAGAACAAAGAATACTCGCTGTCGCTCGGCGTTCGCGATGCTACACCACTAATCTCAGGCTCTGCTTCCCGCCTGAAAGTAAAAAGTGAGAAAGATTAAAAAACAAAGAAGCCCCGAACGCGGGGCACAACGTTCAGCGAGGGAGCGCCAGGGACAAGGGGGTCTCCTGGGCGCTCCCTACCTCTTATTCCCGAGGGGCCGGTCGGCCCCTCCTATCGCCCGCCCCCCCCGACCCGGAACCACTAAATTGAATCCGGGTCAGGAGGGCCGCCGGCCAATCGGCGGTGGGCCGCACCCCCCCAGGGCACGCCCCCACCGCCGAGTGACCACAAAGGAGAAAAGGGGGGGCGACGGTCGCCGCGCCGCCATGCGTGCGGGGGGGCCGAGGGCCCCCCCTTTTCATATCTTTCAGAACCCGGGTGCGCTTCAAACACAGAGAATTGGCCGGGCTTCGTTCTTGTTCTGGCTCCCAAAAGGTGGAGATTTTAGGAGCGCCTGGCCCGAGGTACAGTTTGTCTAGTATGATTGTATGGTGAGCAACATGGCCGCAAATGACCCAGACAAAAATGTGATTTTTTTTTTTTTACTTTTTTATTTTTTTTATTTATTTGAACTTGTAAGGCGCACAGCTACCCGCAATGGGTTTCCCGGCGCCAAGGGACAGACTGAAGAAGAAAAAAACTACAAGGCCCAGCGGAGAGATGGCTATTCAAAGAAAACAGTGCTTACTCAAGAAAACTTATTGCCGAATAAGCCAAGTTTTTAGTCCCTTTCGGAACCTGACAAAGTTAGTTTCCAACTTCAGACTCACAGGCAGGGCATTCCACGTTTTAGTGGCCAGATGCGAAAAGGAGCGGCCGCCCATCTTCACCAGCCTAAATCTGGGAACGACAAAATCTCCCTTACCTGCAGATCTAAGGGTGCGGCTAGGAATATAGGCATGAATAAGACTTTGAAGATATTTGGGGGCATGGCCCTGTTTAATCTTAAAGATATAACATAAAGCCTTAAACTTGATTCTATTTTTGATTTCTAGCCAGTGTAAGTCGCGAAGGGCAGGGAGAGCCGATGCTTTCCGGGGAACATTACATAGCAGCCATGCGGCCGCATTTTGGGCTATCTGGAGTTTTCTCAGTGTAGTCAGATCCGCACCAAGGTAGAGGACGTTCCCATAGTCTAGGCGTGATGTTATCAAAGCCTGGACCACTGTCCTTTGGGTGTTAATAGGAAGCATCCACAGGATTTTTTAAAGTGGCGGCTCCTCCGCTAAGGCGAGGAGCATTGCCTCATTGCTTTTTAGCAGTGAAATAACGGAAAAAAATTGATTATAACTTTTGTTATTATAATATTTTTTTGTCCTACTGCTGCAGCTTTGCAGGGCGGGGCGGGTCTGCTCTGACTACTGAGCAGGGGAGTGGTGAGCACACTGTTAAAGTGCGCATGAATGTTTGGCCGGCCGTCTTGGGCCGTCTAAACATCCATGCCCACATCGCAAGTTCTCCACACAGGCTGTAATACAGCTTGCATGGAAAAGAGAACATGCCCCGGCTCCCAGTCAGCATCTGAGCACTGAACCACAGCGCTCAGGTTAATCACAATGCTGCATTGCTGCGTTGTGATTGGCTATGGGGTACCTGGGTGTGCTTCCTGTTCCGGCCAGAGCGAGGAGGAGAGACGCGGCAAGGAAGCAGTAAGAAGGTACATTTTTTCTTTCTTTTTTTTTACACCCGCTTTCCCCCCGCGTCCCCCCTTCCCCGATCCGTGCCTGCCACTACTGGTTTTAAAAGCTCCTAGGGCAAGCAAAAAAAAAACTGTATTCTGCCCACTATTTGTATTGTGAAAGACAACCATTATGTAAATGCTGTGTCCCTCACACTTATGTGCTGTGACTGTGATGCACAATATCTGCCACAACAATGAAAGATACAAGCCTTCTTGGTCAGAGGCATCCAGAGCGTTTCTCCTATATCTATGAGTATGCAACCACAAAGAGATTTAGAACATTGTCTACCTATGAAATAATTGTACAGAATGCATGTGAAGCATCTCAACACTCCTTTCTGTTTTGAGAGGGTATTTCAGCCACAATATCTGCCATATTCATCTACTTGTCTAGTGCTTTGTGAGTCCTTCAAGGCTTATTTGCCCTAACAAGCTAACAAGTATCTGGTGAGTCGATAGAGGTGTGTAAAGAAAAACACTTTTTTGCCTTTTGGCCGTTTTTGAAATCTTAAAGGTGAACAAACAACAACAGTGGTTTAGCTGAAAGGAATGGGGTGACAGAGGAAATAATGATGAATGTTTGTTATATTTCAAGGACATGGGGTGTAGATATTACAACTGTGGAAGACAGTGTATGCGTTATTGTTTATGAGTCCAGCCTGGAGAATACTCCCTCAGGGCTCCTCTGTTGCTGGACCCCATAATCTTGGTTAATACATTGTTAGTTGCCTTCTTGAACCATTCAGTTCTCAGCGGTTTTCTGGACACCGAATGTTAAGATTTTTAGAAATGGGGGTCTCGAGTCGGCAGTGGTATACTCCCTGTCTAAGTAGGAACCCTTCCTTCTAGTCAGGATAAGGGAGTTACACACCCAGATAACCCCTCCTCTCCCCCTTGGTAGCTTGGCACGAGCAGTCAGTCTTATCTCAGACGCAATGTGTAAAGTATTTGTACATAATTCACACATTAACACAGTGTAAACACTACAAATGGACATCACACCAGTTTAGGAAAAAAATCAATCGGTATCTAAACAAAACAAGACAAAAATGACTAAATCCGACATTCACAACTTAAAACATGACTTTTAAAAGGTTTCAAGCAATTCTGTCTATAGAACTCAATGTATGTGGCAATTTTACACTGAGTGACGTAAATGCATCTAAATCCACAAGGCAAAACAGCCGCAGGGGAGGGTATTGTCGGAAAACACATTGATGCATCAGTTCCTGAGTCAGGGGGAGGCGAGGCATCAGTTCTGCTGTGCACAGGAGAAGTGTGGCATAGAATCTGGACTGTATGGGGAAGCGATGTATTGAAATCCAAGATGGTTCTGGTCTGCGGGTGATGTGTTGGAAAATCTTGGTACCCAGGTACAACGCATGGTAATCTGGAGGTGCTGAAGGTCGATGCGGTGGTATCAAACAGGCGCTGCGTCGATTTCTTCAGCCATGGTCCAACGATGCATCGATTCTTTCAGCCGTGCAGCAGGCCTGCGTCGAAGTCAATGTGGGGGTCTTGGCACTCGGTGCACGGTACGCTAAACTTGGGCTACGATGCATCAATTCTTTCAGCCGTGCAGCTAGCCTGCGTCGAAGTCAATGTGGAGGTCTTGGCACTCGGTGACACGGTACGCTACACTTGGGTTGCAGCGGCTAATTCGCCCGCTGACATGTCCTGCATCAATTTCTTTGGCTGCGCGGCGGCAGTGCATGGACATTTCTCCTGCATGGTGATGCTGCAGTGAAAAAACAGGCGCTGGAAGGGCGATGCATTGTTTTTGATGTTTTCTTCATGTTTTTTGCAACAGGAACAACCTCCAAGGGCCCACAATAGGAATTGGCCCCACAAGGCAGGTCAGAACTTTCAGCAGAGGAGTTCAAGAGATCTACAGATTAAGTCTTTGTCCCTGAGACCTTCTTAACAGGCAAGCTCTACTTCAAGTCCTTGGAGAATCTTCTCAAGCAGTATACAGGTAAGTAAAGTCCAGTCCTTTTCACTGCCCACAGACAGACGCAGGAACTGCAGGCCAACCCAGCAAACCAACACACAGCAAAGGGGCAGTACGCCTCCTAACAGCTCTTCTTCTTGGCATGGTGCTCTTGATCTAGAAGTGTTCTAAATGTCTGGGGTCTTAGATCCAATACTTAAACCCCATTTGGTTTTTGAAGTAGGGGTATTTCAAAGGATTTTCTTTGTAGCACAGATGTTCTTGACCTAAATGGGCTTGGCTCCCACCACTCTAACTCAGGAAGATCCACCAGCCAGGTGATGGGCCATCAGGATATGCAGGGCATACTTCTCTGTGTGTGACTGTCTAGAGTGAATGGACAAACTGGCCCTGTCAGTCTAAACCAGACGTTGATTATACAGGCAGGCAGAGGCACAGAATGGTTAAACAAGAAAATGCCCACTTTATAAAAGTTTTTTTCTCAAAAATTAGGTAACCTAATATGCCCTTCAAAGCTTGGGTGAGACTTTATAAAAGTGGCATTTTCAAACACACAATTAAAAAAACACCTTTACAAAAAGATGTATTTTTAAGTTTTGAGCTCAGAGAGCCGAAACTCCAAATCTGTAGCTGTTCCCAATTGAAACTTACACTTGTAAAATGTGACAAGGCAGTTCCAATGATAGCCTATTGGAGCACTAGTACTTGCAATAGTAAAAAACGTAATTGGCAGAATTTCACTATCAGGACATGAAAAACACACCAGTAGATGTCTTACTGTTCACAGACACTGCATCCTACCCAGGGTGGTACCTTGGGCCAACCATAGGAGTGCCTTACATGTACTACAAGGGAAGGGTAGGGCCTGGCAAGTAGATACACTTGCCGGATCAACATGGCAGTTTAAAACTGCACTCACAGGCACTGCAATGGCAGGCCTGAGACAAGTTGACAGGGCTACTCATGTGGGTGGCACAACCAGTGCTGCAGGCCCACTAGTAGCATTTTATTTCAGAATCACAATTTACACAGGGAGCTCTTGCACTTTAGCACTGATCAGCAGCCTAGAGTACCTCAACCAACAAAAACAAAGACCAGAATAAATGTCAAAAATACAGGAGGTAGAGGTAAAAAGAAAGGGGACCCCACGCCAAGGATACCAGGTCTAACAAGGGTGCGTAGTGGGGCTGGTTCTTGTGCTTTTGGCACTTGAATTTCAATTGATGACATGACATATTGTTGTTGCTTGGTGCAACACTGAGCATGCAAGAGCTGTCACAGCCTTTCACTGACAGCTCCAAAGATTAGCACCCATAACAATTGCCACTGCAGTGAATGTAGGATTTTCCAAGTAGCAAAACTCATAGGAAAATCATTTGTGAGGGTGTTGATCGCTCACAGGCCACTTATAATATCAGCAATGAAAGTCATAGCGGCTCATACCTCTTAAACATCACAGTACCTAGAAAATTGTTCCATCATTCTTCCACATTAAAACAAATCTGCGTGGATTAGTTATATTGCAGCAGCATCGAAACAGACTGAGGTGCAGATTAATTATGATTTTATGCCATGTTTGCATCACAAAAGTTCCACAAATCTTCGCTAATTTTATTTGTCTGATTTTCTTTCCTGCACTAAACTTGTTTAGTGGTGGAAATAATGTGAAAATAACGCTCTAAGGGGACGTACCATGGGTGCCTCATGGGTGTCCACATGTGACCACCCAAGGTTTCTGACACTAAACCCAATTTACTAAATAAAATACACAGGGTTTAGTATCAGAAAATAATTTACCCTTCAACCAGGTGCTATGAAAGAGAAATATTTTTTTCTCCTTTATTTTCCGACTTTGCATGTGTGGTGCACAGTACAGCACACATACAAAGTGAGAACATGTTTAAATTTAGTCTAGCATAGTATTTTGTACTGGAAGGGTAGCCTTCCAGTACAAAACCTATGCTTGACTCACAGAGACACCTTTGCACTATGGCACAAAGGTGTCTCCATGGGCCTCGACAGCTAATTTCAGCACCGGTGCTAGGGAGAGGGGAGGAGAGTACCATATTTCAGTAAATTTGGTGCTCTCTTGCTCTATCCTTCTCTCGCAGCGCAGCAAATGCGGTTGCTGCATCGGGTTGCGTGACAAATTGGTAAATCTAGCCCTGTGTGCCTATAAAGGAGGCCATTATGGTTTGAGTAGTTTTCGGATCAGAGCCCTTTGGCCATGGCCAGGTGCCGATGTTCTCTGTAAATCTGGGCACCAAAGAACTTATGGCAAATGCTTGGGAGTGACAGAACATGGCCTCGAATTCCATGTCAAAGTTGTGGGTCAAAACCTTGTCCAACACGTGGAAAATTAGACTAGTCATTTTGGAAATACTTATATTGTTTAATTTGATATAATATTTGAAGAAAACATGATTACAAATCACAAAAATATGTTCAGTCATCTGCTTGTCCTAATCTGAAAGGATAGTAATCGCACCTAACTCATTTAAGGTCTGGTTTCCATGTTGAAAAGCCAGGAATATTATAAAAATTAATGTATTCAGTAAGGGACAGTCCTGAACATAGGTACTGCACAGCTACAGCATACAACTCAGTCTATACCCAAGAAACCAGCGCTCACTGACATTCACACTGGAATGCACTTTAATTTTACTCTAGATAGAAGCTCTCGACATAGCACCGCTAATGTTTGCCACCTGTGCAGCATTCATCAGCTGTTTGATGGTCTTTATTTAGGATTATGAACAGGTTCTCTTTGATGTGTTCTGGTGTACTCCCTGCTTCTCTGGCTGGGTTGAAGCCTGAATGGGATCCTTATAATAGGATGTTGTGTTCTACATCACCTCGAAGTTGTCATTTCACTTCCCCTTTTAGAGTTTATCAGGGTTGCGTTAAATTGGAAAGGGCGTGGTACAGTGGCGGCTGGTGAAATTTTAAAGTAGTGCGCATAAAATTATTTTCATACTGCACTGCAGCGAGCGGTACTCTTATTATTGTGGTAATTTATTTGGGAAATTAAATATTGTAAAAAATCATGCGAGGCTGTATCAACGGGTAATCGCTGCTCTAACGTAAATCAACAAGAAATCATTTGACATGGAGTGGAACTTCGCTTCTGCACCAGCTGCTTGCTCTCTTTTAACAAAAACCCATGCAGCATAAAGAAATATGAGCTTTCTGTCTTATGGTCCCCTTCAGTTATTCTCCAATCAAATTACAGTATGACAGTCTGAAGCTCCAGAAAGTGCTGAATATAATCTGATTGGCAGCAGATATTAGATGGCACCAAGCCACTTCACACCGCAAGTTAACCCAGTTTTATAAGCTGTCCTGAGAGTTCATCATATTCTTTTCTTTGTAAATTCTGCCTAAGCCTATACAATACTCTCCTTCTAGCATAAAATATATACCGTTATTAATGAACTGAAGGATTTGCATGTGCATTGCATAATGACAGTAAAGGTAAACATTAGATATTTCATTTGATATCTCATGTTTTGTGTGAACCGTATATTTCCTAAATACCTGATGGGTCAGCGCTTATAAAATAGAGAGAAGCCCAACAGTAATCCCCCTGCACCTCTGCAAATCATACCATTATGGTGTCCTCGTGGCTTCTTCTACAATATTATTCGGCCAGTGTACATGATTAGAGTCGGCAAGGGGCCAAGCATCCGCGGCCAACATACTCACGGAAGAGAGGGGTGGGTAGAGGGGCGCGGGTGGGAAATTAAACAAGCATTTACAATGCAATGGTTTTGCCTTTGTGAAAGTTAGAGCTATTGGCATTGCTCTTGACATTATTTTTCTTTATGTTTTTTTTTAACCTAAATAAATGGTATTGTCATTTACAATAGCAGGGCAGGGCACAGGGAAGGGGGGGCGAGGAGAGACGAAGGAGAGCTGCGGGCTCAGGGAAGGGGGGGCGAGGAGAGACGAAGGGGGGGCGAGGAGAGACGAAGGAGAGCTGCGGGCTCTTGTTGTAATGCTTGAATGGATGAGTTGGTGGATGCATGGATGGGTGCATGCATGGATGGGTGCATGCATGGATGGGTGTATGGATGGATTAAAACTGAGAGCACTTTACCGTGCACGTATTTGAGGCCTAATAAGAAGTGCCGATTTGCATTATTCATGCACTGCGGCCCTGTTGAGAAGTACACACCTTCTCAAGCTCCTAAGTGGCTCTGTTTAGAAGTGCTACCAATGTCCACTAAATGCTGTTACATCTTAGGTTTAGTGGCCCTGTTCCGAAGTGCCGGGACTGTCTCATTAATGTCAATGAACGCTGTTGAGAAGTGCACGCACTGAGAGCCATCAGGACCTGCTCATATAAAGTGCTGCTTTCAAAGATACGTCTACCTCCCCCTCCATACTCTTTAAAATACGAAGATCAGAAAAGTTCCTTTTCTTATTCGTGTTTCCTTTAAATACGCTTCATAGGTCCGGCTTACAGGAAAGGAAACGCGGGAGACCTTGTAGCAGTAATGTTGACTCTGTCAGTGGTAATTGTAAGTCTGCGGTTCAGAGGCAGAGCTGGCAGCGACCTTGCATCAGTATTAAGCGTGCAGTCGGTAGAGCCAGCGTCCCACATGGTATCGAGGCTCGGGGATGCAGAGAGAGAAGGGATACACGCAATGCCATGTGAGCTAGAGACCGTTGCGCGTCAGGGGCACAGAATGCAAGAACACCACTAACAACCACTGGCAAAGCCAATAGCCCTGACTCGTTGAAGGTATGATGTTACTTGTTGTATCATATATCTGAATGCAATGACAGAAACAGCAAAATACAAGTCGGGTGGCACACTAGGCTAAACACAGATTATTAGCTTAAGTATTTTTAAGACGCCCTTCATTACATTGACCACAGCCGTTTGAGAGACCCCCCAGTTTTTACATCCCACTTAAAGCCCTGTTGATTGTATAAGCCTCAGGAGTATGAATGGCTGAATGCACCCGCCAGGATTGCAGCTTCTATCCTGCAGTTTGCATCGCTACGGATGCGTTACTCCACTAAGCGTAACTACAAGTGACGTCAATGAGAGCCACCTGAGAGGGCTGGAGACCACGTAGCAACCATTTGCTGTTATCAAACTGGACAGGCGCTAGAAAGTACATTGAGAGTCGGGGAACAGGGTGATACCAAGCAGCGTTTGTCACTTTGCAACTATAAATTGTGAAGCGAACGTAAATCTGGAGACCTTTGAGGGCGGGGGGGGGGGGGCGGCTAGGAGCAGGCAGGGGAGCCCCGCGGTGAGACTGAGCTCCTCCGCCCGCTCGCCTGAGCGCACAGGGGTCGGGTGGCAGCTCTTACATCACCTGCCGCCCGCCCGCCCGCCCTTCCCGCTCCGCCACCTCCGTGTTTTGCAGTGGACCTCTCTGTCGAGCGCACTCCTGCAGACGAGCGCCCGGGGCTGTGGAGAAGCGGCCGGGACGGCGTGGCTCCAGCTCGCCACAGCGCTGCCTGCAGTCGGGCCGGTGGCTCTCCAGGCCTGCCCTGTCCGGGCGGGGGTGCAGCGGAAGCATTTACGGGCCGGAAACACGGGGGGGGCGGGAACGGGGCACACACGGACAGCGGGGGGGGGCGGGAACGGGGCACACACGGACAGCGGGAGGGGGGTGGGATATCAAATCAAAATGCTGAGCACTCACCTGGACTTCTTGGAGCAACGAGAAGTCGACGGGCCCCGGCGCCATCTTCGGCGGAATGAAAAAACACGCCCTGACAGCAAAAAAAAAAAACAACACGCCCACCGCCGCATGACTACACAGAGGGAACGCCCATGGAAAATATCTCGGGAATGCCCCCGAATCGCGTCCGGGATTGACGGACAGAGCCTTCTCCCAATGGCTAGCCTCCATTTATGGAGCTAGCCAATGGGAAGAGGGGGCGGATACCCGACCCGACAGAGAAAAACATAAGATTTTGCTAGCGCATGCGTACTTCGTACGCATTGGCTAGGCAAAACCTAAAAACAAAATACAACGTACCTTACAGTACTGCTGATTGCTGAGCAGCCTCCGCTCCAGGACGGTCATCATGGTGCAGCCGGTCCCGCATGTGTGCCGATTACCGAGCAGCCTCCGCTCCTGGCCGGTCATGGTGCAGCCGGTCCCGCATGCCTCCCGGCTGCATGAACAGGAAAAAGGAAGCAGCCAGCAGGAATTCTCCCTCCCCTACCCAAGCCAATCACAACGCTGCAATGGCAGCGTTGTGATTGGTGAGGCGAGGCGGAGAGCGCCCCAGCCAGGCCATTTTCTCTGTGTAGGCTACATACATCAGCCTACACAGAGAAAAATGGGAAGTGTGCATGACTGCTTTGTTCAGCCCTGGGGCTGACCAAACAGTCAGTACCCACAACAGTGGGCAAAGCCACTCCCCCCTGCCCGTGACCAGAACTGCCCACCTGCCCGCCCTCAACCAGGCACTCCAGGCATTCTGCTTTCTCACAGTGCGAGAAGCAAAAACATAAAATGGTAGTTTTACCATTTTATGTTTCTGACTTCTCGCGCTGCGAGAAAGCAGTGGGGCAACACCACCACGCCCCTATGGGGGAGTCGCCACTGGCGTGGTATGCAAGGACCTTCTTCGGGAAGGAGAAGGCTCTAGCAACTACTCCTTTTCCTTTTAGGAGGGCCAGGTTATTCGGTTGCTGACATCAGCAGAGAGAGTTAGGAAACATTTGCTGATGCATGCTATTGGTCACATCCATGGCAGCTTTTAATCTTGTTTGATGTCCTTGGAGCTTCAGTCAGCTTCAAGATGCTGAAGGGACTTGTAAATTAACGAAATTGATTGAAAGTATTTGCTATTTTCGCTTGCCAAAAAATGTCAAAAGATCCTCATAATGTCATTGTTTTTTTTGGCCTGTGATGGGTAGCATTTTCAAAGTATGCCATTTGTTAAATTTTCTTTAATTGTTATATGTTGGACAAGGTTTTTAGGATTTGTATTCTTTCTAGTGCTTTGTTGTACGCTCTCATATGTTTTTTGTTAAATGCTGGCCACCCTTCACAACCAGCCTACAGGGGCGCAATTTATTGATAATTGTGACAGTACCTATTTGTGAGGTGGATTAATGACCACTCCAAGTAGATGAAAACACAAACTAATTTACCCAAGCAATAATCAGTTAAGGTTTTTTTTTAGAAATGCCAATTTGACTTTACTTTATGTCACAACCCAGGAGATGACTGCTCCCTATTGAGCAGGTCCTCTTCCAGTTTGTTGCTATCACTTCTTTTTAATACAATCCTTTATCAAGGTTTTAAAAAGTAACATGTAACAAAATAAAGATTTGTGAAACAGTTAGCTAAAGCAGTAAAGACTTGATAGATCAAATTAAAAAATCCAAATATCGCAAACATAATCTTGCACAAAAGTGAAACAGTGTTCCAGGTAGTAGTGCTAAACTATTGAAAAGAAGATCCAAATGACAAAGTCCATTCGAAAATCAAAAAGCACAAAAATTCAAGCGATGTAGGCAGAACACACCCATAAGCACACCTCTAACAATACACCGAAAACAGCATTCACGTTCATGCATAGCCATATGCGGTCATCAGAGGCATAACCATCATTCTAAACTGCAACAAGCAACAACAAAAAAGAGCCAGTGCACAATGCGCTGATGCACAAACACGACCTAAGCAGTGAAAGGAGTGAAACGTAAGCAATGGACCCTAGGAACTGCTTCACTAGCACACAATGATCCCCACTGAGCCATTTGCATCCAACGCATTGCTTAGCAAACAAGGCCAAGATAGTATTGAACACAATTTGCTCTTTGTCACACAACGAGCATGTATACATAATAAAAAATAAAAGAAAATGGATCAAGCTTCCTGTAATAAAGTAGAAACCAGTCAAAAGTGTAGTAAGTTAGAGGTATTTAATTAACAACCTCACCCAACAGTTAACTGTGGTCAACTGTCGGTATTGGAACACAACGCTGACCTGGTTCCATGCTAGAACACAGAGTATGGAACCAGGTCACATATCACACTCATTTCCCCCTTACATTTACAATGAAACACTTAAGCTGATAAGATTAACAAGAGCAACAAGGTGAACAGTTGAAGAAACACATAATAAATCCTTACTTCACATAATTATGCAAATAGTTTGGAAGTTTGCGAACCCTAACACTCTTGCGAGTGGACCCAGATTTCAAACCAACATCAGAAGATTTCTCACTGGAGCTAACGTGGTCCGGGTCAAACATATTATTACCACCAACATGCACAACACGACTATGGTTCCAAATACCACTATCATCTGTTTTTGCAGCATTCTTGAAAAGTTTAACAATAGATTTTGTAGATGTGAATTTGGACCAACTTTGACATCCCACCGGAGCTTTAATTTTAACTTCGTCACCAATCTTGAAGTGACTAACTTTACTTGACCTACGAACATCAACATAGGTTTTCCTTTTCTTCTGAAGAGCTAATTCTTTATCTCTCCAAGCCCCAATGTCATTGTTTTTCAATCCCTTATCCACAATCATCCACCCAGGACACAAAGATGTATTGGCAGACCTTCCCTTGAAGAGTTCAAATGGAGTTTTACCTGTTGAGGAATGTGGAGTGAATCTGGAGGCCGAGATACGATTTTGTAACTCCGTCCTCCAATCAAGACAGTTAACTCTTGTCAATTGAATGCACTCCTTCAAGGTTTTGGTGAATCTCTCCAGGGTACCATTAGCTTCTGGGTGATACAAGGAACTTTTTTATGCACCACACCATACCTGAGAAGATATTCTTCCATTACTCCTGAACAAAACTGAGGACCATTGTCCGACAGTAACGAATTGGGGAAGCTCTCACGTTTAAATATTGAATCTAAATATTTGATACCAGATTGGGTTGTTATTTCTCTCACAGAACTGACTTCGACCCAACGAGAATATAGATCCAATAAAACAATTAAATAAGGAGTTTGTTGTTCCCCATGTAATGATCTCACTATGTCAATAGCTACTTCATCCCATGGACACTTTGGTAATTTTCTACACACCATAGGTGGATATCTTGGTTTTAGTATTTTATCACTTAATTGACAAGAAACACACTCTCGAACAGCACCTTCACCATTCGATCTAAACCTGGCCATCAAAAATCTTGTTGGATGCGTTCTTTCGTTTTGGAAATCCACATGTGGCCTTCATGTGCCATTTTCACAATATTATTTCTCAAACTTAATGGTGGAATCATTCTAGTGCCTCTTGTTAAAACCCCATCAACAATGGCCAGCTCATGAGCTATTAAAGACCAAGGTTTAGTAAGACAGTGTGTCTTGTTTTGAATTAATAAACTCGACTGACAATAATTCATCATCTTTGTTTACCTCCTCCTTCCATTCATCCTCTTTTATAGCTCCTAATGTCACATCACACACTTTTATCTCAAACTCATCATTATACTGTACATCCTCATCAAATTATCTCCAGTTTCTACCACATCAACTAATCGTGACAGACAGTCTGCAGACACATTTGTACTTCCAGGAATATATTCAAACTTAAAGTTGAACTCCTGTAAGGATATGACCCATCTTCTGATTCTTGATGAGATGGAATCTAAACCTTTTTTTTCAAATATTTCCTTTAGCGGTTTATGGTCTGACTTGACCACAAAAGAGGTGCCCCACACACATTTCTTAAAACCTTTACCAGCCCAGAAGATGGCCAATGCCTCCTTCTCTAATATGCAGGAATTTAGGGGCATATTATCTAGATGTGCGTTATATAACGCACATCGCACATTTCCATATCGCCGGCTATCGCCGGCTTTTTTTCGCCGTTTTAGCGCGTAATTATCAATGCGCAACACGTAGGCGAAATTAAATCCGGCGATAGTCGGCGATATGGAACATTAGCGCATGAAAACAAACGTTTTCACACGCTAATGTGTGCCTTGATAGTATGGGGGGGTGGATTCAGCGTTATGATCCACACCCCCATGTTATCAATGCCTTAACACCTGGTCAGAGCAGGCGTTGGGAGACCTGCGATAAACGAGTTTATTGCAGGTCTTCTTCTCCCAATGCCTGCATTGGTAATAGGGTGTTCCCACCTCCAATCACATTTTACATGTGGTTGGACGTGGGAAAGCCCACTTACATTTTACATGTGGTTGGACGTGGGAAAGCCCACTTTGCATGTCATTAGCGACGTTTCTCGCGGACACACGCTCGACCCTATCTTCACCTCCAGCAAGCACATCTCCTTCGATCATACTACAGCCCTCCACTGGACGGATCATAGCTGTGTTCACTTCAGCTACAAAACAACCCTGACCCACAACCGTCTACAACCCATTCCCCGAAGAAAATGGAACAAAATCTCCACCGAACAACTCCTCACATCACTCAGCCAAAACATTCCCACCCTGGCAACGGACCCAGACCTAGCGGCCACCAACCTCAGGCAATGGATTACCCACAGTGCGGACGAACTAGCACCCCTAAAAAAACACCAGTCGAAATCATCCAGCAAAAAAGCTCCCTGGTTCAATGATGACCTTAAAAAATCCAAGAAGACATGCCGCTCCCTGGAGAAGAATTGGAGAAAAGAACCAACTTCAGACAACATGAACTCCCTTAAGACAGCCACCCGCAAACACCACCAACTGATCCGATCCGCCAAGAAGTCAGCACTTAAGAACCGTCTCGACAACAATTCTCATAACAGCAAGGAACTCTTCAATATCGTCAAAGAATTCACCAACCCTCCCGCAGCATCCAACGACATCACTAACTCCCAAGACCTCTGCGATACGCTATCCTCCTTCTTCTACAACAAAATTGCCGACATCCACAACAGCTTCAAGAATACTCCCAATGACCAACTCACCCCACCCACTTCAGATCCCACCCCTCCAACTAACTACCTCAACTCCTGGAACCCAATCACCATTGAAGACACCATTCGCCTCATGAAATCAATCCACTCTGGCTCACCTTCTGACCCCTGCCCCCACTTCATCTTCAACAAAGCTGACTCCATCATCGCTCCCCAAGTCCGCGATGTCATCAACTGCTCCTTCGACTCCGCCACCTTTCCAGAAATATGGAAACACGCCGAACTCAGCGCCCTTCTGAAAAAACCAACAGCAGACCCCTCAGATCTGAAAAACTACCGACCCATTTCCCTACTCCCTTTCCCGGCTAAAGTCATCGAGAAAGCCGTCAATAGCCAACTAGCAGCCTTCCTTGAATCCAACAACTCCCTGGATCCCTCACAGAACGGCTTTCGAGCCAAACACAGCACCGAAACAGCCCTCATTGCGGCGACCGACGACATCCGAGCACTCCTGGACAACGGTGAAACAGTGGCCCTCATTCTACTCGACCTCTCCGCCACCTTCGACACTGTCTGTCACAACACCCTCATACAGCGCCTCAACAACATCGGCATACAAGGAAAAGCCTTGGACTGGATCATCTCATTCCTAGCCGGGAGAACCCAGAGAGTCCGACTCCCCCCATTCTACTCAGAGCCCACCGAAGTCATCTGCGGCGTACCTCAAGGCTCCTCACTCAGTCCCACCCTCTTCAACGTCTACATGAGTCCCCTCGCCTCCATCGCACTCCAACACAACCTCAACATCATATCATACGCCGACGACACCCAGCTAATCCTTTCCCTCACCAAAGACCCCAACACCGCCAAAAATAACCTTCACGAAGGTATGAAAGAAGTAGCCGAATGGATGAAACAGAGCCGCTTAAAACTCAACTCAGACAAGACAGAGGTGCTCATCCTAGGATCCTCCCCCTCAGCTTGGGACGACTCCTGGTGGCCTTCCGCTTTGGGATCTGCGCCCACTCCCACAGACCATGCACGTAACCTCGGCTTCATTCTAGACTCCTCCCTCTCAATGTCCAGACAAGTCAACGCTGTATCGTCTTCCTGCTTCAACGTCCTTCGCATTCTCAAAAAGATATTCCGCTGGATCCCCCTCGAAACAAGAAAGACTGTCACCCATGCACTGGTCACGAGTCGACTGGACTACGGCAACACACTCTACGCCGGAATTACAACAAAATTGCAGAAAAAACTCCAGCGCATCCAAAACGCATCAGCGAGACTCATATTAGACATCTCGCGCCAAGAGCACATCACCGATCACTTAAAAAACCTCCACTGGCTTCCCGTCAACAAAATAATTACTTTCCGCCTTCTTACCCACGCACACAAGTCCCTTTACAATCTAGGACCCGAATGCCTCAACACCCGACTGTCCTTCTACTATCCCACCCGCCAACTAAGATCATCCAATCAAGCCCTCGCCGCAGTCCCGCGCATCCGAAAAACCACCATGGGTGGCAGATCCTTCTCCTTCCTAGCTGCCAAGACCTGGAACTCACTCCCCACCCACCTCCGCCTTACTCAGAATCACATCTCCTTCAGAAAAGAACTGAAAACATGGCTTTTCGATAAAAAGTAAACCCCTCCCTCCAGCGCCTTGAGACCCTCTGGGTGAGTAGTGCGCTTTATAAATACATGAACTTGAACTTGAACTTGAACATGCAAAGTGGGCTTGAGGCAGGCGTTAGCATGCCCTTGTTAATAGGGCGCTGGAAGTATCACCACTTTCTCGGCACAATTCGCCGAAAAAGCGCCGATACTTCAGCTTGCTAATATGCCCCTCAATTCTGAGCCTTTCAAGCACCTCGACGCACAGGCAATCAACTTCTCCTGACCACTATGTACTTGGTAAAGTAGTGCCCCAAGACCTTTCTTACTCGCATCTGTAACTATAAAGGTAGGATCACCTGGTTTAAAAGCTTGCAAGTTTGGTGCATTTTTTAGGCTTTTTTAAACTGTTGGAACTCTGCCATACATTCATTTGTTCTTGCTCATTAAAGTCCTGAGGTGAATGGTTTTGTCAGCAAAATTTTCAACATACTTATTATAAAATTCAGCCATACCCAAGAATGAACAAACTTCTTCTTTTGAACAAGGTTCTTTTAACATTTCAATAGTCTCAACTAGCTCCTTCTTGGGTCTGACACCCAGTCTTGAAATATGGTGACCCAAATAGTCGAGTTCAGTAAAGCCAAACTTGCATTTATCACATTGTAAAGATAAACCCGCCCTAAGCATCTTTTTGAGGACATGAGTTACCTTTGTATCATGTTCCTTTATATCCTTCCCGCAGACTAACACATCGTCCTGATAACATCTAACTCCTGGTATACTCTTAAAAAGGTCACTCATTATTCTTTGGAACACGGATGCTGCGGAGACTGGCCCAAAGGCCATCCTCAAAAACTTGAATGCACCCATGGGTGTTATAAAAGCTGTCAACTCCTGTGAGTCTTTACTGAGTGGCACTTGGTGGTACCCTGACGCCATGTCCAATGTGGTGAAATAACATGCACTATCCAAAGTTGACACCAATTCCTCAATATTGGGAAGTGGGAATTTATCAACCACACCTCTTTGTTCAGTGCCTGAAGGTCCACACATGGGGCCAACCATTCAGTTGCCTCTACAGGCTGTATGGCACCTGTGGCTAGCAATTTATCAATCTCCTTTTGTACTGCTTCCTGAACAGATGGGAATACGTCTAACCTTTGCGGCAACAGGCTTTGCACCAAGCTTCAATTTGATGTGATGAATATAACCCTTTAAACAGCCCAAAGTGTCACTGAACAACCCTTCAAATTCCTTCACAAATTTACTTTCCGCACTTCCTACAGACTGTACTTCAACTGAAGGCTCTGCGTTGGGGTTAAGAATGATACCTAATCGAGCTTGGTGAGTCCAGCTAAATAAATTATCACCCCTTTCAGTGACATACATTTTAGCATCTGTAAATCTCCCATTACACTCAATGCATTCAACAAAATAACCTACAACTGGATGCTAATTTACGTAAAGATGTAATGAACTCTTCAACACCTTCATCTTTCCCTTGTTCTCGTAGTCCAAAATAATACCTTTCCATGATGATACTAACTTTAGGTAAATAATGTAAATCTAACTGTCTTATACAAATTTCATATTCATGTAGGCCTCTTTGGACTGCTTGGCTAAGCAGTGGTAAATTCTCTAATACTTCCTGAGCCTCGCCCCCTAGACAATGTAATAAGAGTGCCTGTTTCCTCTCTGCACTCAGGTTTGTCCCACACACCCTTGCATAATTTTCAAAAAAATTCTTCCATTTTTTCCATTTTATGGGTGGCTCCCTTGGAGCAGATAGAAAAAATGGCGGAGCCGTTACGTTTTGCATATTTTCTCACTGTGAGTAATAAACTGGCAAGAAACTACACGGACCACCTGTGTATACCACATTCCAATACCACTAATTTACCCAGTACACCCACATGCAAGAAACCCACTGAAGATGTCACATTACAAATATCCAAACTTTAAAATTAAAAATGTCCCTTTTTTCACAAATAATACGCAAAACTATCTATCACCAAGTATCTGAGGAGGTGTGCTTGTCACCGTGTGTCCAAGCACCATCAACAAGAGAGAGAAGAAAAAAATTAAAATAAAAAAACAGTTATCACCAACTTGTTTCTTTGTCCTTCTTTCACTTGAAAGGAGATTTCTAATCTTTAACTTTCTTGCAGCAATATCCAGGCACAATTTCTCGCTGAGCGTACAAATGCCAGGGTGTGCTTATCACCGTGAAGACAAGCTTTGACACGCTATGCTTGATAATCACCACAGCTGTTTATTCCAAAACAAATGACAAGATGTGCTTGTCACCACAATGACAAGCCTGGACTGCTTCTACAACCGATGGAAATGCTTTCACTCGATTTTACACTTAAGATGGCCGCCGTGTGACGTCATCAAACATTTGGTTAATTTTCTGCAGACAATTGTGCTTGTTCATCCACATTCTGGTCTTTTCTATAGGAAATCGGGCTCGTACTGCTGCCCTAAAACCACACGCAGTCAATTGTGCTCGTTCTTCAACATTCGGCACCTTCTCTATAGGAAATCAGGCTTGTACTGCTGCCCATACACCACACAGCTTTCAGACTTTTTTCTATAGGAGCATTGCCCGTGATCTCCTACTTTACATGCAGTGGAACGCAGGCAAGGCCTTTGCGTTTCACCGGGGATCTCTCTCTGCAGCCGAGTCTTTCAACCAGCACACCCACTGCCTCACCAGCGATGTTTCATCGAACTTGTCGATAAGGCTGTTGTCTCTTCAGAGATCTTCCTGCCGCGCTTCACCGTCAAAAACAAATTTGCTGATCAAGGTATTTTGATTTTCTTTTTGTTAGCGCGCTGCAAAACATTGTTGTTGAGGTTGTTGTTTGCCCGGGATGAGTCCTCACCACCAACGTCACCAGTGAGATAAAGTAGAAACCAGGCAAAAGTGTAATAAGTTAGAGGTATTTAATTAACAACCTCACCCAACAGTTAACTGTGGTCAACTGTCGGTATTGGAACACAACGCTGACCTGCTTCCATGCTAGAACACAGAGTATTGAACCAGGTCACATCATCACACTTCCACTAACGCACACATCTAGCGTTTGATGGTCACGAGGTCAAACCACCAGCATGAAATGTATGCAGATATGTCTGAGAGGAGCACATAGTTTCAGTAGAGGAGACAAGCGACCCCCAAAATCCACAGGCATCATGGAGTATAAATATTAATACAACCTTCCCTGATGATTGTTGTTAGAAATGAGGTCTCAAGTTGACAGTAGTTTGCACCATGTCCAAGTAGGGACCCTCACTCTAGTCAGGGTAAAGGAGTCGAACAGCTAAGTTGACCCTTGCTCACCCTCTTGGAAGCTTGGCAGGAGGAGTCTAGCTTAACTAAGAGGCAATGTGTAAATCATTTTTACATACACACACAGTAACTCAATGAAAACACTACAAATGGAGTCCACCACAGTTTAGAAGAATTTCCATAGGAACTTTTGTCGCGGCTACAGACCGAACTGCTGAACGGAATTACACCAAATTTGGCAGAGAGGGCACCCTTGGTCCAGAGTGCACTCTTTACTTTAAATGGTGTAAATCTGTTCAGTAGTTCCTGAGAAATAAAAAAATACAAAATATTGATATCTGGTGACTGCTATGAATTCACAAACCCGCTCAAGTTTCATTTTGATTGACTGCCAACACTCCAAACCAGGAAGTGTTGGCAGCCAACTTGTGACTCGGTAGACCCGAGTCACAAGAAAAAGGGAACAAAAAGTTAAAAATGAAGAAAAGGGGTAGGAACACCCTGACCCCCTGTGCTTGCTCAGGCGGTCCCACAGGGACCCCCAGGCCCAAAAAAAGCTTTAAAAAAAAAACAATCAGCTGAATTAGCGCTGGGTGTGCGAATCTGACCAAGTAAATAAAAAAAAGCGCAGGCTTCATTTTCGACAAGTCCTGGGGTGGGTTAGGTCCCGTGGGCAATGTGCAATAAATTAACGGGGGCCCCTGCAGCCCTGGGGACCGCCACCTCTCCGGGGCTTCATCCATTATGTGCAAGGGGGCATGCAGCCCCCTGAAGCTCCTAGAACGCCACCTCCCCGGGGCTTGTGAAACAAATGCTCCTGCCCCCCCCACACTGCCCCGGGAACAGCCACTTCCCCGGGGTATTGTTCATCATGGGCCAAGGAGCACCACCTCCCCGGGGCACTAATTATTTAAATACAGTTGTCCGTTGCAGACCACCACCTCCCCAGGGCTATTTTGACAAAAGGAGCCCTCCATGGCCGTGGGGACTGCCACCCCCAGGGTCGGCACCTGCAATGTCCCGGGGGCCCATCCCTGGGCCATTGCCATTTACTATGGCAGGCATTACTGTCATAGCAAACACTGCACTTGCTTCCAAGAAGCAAAGCAGAATTGCTTGTGGGCAAGGGGAGCTGCATGTTAGCAGCTCCCCTTGCCCAAAAGCAATGCCGGCTCCCGCAGTAAGTGGGGAGCCGACAACAACTGTGGGGCATTGGGGCTCCCCCCATGGACCCCAACTTGAGGGCTGGCCTCGGGGAATGGGGTCCCCAGGGACATAATTGGCCTCAGAAGTGGGCCCCCACAAAAAAACAAGCTGGCCAGGACCTGGGAGTTGGTGTCCCCGGGGCTAGAAGTGGCCCAGGGGAGGGAAGCCATGCGGCCCCCCTCCCGAAAAAAAAATAATTAATGCCCCGGGGGATGGGGTCTCTGGGGCCAAAAAAGGGCTCAGGAGAGGGGCCACGCAGCCCCCTCCTTTTATTAAAAATATATATATATATATAAATAAAGAAATGGCCATGCCCCGAGGGATGGGATCCCGGGTCGAAATCAGCAACCGGATGGTGGCAGTGCAGCCCCCTTCCTGTTAAAAAATAAAATAAAACAGGATGGGATCCCCAGGGTCAACAAAATATTATGAGAAGGGGGCTACACAGCCCCTTTCTAAGGAAAAAAAAATAGAAAATTGTCATCTCAGGGGAGGCCACACTCCCTCCCTGCAGCGCACTGCAAACGCTCCTCCTGGCACGTTGTGGGTTGGGGAATTAAGTCCCCTAGGTCCTCAAGGGTTCTTAGGGGCCAACTAGCCCACCAGGTATCTCCAGTTAGCCCCACACAGAGGGATTGCTGAGAGGTGGTCCGAGGCGATGCCCCTTTTTACACCACTCTGCAAAACGCACCTCTTGGTGCACTTCTGGTGGGCGATGAGGTCCTCTTGTGTCCTGAGGACCTCAGAGCGCTAAAGTGAACTTCAGCCCCTGGGCAGCAGTGCGCCAGGAGGTGTGTTTGCAGTGTGGTATAAAAAGGGTGTGTGGCCTTTGACCACTCTCAGCAATCCAGCTGTGTAGAGCTTACTAGAGATAATAGGAGGGCTGGTTGGCTCCCAGGGACACTCGGGAAGCAAGTGGACTTCATGTCCCAACCAAGAGCACGCCAGGAGGCGCGTTTGCAGAGTGTATTTGTAATTTTTTGTATTTATTGAGTTTCATATAGCGCTGGCTAGACTCGGAGGTATCAGAACGTTTTACGTAAGGAAGTTACTACAATAATAATTTAGACATTTTTCACAGAATTAAAAAGTGAATGACAAATCATAGGAGGGAGAAGGGGAGATAAGAATATAAGTAAAAGGATAGGTGGAGCAGGAGGGGAAGGAACCGGAGGGGGGAGGGGGTAAAGGCAGAACGGCGAAGAGAGAAAAACATTTGACTCAAGAGATAAGGAATCATAACGATTAGCATAAGGTCAAGGTACAGTAATTTAAAGACAGAGTTGGGTGGAATAAACAAGGATAGTAGAAAAATTCAAAAGGGGAGAGAAGGTAGAGGGGGACAAAAGTGGTGTTATGAGAGAGGGTCCGGGGATAGGAGGGAGCTGGGGGGGGGGTGGAGTAAGGCAGACCAGACAGAGAGAGAAATACGTTTCAGGATTGTCGGGTGAGGAAAGAGGAAAGGGGGAAAGGACATAAGTTCAACAAGATGGTGGGTCTAGGTCTGGGAGATCAGCAACAAAATGGTGCACGGGGCAAAAGTAATAAAAGACAAAAAGTCCAAGATGCGAATCAGTGAGCATGAATTAAGAGCAAAAAAGAAAAGAAGTCAAAAGAGGGGATGCAGTTTGAGAATCAAAGGTGGGAGGAAGGGAGAAGAGGCATGAAGAGGCATGCAGAGGTCCCGGACCACAGGGGCATCGGTGTTGACAATCCACCGGGCATAGCTCCCGCTACCCCATACATGGAAAAGGACTCTCAGGTCACAGAAGACAGAATCAAGGCAGAGTACATCTAAGAAGATGGCCAGCTTGGAGGAGGCAGTGAGGCAGCCGCGAGGACTGGGAGAGCGAGTTGTCCCCGGGTCGGCAGACTGCAGGTGGGAACGCGAGACCATCGGACCAAACAGCGCCGTGGCACTTACCTTCGACCCAGTAAATGCTGCAGGTGATTAAGCATCGGGGCAGGCAGTTACTTGCTACCTAGTGGGTAAAGGGACAGTCCGGATGAGTGGAATGTCATCCCCGATAAGTCCGCTGCCATCTGAGGCTTCCGATGATGAAAGAGCTGCGCTAAGGCTGGTCCAAACAGAGTGGGGTGGAGGAAGGGGGCGTCAGTAATTCCACTGTGTGGGGCTTACTGGAGGTAACAGGCAGGCTAGTTAGCCCTTAAGGACCCCCACAAGCGAAGGGGACTTCATCCTCCAACCAAGAGCGTGCAAGAAGGTGGGTTTGCAGAGTGGTGGCCAAAGGGGGCATGGACTGCTCTGAAAACGTAGCAATCCTGTTGTGTGGGGCTCACTGGAGATAATAGGAGGGGTAGTTGGCCCCCAGGATGTCCTTGGGGGCTGACTACCCCTCCTGTTACCTCCTGCAAGTCCTGCACAGTAGGACTGCTAACAGGTCTTCAGAGGCCACGGCCCCCTTTCTCCACCACTCTGAAAACACACCTCATGGCACACTACGGGTTGGGGGATGAAGTCCTCTTTACTCCTGAGAGACTTTGGTGGTCCAAGTAGCCCTCCTGATACCTCCTGCAAGTCCTACGCATCAGAATCCCTGAGCGCTGGTTTTAGGCCCAGTCCCCTTTCTCCACCACTCTGCAAATGTGAGTACCAGTTAGAGAAGAATTTGTAATGTTGCAAGTTTTAGAGCTATTAGCGTTGTCAATCCAAAAGTATTTTATTCATGTTTCTTGGAGTGGAGTGGATGTAGGTTGTGTGTAGTGGAATTATGTGGTATGTTGTGCGGTGAAATTATGTGGATAGATAGTATGTGGTATTTAGTGTATAGGAATTATGTAAAGTGGATTATCTGTTATGGAGTGTAATTAAGTGGTATGGTAGTCTGTGTTGTGGAGTGGTAACCTCAGGTTTAGTCTTCCTTCTTTCCATAGAAGCTAAACTTTGAAAACAATGAGACAAAAATATAAGGAATCACTGAGGAGCACTTCTGGACCTAATCAGAGGTATGAGCAGGGCCACTGGAATAATGTGACTGTTTGGCTGCTCCAACTTTTGCACAAGTATACATTTTCCGCATTAGCCACATAATTCATCATCTGCTGCCTAATCTGCAGATATGAACAAAAAAGCCTTGTTTCTAGCTCAAACATTTAAAAAATGAATCGACAAGTGTTACAGCGTGGTGGAAGGTCCTTTGTAAACCTAAAATGGTTACCTGTTACTTATTGCTAAATGTGGGTGTTAAATTGATATTAATGGTGTGCAAGCCACTCTTGCTTCTTTCTGCACCTCTCTTCCCTCTTTCTGCATTTCTGTTGCTTCTTTCTTTGACTTCCTTTCTTTTTCTGCACTTCTCTTGCCTCTTTCTGCACATCTCTTCTACTTTCGGCACCTCATTGCCTCTTTCAGCCCCTCTGTTGTCTCTTTATGCATCTCACTTCTTTGTGCACCCCTCTTGCCTCATTCTGTACCTCTCTTGCCTCTTTCTGCACCCCTCCCTTCTTTCTGTACCCCTCCTGCCTCTTTCTGTACCTCTGTTCCTTCTTTCTGCACATCATTTGTTTCTTTCTGCACCTTTCTTGCTTCTTTCTGTACACCGCTTGCTTTTTTCTCCTCCCCTCTTCCCCCTTTTTGCATGTCTGTTGCTACTTTCTCCGCTCCTCTTGCCTCTTTATCCACCCCTCTTCCCTCTTTCTCCATCTCTTTTGCTTCTTTCCTCCCTTATCTTGCGTCTTTCTGTACTTCTGTTGCTTCTTTCTGCACCCCTTGTGCCTCTTTCTGCACCCCTCTTCTCCTTCTACACTCCTCTCGCATCTATCTGCACCTCTGTTCCTTCTTTCTGCACTTCTTTTGTTACTTTATGCACCTCTCTTGGTTCTTTCTGTACCCCTCTTGCCTCTTTCCCCATCTCTCTTCCCTCTATCTTCACCTCTCTTGCTTCTTTCTGCACCCCTTGTGCCTCTTACTGTACCCCTCTTCCCTCTTTTTGCACCCCTCTTGCCTCTTTCTGCACTTATGTTGCATCTTTCTGCACTAATCTTGCTTCTTTCTGCACCTCTCTTGCTTCTTTCTGCACCACTCGTGCTTTTATCTGCACCCCTCTTCCCTCTTTCTGCACCCCTCTTGCCTCTTTCTGCACCCTATTCCTTCTTTCTGCTCTTCTTTTGTTTCTTTCCGCACCTCTCTTGATTCTTTCTGTAACCTCTCACCACTTTCTCCATCCCTGTTCCCCCTTTTTGCATATCTGTTGCTTCTTTCTATACTTCTCTTGCCTCTTTTTATAACCATCATCCCTCTTTCTGCACCTCTGTTGCTTCTTTCTGCACTTCTCTTGCTTCTTTCTGCACCTCTGTCCCTTCTTTCTGCAACCCTTGTGCCTTTTTCTGCACCCTGCCCTCTTTCTGCTCCCCTGTTGCCTGTTTCTGCACCTCTGTTCCTTCTTTCTGCATTTCTTGTGTTTCTTTCTGCAACTCTCTTGCTTCTTTCTGTATCCCTCTTGCCTCTTTCTCCTCTCCACTTCCCCCTTTCAGTATCTCTCTTGCCTCTTTCTCTACCCCTCCCCCCTTTCTGCATCTCTGGTGCTTCTTTCTGCACTCCTCTTCCCTCTTTCTGCACCTCTCCCTTCTTTCTGCAACTCTTGTGTCTCTTTCTGCACCCCTCTTCCCTCTTTCTGCTCTCCCCTTGTCTCTTTTTGCACCTCTGTTGCTTCTTTCAGCACTGTTTATGTTTCTTCCTGCGCCTTTCTAGCTTCTTTTTGAACCCCTTGTGCCTCTTTCTGCACCCTTCTTGCCTCTTTGCCTCTTTCTGCACATCTCTTGCCTCTTTCTGCACCCCTATAGCCTCTTTCTGCATCTCTTTTGCTTGTTTCTGATCTTTTGCCTCTTTCTGTACCCCGCTTGACTCTTTCTGAGCCTCTGTTGCTTCTTTATGCACTTCCCTTGCTTCTTTCTGCACTTCTGTTGCATCTTTCTGCACTCCTCTTGCCTCCTTCTGCACCCTTCTTCCCTCTTTCTGAACCTCTTTTGCCTCTTTCTGCACCCCTGTTCCTTTTTTCTGAACCTCTCTTGCCTGTTTCTGTAACTCTCTTACCTCTTTCTGCAGTTCTCTTGCTTCCTTCTGTACCTCTGTTGCTTCTTTCTGCACTTCTCTTGCCTCTTTCTGCACTCCTGTTGCTTCATTCAGCATATCCCATGCTTCGTTCTGAACCGTCTTGCTTCTTTCTGCACCCCTGTTGTCTCTTTCTGCACTCGTCTTCCCTCTTTCTGCACTTCTCTTGCCTCTTTCTACATCTCACTTGCCCCTTTCTGCACCTCACTTGCATCTTTCTGCACTTTTCTTGCTTCTTTATCCACCTCTGTTGCTTCTTTCAGCAATTCTCTTGCCTCTTTCTGCACTTCTCTTGCTTGTTTTTGGATCTCTCTTGCCTCTTTATGTACCTCTCTTGCCTCTTTCTGCACCACCCTTGCTCCTTTCTGCACCCCTTTTGCCTCTTTCTGCACCCCTCTTCCCTCGTTCTGCAAATATATTGCCTCTTTCTACACCTCTCTAACCTCTTTCTGCACCACTCTTGCCTCTTTCTGTACCTCTGTTGCTTCTTTCTGCACTTCTCTTGCTTCTTTCTGCACCCTTTGTGTCCCTTACATCACCTCTGTTGCTTCTTTCTGCACTTATCTTCCTTCTTTCTGTACCCCTCTTGCCTCTTTCTGTACCCTTCTTCCCTTTTCCTGCACGTCTCTTGGTTCTTTCTGCACTGCTCTTGCCTCTTTCTGCACCCCTCTTGCCTCCTTCTGTACCTCTGTTGTTTCTTACTGCACTGCTCTTGCTTCTTTCTGCATCTCTATTGCAAATTTCTGAACCACTCTTGCCTCATTCTGCACCTCTCTTGGTTCTTTCTGCACTGCTCTTGCTTCTTTGTGCACCTCTTTTGCCTGTTTCTGCAACTCACTTGCCTCTTTCTGCACTTCTCTTGCCTCCGTCTGCACCTCTGTTGCTTCTTTCTGCACTTCTCTTGCTTCTTTCTGCATCCCTCTTGCCTCTTTCTGTGCCCCTTTTGCTTCCCTGTGCACCTCTCCAGCCTCTTTCTGCACCTCTCTTGCCTTTTCCTGTAGTTTTCTTGCCTCTTTATGTACCTCTTTTGCTTCTTTCTGCACTTTTCTTGACACTTTCTGTAACCCTCTTGCCACTTTCTGCACCTCTATCGGTTCTTTCTGCACTGCCCTTGCTTCTTTTTGCACCACTGTTGCAAGTTTCTGAATCCCTTTTGCCTCTTTCTGTACCCCCTTCCCTCTTTCTGTACCTCTCTTGCCTCTGTCTGCAGACCTGTTCCCTCTATCTGCACCCCTTTTGCCTGTTTCTGCAACTCTCTTGCCTCCTTCTGTACCTCACTTGCCTCTTTCTGTACTTCTACTGCTTCTTTCTGCACCCCTTTTGCTTCTTTATGCACCGCTGTTTTCTATTTCTACACCGCTGTTGTCCCTTTCTGCACTTGTCTTTCCTCTTTCTACACCTCTCTTGCTTCTTTCTGTACTTCCCTTGCTTCTTTCTGCACCTCTCTTGCTTCTTTCTGCACCCTTCTTCCCTTGTTTGCATCCCTCTTGCCTCTTTCTACTGTTCTCTTGAAATTTTCTGCACCTCTCTTGCCTCTTTCTCCACCTCACTTGCCTCTTTCTGTACTTCTCTTGCTTCTTTCCAGACCTCTGTTGCTTCTTTCAGCAATTCTCTTGCCTCTTTCTGCACTTCTTTAGCCTGTTTATGCACCTCTCTTTTCTATTTGTGCACCTCTCTTGCCTCTTTCTGCACTCCTGTTCCCTCTGCACCTTTCCTGCCTGTTTCTGCACATCTCTTGCCTCATTCTGTACCTCTGTTGGTTCTTTCTTCACTTCTCTAGCTCTTTCTGCACCTATTGCATATCTTTCAGCATCTCTGTTGCTTCTATTTGCACTTCTCTTGCTTCTTTTTGCAAACCTACCGCCTCTGTCTGTACCTCTCTTGCTTCTTTGTCACCTCTCCTACCTCTATGTGCACTCATCTAGCCTCTTTTTGCACCTCTGTTGGTTCATTCTGCACTACTCTTGCTTCTTTCTGCCTACCCTCTAGTCTCTTTCTGCACCCCTCTTTTTGTACCTCTCTTGCCTTTTTCTGTATCCCTGGTCCCTCTTTCTGCACCTTTCCTGCCTGTTTCTGCACCTCTCTTACCTCTTTGTGTACCTGTTTGTTCTTTCTTCTTTCCTCTTCCTTCTTTTTATATCCTTCCTGCCTCTTTCTGCACTTCTCTTGCCTCTTTGTGCACCTTTCCTACCTTTTTCTGAACCCCTCTTACCTCTTTTTGTCCTCTGCTGGTTCTTTCTGGACTGCTCTTGCTTCTTTCTGCACTTCATTTGCCTCTTTCTGCACTTCTCTTGCTTCGTTCTACACCTCTGTTGCTTCTTCCAGCAGTTCTCATGCCTCTTTCTGCACTTTTCTTTCTTCTTTCTGCATTCCTCCTACCTCTTTCTGTACCTCTCTTGTATCTTTTTACACCTCTCTTGCATCTTTCTGCACGTCACTTGCTTCTTTCTGCACCTCTCTTGCCTCTTTTGGCACCTCTGTTGCTTCTTTCTGCATTTCTCTTGTCTCTTCTTGCACCTCTGAGTTAGTGGTAGTTTTAACCCCCCTGCCCTATTATGTACTAGGGCCTTACAAGGGAGGTCATGCCAATCACAGGAGTACCCCAACCCATAGTGTACTCTAGTGTATGTAGGTGTTATGACTGTATTCTAAGTGTCTTTCAGCATAGCACTGGCTCCGGGCCTGGTTAGTCAGAGTCAATTACCACCAGTACCAGTCAGCAAAATGTTGGGGGCACAGGATGACTTTGCAACAAGGCCTCTTTCTGCACATTTGTAGGTTCTTTCTGCATATCTCTTGCTTCTTTCTGTACTTTTCTTCATCTTTCTGGCCTTCTGTTGCCTCTTTCTGCATTTCTCTTGCTTCTTTCTTTGTCTTTCTTTCTCTTTCTGCACATGTCCTCCCTCTGTAGGCATAGTTAGAAATGAACATTTAAAAAACCTTTGAAATTCACTGAAAAAACCATAGTTTTCGAGGACATTATAGATAGAAATTAGCATTTAAAAAACCTTTGAAATTAGGTTTACGGGGATGTTATAGTTACAAATTCGCATTTAAAAAAATCTTTGAAATTCACTGAAAACAACATAGGTTTCAGGAATTTTATAGTTAGAAATTAGCATTTAAAAAACCTTTGAAATTCACTGAAAAAACTATAAAGTTCAGGGACGTTATAGTTAGAAATTAGCTTTTAAAAAATCTTTAATATTCACTAAAAAAAACACAGGTTTCAGGGACGTTGGGGTATATTATCAAGGGGTTTATCTCCGCTTTTTTGGCTTTAAAAGCCAAGAAAGCGGAGATAAAATTATCTCCCTATTACCAAGCTGTCGCTAACACCAGTTAGTGACAGCTAATAGGAGATAGCGACCATCTTGGGCCCCGCTTTGCATGTCAGTGATATTTATCACTAATGACATGCAAAGTGGGCGTGCCAAGATGTTAGCGACTGGAAACAGTCGCTAACATCGCTATCTCCTATTACCAACTTTTGGAGATATTCGCGCTAAGCGCGAATATCTCCAAAAGCTAACACCTGCCCTGAGCAGTTCTTCACCATGTTATCCAATGGGAGGTGGATAACATGGCTAAGAGCATTTGCTCGATAATGCATGAATATCGCTGACTTTTCAGCGATATTCATGCATTGCGGCCGTTTTTTATCGCATTTGCGATAAACCTTGCTAATAGTAAGGTTTATCTGCGATAAAAATCGCCGATGTGCGGCGATAATTTTTGTCTCTAAACAAGTTAGAGACAAAAATTATCGCTAGTTGTTGGTAATATGCCCCGTTATTATTAGAAATTAGCATTTAAAAAAAGTTAGTTGGACATTTCACTAGTACAAAACCAGAGAAATTCAGCCGTTATAGTTAGTTGAGCTAACCATAACTCACGCCCCTGCAAAGCACTGCTGATGACGTCACATATTACATCATTCATGACATGGTCAGTGACATCACTGATGACATCACAGATGACATCATCCATGTGATAATCTAATGTACCTCCTCACACCCTAATATAACCTTTGATACACTCACTCTAAAACACAGAATACCATTTTCGAAACCATAGACACAACAATACCAGTTACTACATACCCACTCACTGGTTCCTAGGTGTACACACACATCCACTCATTAACTCATACAGTCCCTCATGCATGCAGAAACTCATCAATACAGCACTATCACATGTACTCAAACACCGACACAGACACTCACACACTGCCACTCATCCATAGAGTTACTCACACACCTAGTCCGTCATGCAAAGAATCAATCAAACTCACATTTACTCACCTACACAGTTATACACACATCACCTCACTTATTCATACCGATACTAATACATACTTACTCTCTTATACAATCACTGATACAAGCACACACTCATCCATACAGCCACTCTCACAACCACTCACTCTCACGTATAGTCGTTTATATATTCCAACACTCACATGTACTGCCTTTCACATATGTGGTTACTCACACATGTACCACTGAGATCCATTCACTCACCAACACACCCATACACGCACTCACCCACCCATACAGCCCTTCACAGATGTGCCCTTGAACCCATACACCCAGCGAATCACCCACTCACATCTATGCATAGAGTCACACTCCCACCCACCCACGCAGACACTCAGGCACCCATACAGATACTCAGACAACCAATCAATAACCCATATAGACACCCATGGAGCTACTCACCAACCCATGCAGCCGCCTACACACCAACTGACAGACTGATACAGACATTCACACAGATTAGTCACTAACCCATGCATTCAGTAAGACATGTTTACTCACTCACTTATACAGTCAGTCAGGCACCTAGTAAATCATCCATTCAGACACTTATACACCCACTTGTTCTTCAATACACTTTGGCATATATTTGTATAAACAAATATTTAAACTTTACAGAAACACACAGTCACTGGATGATGTCATTTGAGATGTCATCAGTGATCTCACTGACCATGTCATGAATGGTGTAATATGTGACGTCATCATCAGTGCATTGCGGGGGTGCGAGTTATAGTTAGCTCAACTAACTATAACAGCTGAATTTCTCTGGTTTTGTACGAGTGAAATGTCCAACCAACTATAACATCCATGAAACCTGAGTTTTTTTTAGTGAATATATATATATTCACACACACACACACACATTTGTGCATTCTTATATATTTATGTGTGTGAAATATATATATATTTAAAAAAAAATAATATATATATATATGTATATATATATATATATATATATATATATATATATATATATATATATATATATATATATATATATGTTCAAAACAAACTCCTTCAAGAAAGAGAAAGGCCACAGCAGGGGAAATTTTCGGAAGCGCTTTATTCAGCTCAGCTACACAGGACGTGGTTGCTCTCTGTCACCCTCAATGGCGAATGCATTTCGGCGTAGTTCTGCCTTCATCAGCGCCAGGTGCAAATGTTTCAGGATACGGGCGTGCATCAAGGCTTATATGTCCTGCCCTCTCCTGTTGCCAAGAGCGCAGCTCCTCCCCCAGTAATGTCCTTCATTCGCCTATACCTCTTGTAGTTCGCCCGATATTCTGCGCACACAAGTCCCAGCATGCAGTAACATTATCTGGTAGGTATTGCGGGGAGGGAGGGGGGGTGGAAAAACTAATGCGCTCCGGTCTCATTGAAGAACCCCAGTTTCCTGTTGCAATTCGAGCAGCGGCACTTCCTCCAGTCCCCAACCGCTTCAACCTCCCCAACAAAGGAATCCATTGAGGCGGGGGCAAGGCTTGGAAATCCTACCTGCCCAGCGTGATGTGCCATGACACCAACACCGCCATATCTCTTCCCTGGCTGGGTGGTGGGTCCTGATCGTTCCGGTAACCCGGAGAGAAGAAATCCACAAAAGCAGAGACCAGTGATGTCAGGACCACTTGACGAAGCGGGGGCCTTTAAAGCGCGACACTGGGACATGCGCTGAATTAATGTTCAAAACAAACTCCTTCAAGAAAGAGAAAGGCCACAGCAGGGGAAATTTTCGGAAGCGCTTTATTCAGCTCAGCTACACAGGACGTGGTTGCTCTCTGTCACCCTCAATGGCGAATGCATTTCGGCGTAGTTCTGCCTTCATCAGCGCCAGGTGCAAATGTTTCAGGATACGGGCGTGCATCAAGGCTTATATGTCCTGCCCTCTCCTGTTGCCAAGAGCGCAGCTCCTCCCCCAGTAATGTCCTTCATTCGCCTATACCTCTTGTAGTTCGCCCGATATTCTGCGCACACAAGTCCCAGCATGCAGTAACATTATCTGGTAGGTATTGCGGGGAGGGAGGGGGGGTGGAAAAACTAATGCGCTCCGGTCTCATTGAAGAACCCCAGTTTCCTGTTGCAATTCGAGCAGCGGCACTTCCTCCAGTCCCCAACCGCTTCAACCTCCCCAACAAAGGAATCCATTGAGGATATATATATACAAATAAGTTTTTGTACCTACCTGTACATTTTATTTAACAAGTATATGCCCTAACCATACATGTCTTTACCATGAAAATGTACGTTTTTTAAAGGAAAATATATACCTTTTGCATATATATAAAACGGGTTTAAACTTAGCTGTAAAATACTTATATTTATAATTGAAACATTTACCACACATATGCCTTCATAATTCATGCTTTTACAACAAAATTTGTTGTAAAGGCATGCGTGGTAAAGGCTATGCGTGGTAACGGAATTTGTGGTTCAGCCATACATCCCAATAAAAATAATGAGGTCAAGTCATGATTCGAACTACATGGCTGAGAAAAGGCTTTCCATTGCCAAGATAAAATCACATAATTTAGCTGCCATTTTGTGGAAGTAGCTGCCTTATTGTAAGCCTTATGACTCTTTGGTGGTACAACCTTGAGTCAGGATACTTCAGCCATGATCTGAAAACAAATGTGTCTGGCACTGCCCGATCACCATCATCACAGGGGCCACCAGAACTACCAAGTACCACTTCTTCTTGTATATGAATCTTACGTGTCAGCCTGAAGCATTCAAAATTGTGACATCCTCCCCGGGGTTTTTCATTGCGCAGGCTGACCAGTGAACAGCAGAGCAAGTCTCAACTGGTGATATTAAAGAGTCCTGACACTTGGCAATATAATTTGCTCAATCTGAAGTGGTATATAAAAATAGGATTTTGGATAAGAGGACAGCTCCCTCTGTCCAAAAGTAATTCTGCTCCACTTTTTGCAAGTGAGAGCATTTTCTACTCTTGCTTGCACAAAGCCGAGCAGAGTGTGCTATGGTTTGGCTGGAGCAAGCCATAGGAAACTGCAATATACTGAGGGTGGGCCCCCTGGGACATTGCTGGAGCTGGCCTTGGGGGGGTGGCGGTCCCCAGGGCCATCTTTGGCTCCATGAAAGGGGACACTCACCCCTCTTCTTTCTTTATATATACCCCAGGGTGGTGGGGTGGTCCCTGCGCCTGCGGGAGGACACCGCAGTCCCCCCCCTGCATTCTTTTTTGTTAAAGCCCCAGGTAGGTGTTAGACCCTGGGGCTGAGCGGGGGCCACGTGGCCCCCGCATTAAAAAAAATTAAAGCCTTGGGGAGGTGGTGGACCCCGGGGCGGTGTTCTTAATACATAAAGCGCCAGGGAGGTGGCGGTCCCTGGAGCTGGGGGGGGTCAAGAGGTGCCCCCATTTATAAAAAATTATAAGCCCCTGGCAGGTGGTGGTCTTCGGGCAGTGGGGGAGGCTTTAGAGGCCTCCCACTCATTCACTTTGAAAAAAGCCCCATGGATATGGTGGCGCCGGGGCATAATGAGCCCCAGAAGGGGGGACCCGTGCACCCCCCCCTCCATTATTAAACCAATACCCCCTGGACCTGGCCCACCAGGGTGCCGGAAATAAACGAGGCGCGAGAGACTGCGTATAATTTTTAAAAAAGAAATTCATCCAGATCCGCAGATCCCGCTGAAAAGTTTTTAAAAAAAATGCTTTTGTGGCCCTCTGGGAGCCCCTAGAAGGCCTAGGGTGTCATGGTGTTTCTACCTTGCCCCTTTTCTCTTTTTTGTTACATTTTTTGTGGAAATCGGTTCAATTGAGTCCCATTATGGCTTCCAACACTTCCTGTTGAAGTGTTGGCAGGCAATTAAATTTCACTATGGTTTCAGTAGGCTGTTGGACTCCGATATCTATATTTTTAAAACTTAAATATCTCTACAACTATTGAACACATTTACACCAAATCACAAAAGGCATGCTTTCTTTACCAACATCTAGCTTTCTGACATATTTGGTGTCATTTCGTTCAGCGGTTTGGGCTGTATCGTGTTCAAAAAATGATAAACCCCCAAAGACATAACATGGGGAAAATGCATTTTGAGACCCCCTTATTTCTCGGCCCCCGCTTGACGGATCACCCCAAAACTTTCAACACAGAAGTTGATCCAAAAAGATGATGTTTTCAGAAAAATCCGTCAAGAATCATCAAGCAGTGCCAAAGTTATTGACAGAGCAAAAAACGTTTTTCCAATGAAAACTTTGGTCCTTATATATATCTAACATGCTTAATTGACAACTTTAAAGCAAGAGGTAAAGTGCCTTGGAAAATTAATGTGAAGGATGTTGCCACTCAGCCCTATATGGAATTGACTTCTTTGAGGCATAAAGAGGGCACTGTTTCACAGTTTTATGATTGGAGGCATGCTTTTACTGTGGCAAGAGGAATAAAAACATTTGCAAGGCATTATGGACAATGAAGTCCTGGTTGTAAAGTTAGAGGCGGCGGGCCCTAGGCCCGCATGTTAGGAGCAGCAATGACGGACGCAGACACCAGATGAGGGTAGTAGGAATGGCCACGAGCACGTGCGCTCGGCCCCTTTTATTGCCAGCGTCATGTGACACCATGACGTCTGTGGTGGGTGGGTGTAAAGTGTAATACAGACACTCTGAACACTAGACCGTGTTCAGGCTAGGACACTACATCCCTCCCATTTTTTAATTGCAAAGACCCACATTCAGAAATCAACCTGTGGGGAAAATAACATGTATCAGGATGCAGTAAAGTGTTCAGCTTCCGCAGTGTCTTTCTATCCGCCGCTGCTTGGAATCACAGAGGATGTTCAATCTGTTGCGGGGAACAGTCAGTTCACAGTGGCACCGGTGTGGGGGTGCTCGATGGAACCAGTCTATTGACGACTCTGCTACAAGATTGTCCTCACAGTCCTTCTTTTGCTCACTTCCATGGCGACGGGTGCAGTTAGAGTTCTTGTGGTTCGCCGGGGAATGATGCACGATTTCCGGTCTTGGCCTTAGCTTTATTTGTAGTCTGTGTCCTACTTGGCAAAAGGCAGATCCGTTGCAAGGCATCCCTCTCACTAGGATGACCCCTCTCGTCGGTGTTCCCCTGCCACGGGATATCCTTGAGGTCCTCTTTCTCGGATTCGCGCTGGGCTGGATGTGTCCACATCAGTTGTTCCTGCGCCGCCGTCAGTGGGGCTATGGAAGAGACGATGTGTCTCACCTCAGATTCCGCAGCCTCGTCCCAAGGTAGCTGTTGGTTTCTGTCTTTGCTTGCGATGTCTTCGCCCTCCCCGGACCTTTCGGATGGGCGTCGGAGGACCGTCTCTCGTCGCGGGGACTGCGTCCCGGAGGCCTCTGCCCCTGAGTCACCACGGCTGGCATGTGTCCAGTGTCCGTGTGACCCCAAAGGTGGATGTCACTAACGGTCTCGCTTGCTCCTCTCCGCAGATCCTGGGTGTGCGGAAACATCGTCTGTCAGCTGGTCTTCTTTGCCATTGGTGTTCTTCCGGCCTCGTGTTCCTCGCACCGTTGTCCTGGCACTTGTCACCTTACTTCTCTTCAGGAGTGAGTGGTCTTCGTCTTCCTGCACTCCTCTCTGTCTTTCCTTAGTTGTTTCCCTGTGAGGACGTTGCTTCGCACTGACTTCTCCTTCTACTCTTAATTGTGGCAACAGGCCACATGGATATACTTTCTTCCTTTTCACGGTGGCAAACGTGCCACTCAAATCTCTCCTTTTCTTCCTTCCTTTTCGCAGTGGCAGACGTGCCACTCAGATCTCTTCTTTTCTTCCTTCCTTTTCGCAGTGGCAGACGTGCCACTCAGATCTCTTCTTTTCTTCCTTCCTTTTCGCGGTGGCAGACGTGCCACTCGGGTCTCTCCTTTCCTTCCTTCCTTTTCGCGGTGGCAGACGTGCCACTCGGGTCTCTCCTTTTCTTCCTTCCTTTTCGCGACATCACTTGGACCGATCTTGTGTCTTCTCTTCTGACCTGGGTCCTCCATGCAGTGCGCGCACCCTGCATGTGTACCCCTGGTCTTGTCCCCGTCGGGGACACTTTCTCTTTCTTCCTCAGCAGCCAGAGTTGGTGTCGCGAACCTTCTTTTCTTGATGCTTTCTTTTCTTGAGGCTTGTTGGTGACGTTCGGGGGTCCATGTTTGTAGACCTGTTCATGGTTGAACGTCCTGGACCGGTTGGTGGTCCACCTCTGCCGATGCCTGGCAGGTTGCTTTCGGTCGTCCTGTCGGACTTTGCGCTACACCAGTTCCTGGGGGGGGGGAGACCCGTTGTGGGTCAGCACTTGATGGGCGATCATTCTGGGGATCGGCTCCTGGGAGGCGCCATGGATCTGTCGCGGGTCGGCACTTGATGGGCGATTGTTCGCGAAGATTGTTCTGCGCGATGGCGCTGCATGCATTCTTCTTTCTGCTTGCGGTGGCTGTGCGTCGCCACGTGGCGCGTTGTTTGCGCACTTACTGTTCAGGGTTCTGGGACGCCTGTTGCGTGACGTTGGGTACTTGCTGCTTTGGCTGTCGTCAGGTACTTGATTCCTTGGACCGTTGGCGGGAGTAGTTGATGCTGCGGTGAGCGCCTGTGGCCACAAGGCGTCGCTGCTCTCTCCGTCCTTTGATCGCGGCAGTCGTTTCCCTGGACGTTCTTTTAGTGCTTGGCAGTCGTTTCCTCCAGACGTCAGTGCTTGGATGCTTTGTGAGGCATTGGTGCCTTTTTCCCACGTCGCGTTGGAAGTGGCAGCCGCCGACTCCTTGCTGGTGTGTGTGGGTGTCACTTGCGCTGTTGCGCAGTTACATGCTGCGGGAGTTTAGATGCTTTCGCTGTTACTTTCGCTGTTGAGAACTTACTTGCTGCGTGAGTCGTAAATTCTCCTTAGGGGCGTTGTTTAGACTTAGTCTGTTACCCCTTGCTATTGCGGAATGGACTTGTAGTGTGCAGTGCTTGTTGTCTTGCTTATTGATGCAGGTGCCCTTTTCCTCTCTGGCCACTAGATGGCGGTAGACTTCACTTTTGCAGCAGCTTGCTTTGCTAAATACCTTCTTCCCTGACCTTGCACTCTATCATCTACTCCTCAGTGCAATCGTGGGGCTGGAGCTGCTGCTGATGCACAGTAAGTCTCTTTCCTGCTTTGGGGCAGATTTTCTGTGGAATGCACTGCTGAGTTTAAGGTGATCTGCACCAAGGGGGGGGGTTTCGTGCTGGGTGCACCGTCACTTTCACTTCATGTCTCTGTGAGGGCACATGTGGACTCGGCGGCTCCTGGCCGCATGCAGGCGCCTCACTGTCCCGCCGGGGAAACCGAGGTGGTGAGGCATGCCCCTGTTGCTGACGCCCGCTCCGCCTTCACTGCTCTGAGCCCTCCCAGCCCGCGGCAGGCTTCCTCAGTCCCCGCGCGGGCAGGGGGGTTGGTGGGCGATGCGTGGTCGTGCGGGGGCGTTGTCTGTGCGGAGCGGGTGAGAGCACCGAGAGGCGGTGCTGGTGGCGGTTCCTTTTCCTTTGCGGCGCTGGGGCCGTGCGGGGCGGCACCCGCGGTAGGCTCTGGTCACTCTCCCCGGGACAGGGGACGCTTGAGGCAGGCCGCGGGTGAGCTCCGCCGGCTCTGCAGTGCCTGTCAATCACTGGGGGTGCCGTCAGCAGGCCGCGGGTAGGCTCCGCTGGCTCTGCAGTTCTGTTCCTTTGCTGGGGATGCCGCCGGCAGGCCGCGGGTGGGCTCCGCTGGCGCTGCAGAGTCTTTCCTCGGTGGGGATGCCACCGGCAGGCCGCGGGTGGGCTCCGCTTGGTCTTGATCACGTCGCGAGGGGGGTCGGGAGGCGGTTAGCTACTCCGCTCCCTCCCCCTCGTTGTTGACGGGTGTTGCGGGTCCGGCCGCGCTTCCTCACGCCGCCATTAGTCTCTGTGCCCCGCCGCTTCTAGGCACACACGCGGTGGGGCGGGGGACGACTCGGGCAGGCCGCGGGTAGGCTCCGCTGGCGCTGCTTATAGATTGGCACAGTTCATGGCGGGCACTTCGCCCGTGGGGCTCACCTTCGGCCGGCGGGCCAGATGCTCCGTCTCGGTCGCGGCGGGTGGGCTCCGCCCGGCCCGTGCACCTCTGCGGTGGGGGTCTTCAGCCTCGCGGCCGTCGCAGGTGGGCTCTGGGCGGTCCGCTGTTGCTTGGTGGCACTCGGTGGTGGCGGTCGACGCGGGTGGGCTCCGGTCGGCTTGCTGTGGGGCGCCGACGTGCCTACCGGCTTCACGGCGCGTTGCGCCTCGCCACAGGGGATGCCCTCTAGGCGGGCAGCTCTCTTCCCCTTTTTCCTTCTTGATCAGCCGAGGGTAGTGGCACGCATGGGCTGCACTACCGGCCTCGTCGCCATTGTAAAGTTAGAGGCGGCGGGCCCTAGGCCCGCATGTTAGGAGCAGCAATGACGGACGCAGACACCAGATGAGGGTAGTAGGAATGGCCACGAGCACGTGCGCTCGGCCCCTTTTATTGCCAGCGTCATGTGACACCATGACGTCTGTGGTGGGTGGGTGTAAAGTGTAATACAGACACTCTGAACACTAGACCGTGTTTAGGCTAGGACACTACACTGGTAACATGTGGAGACTATGATCAGAGTGTTACGAACTTGAACATTATTTAAAAGAAAATGCATTGCCAGGAAATGAGTCAGAGTATTCGTTAAGCACTCACTGATCATAAAATAAGAAAGAACAGCGAACATTTTTAAAGTGATAGACATTTGTCTAACACTGTGTTTGCATTGTTTGAGTCCTTCCTCACTGTCTGAGATTGCAGTTTATTTAAATCTCAGAGCAACTGACCCTCGAACTAGGCATATGATTAAGACCAAGGGAGTTTCGAAACGCGTTATGCTGAATTACCTGCCGTTGTTCATGCGATATTCGAAGAAAACTTAGCAAATTGCTAAAATGAGTTTTCAAACATCTTGCTCCTCCTCTTTTCATAGTAAAACCTTGGGGGAAATCAGTAGTCATAGCAGAAGGGTGCAGAGATACAACTAGACTCTGTAGAGGATCCACCGTGATGTGAGAAAATTAACCAAAGATGAACATATCTATCAGACTAGTTTGTCAAAAAAAATGTGGGAACTTCTGCAAACATTGTCAGCGAAAAATGATATTAAAAAAAGGTATCAGAGAGTTGTAGCAGTGCTGGCAGAAGTCAAAGAGGCATTTGGCAGGGTTTGGCGACCCGCATCATTTTCTTTTAAATCTGCAGATTTGCTTGAATTAGTAGTTTATGCACGAAAGCTATATACATTAGAGTTACAGATGATAAAAGTATTATAATTATAATGATGAAATCACTTCCACATGATGCACAGTGATACTCCCTTCCAAAATTTACTGAAGATGTATATTTGTGGGAGCTGCATGATAAATCCAGCTGAGTCTTATCCCTCCAATTAACAATGCTCAAATACTCCTACTAGAACATTCTTCATGGGAAGGATGGAAAGGAAGGCAGCAGGCCTTCATACCCAGACCGCAACCCCCCCCCCCCCCCACACCCCACTCAGATGAGCTATTCAGGTTTGCCTGCCTGTGAATGCCTGTCTCTTTCTTGGCGCTGTACTAGGTCTGTTATGGAGATGAATGCTCTCCCTCAAATTGTTTGCAAGCTGTATTTTTTCAATATCAGCGTGACTTCACACAAACGATTTCAGGCATTTTTTTGGAAAGGGAGAGCACTCATTTCCTACTTTCCGCCCACAAATGTAAGATAATACAACATGTCTAATGTATTACTTATGTGACTGCAACTTAGGATATTCGCAACATTAGATATTTCTTAAATATGATGTTTCTGGATACACTACACATCTATACTTACTACAACCAAAAAGGACCTAAAACAGTAGTACATGTACTCATTTGCTCAAAGCTGGGGTAAGTCCAGCGTCACACATAATGAACCACTGGAACTGTAACACCCTACCACCGAAAATAAGGGACAAAGGGACTTAAAATATAAGCCCACTGGGACTAAATTAAATTAACTTATAAAAATGATTTAAAAAATGAAGACATTTAATTTAATGTTAAACTAATTATAATCAACTATAACATCATTATTAGTTTATTATAAAAATAGTTAATAGCCTTTTTTTAAATTGGCAAATGAATGTAACGAACATTTAAAAAAACGATTTACATTAATTCAAATGATTTCTGCTCATAACTTCTAATAATTTGTAGTAAATGTATTGCAAAGTGTAAGATTAAACTTATGTGTATAGATTTAATCATGTGTAAGTTTACCTTTGTGAATATTCCCAATTGTTGTGAAAACCTTGCCACGTAGACAATCACCCTCTTGCTCATTAATGTCCTTGCTCATTAACCTTTCTCCCAGGTCAATCATTCCCTCTCTATATCCTACTTTTATTCTCTGGCTCACTCACTCACTCACTCACTCACGTATTCCTTCTCTATCTCACTCACCCGCTTGCTTCTTCACTCATTCATTCTTCACCACCTCGCGGTTCTAAAGCCTAAATTGTTGATATTTCAGAACACTGGAAGACGGTTCTCGTTGTCTGTAGAAATGACTGTCCATCGACAAAGATGCAAGGTGCAGCCAAAGCGATGAGGTGGTGTCGAGCCACCCAGTGGACAAGATGCATCGATTTTCTCCATGTAACTGCGGCGATGCATTGGTTTGGAGTTCAATGCGCTGGTTGCGAATGTGATGTGTGGCTACTGCTTTCGCAGTAGGCGATGTGTCGATTCTGACGATGATGTACTGGTTGCGAGGGCAATAGGCCGGGTCCACTTCACGCAACAACATGGCTTAGCTGGTTCCTACTCACACAAAGGCGCACTGGTTGGTTCAGATTAGGATGTGTGGGTTCTGGTTAAAGCAGCACTTTATACCCACTTACAAGGACCCAGGACTGGGTTGGCACCACTTGGCAGGGCAAGACTTGTAACAAGCAAAGTCCAGATCCTGTCAGGATGAGTTAAAGTCTTTGATGTCCCTGAGACTTGGAAAAGGAAACAAGCCAGCAAGCCATTGGGGTCACTCTGGGTTGAAGTGATGTGGGTCCAGTCCTTATCACCCAGGCAAGAGAACAGGAGGCAGCATGGCAGCTCAGCATGGCAGGATCTGGGAAAGCAGCAGTCCAGTATAGTGGTAGACCTTTAGCAGCACAGCAGTCCTTCTTCCAAATAGAGTCTTCACTGGTCCAGAAGTGTATTGAAGTCATGATGTAAGAGGTCCAGTACTCATACTGAGTTGTCCCTTTGAAGTGGGGGAGACTTCAAAGAAAGCTTTGAAGTGCACAGAGGTCCCCCTTCCAGCCCTAGATCCAGAGTCACTCCAGAGGGGTATGCAGGCCTTTGTGGGTGGACAGGATACAGACTGTTCAGGTGTATGTGTGAGTTTATGCCCAGCTCCCCCCTCCCATCACCCAGGATGGCCCATCAAGACACACAAGACTTTCCTTTGTGCGTGACTGTCTAGAGAGAACACACATAGTCCAATGTCACCCAGACTGAACAGAAACAGGTAATATGCACATATGGCTAAAGGAAGTAAATGCCAACTTTCTAAAAGTGAGAAAACTAAGACAATGGTTGTAGCCTTCAAGTGCACTACTCAAGAGCCCTCTAATGGAGTGTATCACATATTACTGAACAGGTAATCAGATACCACAGGTAAGTAAATATACAAAGACACAAATTAGAAACCAAAATATCATAGCCAAAGGTAAACAGCAAAATAATGCAAGAGGTGCTGATGTTGGCTCAAAAAAATCTTCTTCTATTGAGCAAACTTCATGTGTATCCCAAAGGGAACTTCAATCAAATACGAAGAGTGACGGTTGCCTACATCCCCCAGATTGTTAATCAGTCCCAATGTATTTCGTGCATAAACAGCTGCTCTTCTTCAGTGGAATCTTCAAATGAATGAATATAATATCTTGATATTTGCATTACTATAAATACACTAGAGTGAGTACAAAACAGATAAGATATGGGGAAAGCACATGTTCTAAAGCAATAAAAACAAGGGCAATTGTGACCAGATGGGGATGATGCGAGAGTGGCTCCATGGTCTTAAAGCAGCATAGAATAAAGTAAGTGCAACTGTCAAGATGATAAAGAAACAGAAAGAGAGAAAATCCAACACCAAGTGCAACGCACCAGAGAGGAGTGAATTTATAAGAATGATGTAAGCAACAATATCCCTAAGGTATAAGCTAACATCAGTGCTAAGAGAAACTAAGAGTGGTGAACAATACTCCAAAATGCCAAGCACACCACCACATGGATAGAGTCTAAGGTGTCATCCTGCACAAAATTAACCTGTCCCCTGAGCAGCATTCATTATCTAGAGGCAGTAGAACAACGCAACCTGAAAAAGTCCAAATGACATGTGACCTTCACACTGAAAGAAAAGGAAACCAATATAATGACCCATAAATGTCCTGCCGATTAAAGGCGGGAAAAGGCACAACTGGTACAAGAGGACTCACTGAAAAATTTAACCACAAAACTCTGAGTTCCTAAATGAGTGAGGCTGGCAGAGTTGGTGTCAATCAAGACCAAACACCCTAAATTCACAAAAAGGATGCCGCATATCAAAATGATGGAGCCTGACCTGACTCTAGTAACATGCCAACAAAGTTCAAATCATCAAACCTTTACTCACCAAAACGTGGCCCCCCGACCACGCCATCCCAATAACCAAGTTCAACACTATCAATTAGACCAAAGCGCGAAGCCTTGAGTAACCGCGTTCATTAGCGTTTCGTGAAGTGATTGTAAGCGCGAGCGCGCTACCCGGAACTTATACGCTGAACCGGTCTTAAAGGTGCAGTGCATCTGGCATGCTGAATAGTGGACTGTGTGAATGAATAAAGTTATGTGCAAGTTAGTGAAATCCGATTTAGAGTGTTAGGAACAAAAAGGAGAAAGCAATTGTAATTGGAATATCAACATAATCATGTGGTCTCACGACGCATAAATGTGAATACAGCATAACCAGCATAATAAGATATAATGTACAAGACACTGCGAGACTGGCAAGTTTAAATAAAGCAAGAAAAAAAGAGAAACAAGCAAAATCAAAGCATATAATAAACATGAACAAATGGCCACATGAATCATGAGCGTAATTGCAAAGTAACCAGCATGATTGAATAAAGAATGCAAAAAATACTACAGGACAACAGGTTAAATACAAATGTCTAGCTGACAACAAGTTAATTCCAGCAAGCCTTGATGCATGAATCCTAGTGCATGAATGACTGTACACAACATAATAACTGGTTGAGCGAGAGTGTCACAGCATAGCATGAAAAGACAAGAGCTTTTAATGTGGATGAGTCACCCAGTGAGGGTTCCAACAGACATGCGTTCAATAACATTGATAAATAAATGCATATACATTAATGTCCTGAGTTCATTGTCATCCCTGTTAGACACTCTCAAACTAAATAAAAGACATAATAAAAATATATGCAAAAACTAAATGGAGAAAAGTGCAGATAAGTGCAAGACCTGGTGAAAATCTGGAGAAAATATGGTTACATAGACCAAAGAGGGTCAGTGAAAGGAGGAAAATTCAAGTTTGTCATTAAGCCCTTTGGGCATAAGAGTGTCTAAGCAGCGTATCCAATAGGCCTCTCGCTGAGACAAATGTTTGGACATATCCCTACCAGCATGTATCGTCACTACTTCTAGGATAGTGAATCGAAGCTGAGCTATCGTGTGGTGGTGATCGTGCCAGTGGACTGCAAGTGGTGAGGTGGTGGTTTTAGTCCTTATGCAACTTTCTTTTCACAATTGGGAATTACAGTTAAAAGATGTAATAAGGTAATCCCAATCTTATTTTATGAGAGAGATATGCCCTAGAGTAGTGAACAAAGAAATTGGGAGTTTTTCACTACCACGACATGTAAAATGTAGAAGTAGATGTCCTGCCTTTTAAATACGTTGCACCCTGTCCTGTGGGTCATACAGGGCCTACCTTAGGGGTGATTTATATGTATAAAAAGGGAAGGTTTAGGCCTAGCAAGTGGTTTATCTTGCCAGGTCAAAGTGTCAGTGTAAAATTGCACAAACAGGCTCTGCAATGGCAGGCCCGAGTCATGGTTAGAGTGCTACTTAATTGGGTGGCACATTGAGTGCTGCAGGCCCACTAGAAGCATTCAATTTACAGGCCGTGGGCACATGTAGTGCACTTTCCTAAGGACTTATAACTAAATTAAATATGCCACTTTGGGTTAAGGCAATATAGTAATGGTTAGGGGAGAAAGCACAAGCACATTAGCACTGGTCAGCAGTGGTGATGTGCACAGAGTCCTAAAGCCAGCAGAAACAAGGTCAGAAAATGGAGGCAGGCAAGGAAGAAGTTGGGAGACCACCATAAGACTGTCAGGTCTAACACTGAGCATTACCCAAATGCACAACTTGCAAGTCTATCTGCTCTGATTTCCCACAGTGTACCTAACACTTTAATTTGCATAACATGTAGAAAAAACACAATTATTCTTGTATCAAAATCATGACTAGTGTCATTCAAGCATTACTAAGCAGTGTTTTGCTCCCACACAAATATACAATATTGTTTACTCATCCATCAGGATCCATCAGGATCATTTTGGGGAATTGGTGGAGAACAGTGTGTTTTAATCATTTTAGGGCTGCAACAATGGTGAAAACTATATAGAATGTAGAAGCTATTTTACAGGTTGAAGTTTGGAAGATCCCTCAATTAATTTCTCTATTAGTTTATGACACAAGATGGACAGTTCAAATACATTTGATCCAAAGTACCAGTCAAAACTGCATAGACTTGAAGCAGGCTAAACTTAATCAGAAGGCGTTCTCTGTGGCATCCTCTCCTGCTGCAACCAAACTTCGAGAAAGCCACTGTGCACTTCCAGGGTTCTTTATCAACAGAGGTGATTGATACGGGAATCAACCTTTCACCTTATTGTTATATATGCATACTTATTTTCATAGTCAAACTGTGTGTGCTTATTGTTAGATCCAATCTTGCTGGCCCTCTTGCATGTGCATTGCCACCTCTGTTCTATATCTGAGAGAGAGAGAGAGAGAGAGAAAGAGAGAGAGAAGAAATAGCGAGAGAGTGAAGAGAGAGACATGTGCAGTCCTGAACTCCAAGTGGCAAACCTCCATCCTCAAGTGTGATATCCTTCTGCTCCCTGTCATCCTCTTGCCCTCATGAGATCCTGTAGGTTTGAGTTCTTTCAAGATTCAGCCTGCAGCTCTTATTGGGTGAAGAGTATGGATTAACATTGGTGTCTCCTCATCTAAAGTTTAAACCTTTTATATGACCATCCCAGGTCATGACACCTCCTAAATTATATTGTGTTATATTATGCAGACTTGTAGAGTGTACTATCACACAGAAGGGTATCCTGGCACTGAGCAGGTGTGAGCCTGGCCAAACAGAGGGCATAGTAGGAATACTGAAAAAGCCGGTCCTTCAGCTTCTTGCAGGATTCAAGAAGTGAGGAGGAAGCTTTTATGTGTAGTGAACCGTTATCGGTTCTGGTTTTCTATATGCATGATTTTTGTGCAAGTACGAGTCAAGACGAGTGGAGGTATCTGGAAGGTTTGTGAAAGCAGATATATTTGTTGAGGTATGCTGGACTAGTGTTAAGTAGTGCTTTGAAAGTTGGGGTGAGTAGTTTGAATTGTGCTTATTTGTGTATAGGGAGCCAGCAGAGCTGCTTCAGGTGTGGTGTGATGTGAGCGTGGTATGCGAGATTAAGAGTGATTCTAGCCATAGAGTTCTAAATGTTATTCAGCTTTATGATGAGTTTTGTTATGAACCCAGCATAGAGGGTGTTCCAGTAGTCCAGCTTTCTTGTGACCAGGGCATGCATGATGGATTTTGCAGGTGGAGATTGGGAGCCATTTGAAAATCTTCCTCGGCATCTTCAGGATATGGAAGTATGAGGCATAGACAGCGTTGACTTGGGCGGACCTGTTGACTTTGCGGTCGATGATGATCCTGAGATTCTTGGCGAGGGTGTCAGTCCTAGCTCTGTTGGCAACCAAGTGGAGTCCCATGATGAAGTGCTCTTCCAGAAGTTCATGAGTTTGTTCTTCTCTGTGTTCAGCTTCAGACAACTGTTCTTCATCCAATAGGAGATTTGAGTCATGCAGGTATTGAACTTGAACTGGATACTGGGCATCTTACCTGTGAGGGAGAGAATGACTTGCGTTGGTGTAGAAGTAGATATTGATGTCATGAGAGTGGATAGTGCTGGCTACAGGGATCAGGAATGCGTTGAAGACGATTGAGCTCAGGGAGGAGTCTTGTGGAACTCCACAGATGGTATTGCGGTTGTGGAGGTGTATGGTGCAAGGCTGACTGACTGGGTTGTTCCAATCAGGAGGGAGCAGATCCTTTGGAATGCATGTCCTTGGATTTTGATGGCATGTAGGCATTGTATGAGGATAGGGTAAGAGACTGCAAAATGCTGCTGAGATGTCTAGGAGGATGAGGACTGCTGTGCCTCCTCTGTCCAGAATCATGCAAATGTTATCAATGCTGGCAATGAGGGCAGTTTCCATGCTGTGGTTGGGTCTGAATACTGACGTGCAGTTGGTGAACATTGAGCGTTCAGAGTCGGGTTTCTCCAGCAATGGGAGGACAGTTGTATGTTTGGAAGCATCTGGGAAGGTCGCAGAAGAGGGGGAGGCATTCAGAATGGGTGTGAGCAAGGCACTGATGCATTGTGATACTCTGGAGTAGGCAAGAGTCTGATGGGGCCCCTGATTGGATGGACTTCACGGTGTCAGTGGTTTCTTCTTGGGTGATGATGTGGTTAGCATTGGGTCTTTGGAGGAGTTTGGGAGGCATTTGTAACATTCGTCGGATCTGATTGCGGGTGGAAGTTGCTGTAAATGGCAGTGAATTTGTTACTGTAGAATTGAGAGACAATGTTGCAGAGGCCCTGCGAGGAGATGATTGAGTTGGAAGAGGCTGCTGCTGAGGTGAAATCCTTCACAATGAATTCTCAGGCTAGTGGCAGCGCCTGGGGTTTGCTTGGAGGTTCCCGGTACCAAGAGCAAGTTGTAAGCTGCGCTTTGGGAGAGTGTTATATAAATATTCGCCACTGATTTTTAATGTTTTAAATTGCACTACCTTGTCTGCACTAACCCGTTTTTTGTTGTGCAGGGTGCCGCCACTTCCCCGCGTCTCCACTGCCCTCCCTTGTGGATTACAGCCGGCCTCAGGGCCAAGAGGGGAGGGCGAGCCGCAATCTTGGGGTGGGGTGTCCCACGAGCCTGGCCGGAGTTAGCGGTCCAGAGTTCGGGTGGGAAAGCACATAACAAGGCCAGCTGAGTGGGGGCTCTGGGCGAATTCTCAGGCTGGTGGCAGCGCATGGGGTTTGCTTGGAGGTTCCCGGTACCAAGAGCAAGTTGTAAGCTGCGCTTTGGGAGTGTGTTATATAAATATTCGCCACTGCTTTTTAATGTTTTAAATTGCACTACCTTGTCTGCACTAACCCGTTTTTTGTTGTGCAGGGTGCCGCCACTTCCCCGCGCCTCCACTGCCCTCCCTCGTGGATTACAGCCGGCCTCAGGGCCAAGAGGGGAGGGCGAGCCGCCATCTTGGGGTGGGGTGTCCCATGAGCCTGGCCGGAGTTAGCGGTCCAGTGTTCGGGTGGGAAAGCACATAACAAGGCCAGCTGAGCGGGGGCTCTGGGCGAATTCTCAGGCTGGTGGCAGCGCCTGGGGTTTGCTTGGAGGTTCCCGGTACCAAGAGCAAGTTGTAAGCTGCGCTTTGGGAGTGTGTTATATAAATATTCGCCACTGCTTTTTAATGTTTTAAATTGCACTACCTTGTCTGCAATAACCCGTTTTTTGTTGTGCAGGGTGCCGCCACTTCCCCGCGCCTCCACTGCCCTCCCTCGTGGATTACAGCCAGCCTCAGGGCCAAGAGGGGAGGGCGAGCCGCCATCTTGGGGTGGGGTGTCCCACGAGCCTGGCCGGAGTTAGCGGTCCAGTGTTCGGGTGGGAAAGCACATAAAAAGCAATGTGCTTCCGGGAGCGCAGCGGACGGGCGCAGCGGGCGCGCCGAAGGTGCGCCTAAGGTAAGCCCGTCTGTGCCCGTCCGCGGCCAGACGGGGCTGGGGGCGCGTCCTTATGCCCAATTCATCACATATTCTTCTGAGGAATTATCGGCAATTCAGGGGCGCTGGCCGTTGGCTGACTCTACCATCAACTACATTGCCTCCCTCGGTCTGTGTCCCCCTGCCTACTCCACAGTCCCCCTTTCTCCTCTCCCCCCCTGCACCGCACGATTCAGTTGTCAAGCGATTCTAGCTCACCATCACCCCGCCCTCTATCTATTATCTTACTTAATACTAGGTCGGCGGTTAGGCACTATCAGGAGCTGTTTGTGTTACTTGATACACATAAGCCCGACATGTTATTTTTAACCGAGACTTGGTTTTGCGAGTCTTCCCTGCCCTCCCTCCTTGCTGCTCTCCCCCCCTCCTATGTTGCCCTCCGCGCAGACCGCCCGGCTGGCAAGGCAGGGGGCGGTGTGGCTCTCATTGCCCGGTCAGAATTAAATTTTCAACTTCTTCCCTCATCCCCCATCGTGTCCACTGATTATCTTGTTATTCGCTCACCCACTTTTTCCCCCCCGCTCACTTGTTTATTGATGTATCGTCCACCTCAGTTTTCGCCCTTGTTTCTGCCAGCCCTCCAGGACCTCTTGGCCACCCTGGTGGTCAACCATGCCTCGGTCCTTGTGTTAGGGGACTTTAATTATTGGCCTACTGATCCCTATGAGTGTACTTCCTCTAAACAGTTCTCAGAATCACTTCAGGCCTTGAACTTTGTCTCTCATGTGCAAGTCCCCACGCATATTCACGGACACGTGTTGGACCAGGTCTGGTCCCTCAACTGCTCTGTTTTATCGCTGTCTGTCTCCCCTTGTCCTTGGTCGGATCACTTCCTAATTACCTTTTCCTTTCACCTTAGCCCTGTAGGAAAAGTCCCGCTTGCCAAAAACATCTGGGCACACAATTGGAGTCGTGTTGATCTCCCGTCACTATCATCCTCCCTCGTGAATTTCTCGCCCAACCTGGCTGGCTTGTCTTCATCATCTCAAGCCGCCTCCATTAACATCTGGCTCGCCGGAGGTTGCGATTCGGTAGCTCCCCTACGGCGGATATCGGTCAGACGTCCCATTGAGGCCAACCGGTGGTTCAGTGAGGATTTAAAGGAGAAAAAGCTGACCCTTCGGAGGTCTGAGAGGAAGTGGAGAAGGGACTACTGTCCCATAGTGAAAATCCAATATACCACCCTTTTGGGAGAGTACAAGAGAGCTATACTTGGTGCAAAAACAGCCTATTTCTCCGCAAAAATTTTGGCTGCGGAGAATAAACCCAGGGAGATTTTCGCCACTGTCCACGACCTGGCTTTTTCGGACAGGGCTACCCTTAAACCCCCTCCCACCCAGTTTTTATGTGACTCCCTGAATTCATATTTTTTGAATAAAATTAGTAATATTAAATCTAATATCCCCCCTCCCTCCCCTTCCTTTGTTGATCCCCTTCCCCCTACTGCCCAGTCTTTTCTCACCTCGATTCCTCCTCTTACTGAAGATGCGTTCCTGGCTATACTCCCCAAAGTCAAGTCAGGCTCTCCGGCTGACATCTGCCCGGCTCGCATTCTCAGACAGATTTACTCTGTTTGCACCCAGCCCCCTCTTACACTTTTGAACAGTTCCCTTGCCCAGGGGGCCGTGATTCCAGCTCTCAAATCCGCCACCATAGTGCCTATCCTTAAGAAGCCCGGGGCTGATCCTTCTGCCCCTGCCAATTACCGCCCCATCTCACTGTTGCCCTATTTGGGTAAGGTGCTAGAGCGCCACGTAACCGCGGTACTCAGCTCCTTTGTTGAGGAGAATTGGGGCCTAGCATCCCGTCAGGCAGGCTTCCGGCCTAGACACTCTACCGAGTCCATAGTGGTGTCGGTCCTGGATAACCTCAGGGAGGGCATGGACCAAAACCAACATCAGGCCTTGGTGCTCCTCGATCTCTCCGCCGCTTTCGACACGGTGGACCATTCCATCTTGCTGTCACGTGTCGGAGCGGCAGGAGTCGGGGGCTCGGCCCTGGTCTGGCTTTCCTCCTTCCTGAGGGACCGCACCCAGGCGGTTCGGTTGGGGGACATCTCGGCCGCCCCAGTGAGGGTCACGTGTGGTGTTCCCCAGGGTTCTTCTCTTTCCCCTCTTCTGTTTAACCTCTATATCTATTCTTTGATTTTTGCTCTCCAGCAGCTGGAGGTCACCATTTATAACTATGCGGATGACCTTCAGCTCATCTTTAATCTATCTTCTTCTTCTCATTCTATTTCCAATTTCCAGTCTGTTATGATTTTTATCAGGGACTGGATGAACTTCAACCACCTGAAGCTGAACCCTGACAAGACCGAGCTGGTTCTCACGGGTGGTTGTTCCAGTCCCTGGAACTCTTTGTTTTGGCCTTTTTCTTTTGGGCCCCCCCCCCCACTCCTTCTTCCTCAGTTAAGACTTTAGGTGTCAAACTTAATAATCATCTCACCCTTCACTCACAGATTAGTTCTGTTGTTTCTTCCTGCTTCCTCACCCTTCGTACTATCCGCACTGTCACACGCTTTTTTTTCTCCCCTGGCACTTAAGCTGATCATGTCCGCCTTGGTGATACACCGGCTGGACTACGCGAATGCCCTCTACAATGGCATTCCGGTGTACAGTCTGCGGAAACTCCAGCTGGTCCAAAACCAGGCGGCTCGATTAGTTTATGGCCTATCAGGTTCCCACCACTCAACCCCTTTATTGAAGGCGCTTCACTGGCTGCCTGTCAGGAAGCGAGCCCTATTTAAAATAGGTTGTATGGTCTTCCAGGCACGACGGGGCTCGGCTCCCGCCTTCATCTCCTCCTTGATCAGGGAGTACACCCCCACCAGAGAGCTGCGTTCGTCGTCACAGTCACTCCTGCTGGTCCCTCGCTATAAGCGCAAAAAGTGGGGAGGGGCCAATTTTTCTACCTTGGCACCCACCTTCTGGAACTCTCTCCCCGACCATCTAAGATCGGCCACGCATTATCTTCCCTTCCGGAAAGACCTTAAAACTTTTATTTTTAAACAGGCTTTCTCTCTGTAAAACTGCTTCCACCTTCTTGAGTTTGTGGTTGTCATCTTTTTCCTCTGGTACCCTCCCTTCACAGCGCCAAGAAACCACCAGGTGAATGTTGCGCTCTATAAATATTTTAAAATCTAATCAAAATCAATGATGAAGATTTAAAAATACTATCGTTCCCACAGCCAACTATAAGTTGAGCACCTCAATCTTAGAGCCCCATATATATCAAATCCTGTGCATAGGGCCTCCGAGACCTGCTGCGGTTGGGTCCCACTGGAAATCCAGGGACAAAACTTCAAAAAATGTGAAGGTAGCACCAGGGATGAAGTCACAAAACAGCCAAATGTAACCTTTATCAATATTCTTTATTCTTATTATTATTTTTAGAAATAGGACAACAGCCAATGCTGTCTCCACTCTTTTTGAAACAATGATGAAGATGTATTTGCTTCTGTTGGTGCTGGCTTTAATGTGGTAAGCCAGAGTGGCACGTTTGGTGGTCAAGAAATATGAAGGCAGGGACAGGTTGATGATTGGTTGCTTCCCTTAGTCAAAAGAAAACATCCACCCAACGTTATCACAGTAGCTTTGATACAAGAGATCTTTATGCTCTTGCTTTTTGCATATGCATACAATACAGCTCACTGTATAATTATGCTATTTGAGTATGCTTGTTTTTTGCATGTGCATACAATACATGCTATGTAAATTTGTATACACTCCCAACCCACAATGGCATATAAGGTTCTACCTCAGTATTTCACACAAGTATCTACCTCATTTATGGACTATTTTAAAAATGTTACTATCTATGTGAACTATACCCGACCTCATACTGTTAAGCGCTCTGATACCCACGGGTCTTGTTCGCGCTATACAAAACTATATAATAAATAAATAAAATAAATAAATACATCCCACTATACAATGGTGCTATTTGAGAATGCATATTTTATTCCTTAGTATATGCATATCTTCACAGCTTCAGTAATCCTCTGACCACTGATAGCATCAGAATGCCCCACTCATCAGACATCAAGGGAGATCCTGCAAGTTCCAAATCAACCTTCTTTCATCCGCCAGACAGTTTAGCCTATGATTTAAGTTCATATACTTCAACCAACAGGCAGTTCTTACTTATTTGTAGCATTTCTCAATTGCAACAAATGTTTGTCTACAGACAAACTTATGTCTCTTTCTCTTATTTGCATTTATCTATAAACGTTTTAAATCCTTTAAGTCTGCTAGTGTAAAGTACCCCATTTACATTACCCTCGGTTATCATGCCACGAATCAATTTTTTTTAGATATTTCTCCAGCTAGTGGATTTAGGGACTCATTTCAACCACCTTCTTCCATACTCCAGGTTCAGAATCTGGAATCCTAGGGTCTGTTCATAAAGTAACATTGGTGACAAGAGCAGGTATGCCATTATTTATATAATTTCTTTGTCCATCTAATAATCAATAAGTAACATTATATAATATTATAATGTGTAATTTTTTTAATGAAAACTGCCATCTATTGTTCTCAAATTATGTGCAAAGTTTCTGTTTAAGGAAAGTATGAAATACCTAATATGCACGTTACTAATGCAACTGCACTTTTAATCTAAATCCTATGGATTAATTGCCTGATGCCTAAAAATTCACAACCAGAGGAGGGCATGCAATCTTGAGAGAACATCCTATCTTCCCCCAAGTTGCCATATCTGAAGCCTCCATAGCTTAAGAGGAAGAAAAGTAGGAGTAAGAGATAGTAGGCCCCTCTTGGTTACCATCACAAAAAAGACTTCAAGGCTGGTCTCCCGCCTAAATATTTCCTACAGAGTTTCAAGTATTTCACCAGCAACTACTAATCTGCATACTAGTTACACAGTACTCTCCTCAACCTACTCCCAACCCACCAGGTTCTCCATTTGACTCCAATGCTCCATCCTCCAATGACGGTGATACTATTCAGTAATCTTCCTTATGCAAACTTTCCTGTATACTTCCAGATGTCAACCCTTAACATAATGAGCAACCTAGGATGTTGTTAGATGGCCACACATATGGGAGGGGTTGTGGTATGGTCCCACCTTGCCCTCCGGAATGTTCAGCTTTTCTACAAACAATTATCTTTGTGGGTGATTATTTCTCAAATGACCTTTCACACCATTTCTGATTCACCGGTAAGAGGTACCAAGGTTAATGGAGATACAGAGCCATGTCTTAGAAGACATTAAAACATCTCTCTAAGACGCGTCAAAGTTGAGCCAGGAACAACTGTGTTTGTTTAGCAAGGAATACACAAGGGGACATGTAGATGATACATGCAATACAACTCAGTGAGCTGGGCACAAAAGCAACCTGTGAGACCCAACCCTTCTACAAACCCTCACAACAACTCACCTGGACCCCTCACAAACTCACTGACTCTCAGCCTCAATCCCAATCCTTATGTAGCCAAAACCACCCTCTACCCCAAATTTGCCATCCATCCTGAACAGCAACCAATACCCCCATGATGAATCAAATATCTAGCATTCCAACATACCTCCTCATTAAACACACCCCAATTGTACACACTCTCTTCCCAAAACTTTTGATATATATAGTGAAACACTTTCATTATTCATCACTTGCACTTACCTATCACTTGTGTGTCAACACTTGTATGCATAAGAATGATGTAATACAAGACTTTGTAACATTTAATAGTACCCCATACAACAATAGGGTAACATGCATCTATAAGCATCCTAACACACACACACACACATAAATGTAAGAACACAACTACTTTGAAGTAATTAACATATTATTTAAATTATATTTTAAATAATTGAAAACAAAATGTACAGCATATGCTTAGTGAAAAAGTCAACTGCCCTTGGGAAGTAAATAAATAACATAAATGGAGCATAGGTCTGTCAAGGTAGCTTCAACTTGGAGAGTTGTAGGCAGCTTAAAGCAAACATGGGAAACATCAGGGAATGAATTAACTTAAAAAGTCAAACTGCTAAAAAAAATGGCAAATGTTCCAAAAATATGCAGTCCCAAACAAAGTTTAAAAGTTCTAAATGAATGCTCAATTTCAGAGAAAAAGACCAATGTCCAAATTAAAATTCAACCCGCCGGTGTTTTGGAAAGGCCTTCCACTGCTGAGGCCAAACATTCCTGTTCATAACCCTCTTCTTCAGAGCCCAGGACCTCCTGGATCTTCTCCATAGATGCAGGCACTTGGGTTTGTCTGGGGAGGAGAGGGGGGCTCGGTACCACCTATGGATTTTTACACACTAAGGTGGGTTTGGGAAGAAAGGAAGGGAAGCCATAGTCAGGGATAGACAACACTATTAGGGGAGCTGGGAGACAGCCCAAGTAGAAATGGCTGTAGTTCAGGAGAAGAGAAAATGAGGTAGCAGTGCTCTCTGTGCTGGTCAGTGTGCACCTTTTGGTGTACCTTTACATCTAGCACCACCTCTTGAAGGCCTGAGATGTACTCCTGCTGTCTAGCAATCACTTGCTACACAACCTCCTAAAACACTTCCATGGTCACACATACTGAGGACGTGGGGGTGAAACACCACCTGAGGGCTCAGGGGAGGTGCGGCAAATCTCTCCCTTGGCCCCTGATCTTCAGCATGCCACTGGTACTGGGAGGAATAGCAATGGGTGCAGCTGGAGGTCGTGTTATTGTGGGGGCCTCTTCAGTGGTGGAGAGCTGGATACAGTCGTTGCTGCTTTTGACCTGGAGGGACCTCAAAATCTGCCTCTTCCTTGTATGTGGTGTCCAGATCAACCTCTTGGCTTGGGATGCAGTGACTCATCAGGTGGATGTACCCTCCCTCCTTCTCTGTGGTGGTGCTCTGTTCTTCCTCCTGTGACTACCTATTAGCAGAAGCCTCGTTTTAATTTGCCCAGGGCCCTCTGTTAAACAGTTTCACCTTAGCTGCCCGCTGAAAAGGAAAGTAAGAAAAACGAACTCATGAGTGTTTGTGTCCACTAATTCTTTAAGTCAAAAATCTGCTTTATATGCAATAGTATTACATGTGACAATTAATTAAAATATCAAATAACCCTCTCTACTTTGCCATGCACACTTCGCATTCAAGCTGCCACTTTCAATAGTAGGTGGAAATAATTACCAAGTATAAAATACAATCACATACTTCCCCCCCCCCCCAGTTTTTAAAGATGTATCATACTTTATATGTATGATATATAAATAAAAATGTCACTTAGGCAGATGGGATGTCTAGAAATACTAAACTACAGTCGACCTACAACTCAGATATGAAGGTTAAAAGAACAGAGTTATAAACAAAGATTAATGATTGTTTAGCATCCTTTATGTACATTACGTGACAATGATCATTTTCTATGTGTACATTTTAATATAATTTTAAAACGTGTCCACCACGCTATAATGTGTGTCTGAGTTGAAAATGTCGCCTAAAAAGTCAGTCGTTGTAGGAAATAAAGCCATATATTAACACAGAGGTACTTTTTAAACACAATTGCATACACACTTCTTAATTTGTATTTATATAACTTTTTTTTTTTTAAAAGGCCAAACATACACATTAACCCCTTGAGTGCGGTTTAACCCCTTGAGTGCATTTGTCGGCCAGATACAAAAAGAAAGTTATACATCTGAAACCTCAGGGTACACATTCCATTGATGAGAATTGAAGACTTTACAAATGCACAGTGCTCTCCAGTAGCTCAGCCAGAAATCTTCAATGGTCGCAAGTTGCCTAGTGGACTGCTGGAATTCTTTTGTTAAGTGTCATTTGTGACTAGGTGGACATACATCTGCAAGTACAATTATATATAGTATACAAATGCGCATAGTTGCCTTGCAATTATGCAATGTGTAGCGTCCTGCACATGCATGGGATCACACCACACCTGGGGCCTCATTTATGAGGCCGTGCGTCACTTTTACGTCGCCGGTGCGTCACTTTTTGTGACGCACCAGCAGCGTAAAAAATGTGCCTTGTTGCACCATATTTACAAAGTGACGCATCTAGGTAGATGTGTCACTTTGTACACCCCTGCGCTACATCATACCTGCGCCAGGTATAATATATGCAGGGGGGCGTTCTGATGCAAAAAAAGGTCCTAGAAGGGACGCAGTGAAATCTATAAGATTTCACCGCGCCACTTCTAGGACACAAATGCGTCAATTTCTTATGCCTGCCTCACAGCAGGCGTAAGACTGACGCAGGCCTTTTCACATGGGGCTTGCCCCATGTGAAAGGACACATTGCTGGAGTTGCATCATTTTTGTAACACACTCCAGCAATGCGTCATTTTTGCACCATACAGATACGTCAGAAATACTGACGTATCTGTAACTCCTTGTGCAATGATGCGTCATGCTGTAAATATGACGCATCATTGGTGTCGCAAGGAGGGCGCAATGAAAAGTGACCCATCGCTGTTTTCACGCAGTGATGCGTCACTTTTCATAAATGAGGCCCATGGAGCTTGGTAATACACGTCGTTATTCATTAGCATTTAACCGTTATCTGAAGATTCTACATCATGAATTCTATCACCCACGCACTTATGTCACTGTTCTACGGAGTCCCTCAGGAACCAAAAGGGTCCCGTCATCTCTTACTCACAACACACTACACAATGTTCCTTTTTTCTCCGAGGTAAAAATATATTTTGCACTGGACAAACCTTTTCCCTTGCACTACCACCAATTTTGGGGATGCCCTCTTCCTTTTCTCACCATCCACATGGATTTGCTATTGCTCTCGGTAGGAGTAAATGTCCGACCATTTTCAAAGGGGAAATACTTCAGAGAAAAGTTTGAGAAAATCCTACTCTTTCCGGGGCATCTCTGCCCTGGTACAACCCCCTCCCCTGGAGATGGGTTTACACATGCACATTATTACACCATTGAGGGTTAAAGTTTCACACAAGTACAAAGATTTACCCATGCAAGCTCTCTTTTTGTGAATACCTTGCTTACCGATGTCGTCATTTGTGTACAAGTTACAGTTACATATGCAAATGACTTTGCAAATTCGGTCCTTTGTGTATTACTCTATATATTCAAATAATATGTGCTTTGAAATTACATCTGCAATATTTATATTCTTAACTTATTGGACAAGAACATGCCTTGGAACTGTTACACGTCTTGTTTTTCACATCAATGTGAAGATTCTCTCCTCTTGCTGCTTCTAACCTACATGAGCCTACTAAAAACATATTATTGCAGATGTAAAAAATAGCCTTCAGCATGCTGCACAATAGTAACCTAAAATAATTTCAGTATAATATGCAATGTGCCTAAACTCCAGTCCATTTGTTACAATTAAACACATTTTTCACGTATGTGATACAGAGTCTGTCAGATGTATACATTTGAAACGTGTTTGCAAATGCAGGATGACAAACCATTTTATTTCACATATGGGAAAGTGATTAGGCATTATGCAGGTTCGTCTGTTGCAAAGCAGTGAGGTAAGAATAAATCAGAACAGATCTGGACCTCGCCCAGCTAGAGGGCTTGACTTTAATAAACACCAGACCGAGGAAAGAGAGGAGTTTGAAAGATTCCTTTTGATTTTGTGGCTGAAGCTTCTTGCTTGTCTGTCAGTCCTTGGAAGCCCATCCACTTAGGGAAACTGTCTAATCCCCAAGGCAATGACAGCCAGCACACCATTAGCAGGTTCAAAGGGGGGTTTGACAGCTTCCTTTGCACCTCCAACTCCAAATTTGCCTTCACTTCCTCTCTTTTGAGGGGAAGCTATGTTGGCTTAATGTTTTTGCTGCATGAATTTACACAAGGCATGGGTGAATTTGGACCCTTGACCACAATTAGAAGCATGTTTGTCGGGAGTGTGGGGTGAAGCCTTCCACCTGGTAGCGCCTTAACGCTAATGCACCGCAGGAATGGGAAGCAGATGAGTATAGATAGCTGCACTGAAGGGTGAATCCCCAGTGGATCAAGGCAGCTTTTAGTGGGATTTGTCTCGGATGAGAAAACCACTCTTAACAGGCAAGGCTATATCAGTTGAGGACAGGCTGTTGGGAGAGTGGACTACAGCTTGGTGTGGGCATCCTGATGCTGGGATGGAGATGTATAGCATGTGCAGAGAGTGGAACAAAGATGATTACAGAGTTAAAGAACAAAATAAATTAGTTTCATTAACTTCTTACTCAATAGTAGCAAGAGCAGCCGCGGTCCGTGCAGGTAACATTGGTGGGGCGGGTATTTCGAGGGACGATGCAGAGGGGAAATTAAATAAATAATAAATATTCCCTCAGCATCGCCCCTCGAAATACCCCCCCACACGCACGGCTCCACCGCTCCACCGCTGTTACCTGCACGAACCGCGGCTGAGCATGAGACCAACCACACAAAGAAATGCAAGGTGAGCAACAATGGCAACATTGTTAGTTGTGATTGGTGATCAAGTAAATGCAAACTCTTGTATCAATCAACCTGCTTTTCAGCCTTACCAAACACTCCAGACTGTTCCCCCTATGGTGTGAGTGAGTAGGCATTAAGTGCACATGTCTTCTCATCATGCCAAACTTGCAATTCCCCTGCCTCAGTCAGAGATGTGGAAACTGCGAAGGGCCCTCAGGTGGTTCTGCTGATGGGAAACCATGAAATGGCGGCGCATCTGCCTCAGGACTGCTGGGACACAGCAGTGGGAGCCACAATGGTTTAGCTTGTTTGGTTCCACCAAATAAAAAAAAAGAGAAATACAAAACATGACTTTGATGGGCAGGGAGGAAGCTGCCAGTACATCAGGGCCATTGATTTTTTGGAGTTTCCAAACAAACTTCTCGTTTGGGGGTTTGTTAAAACAGAAAAGAATGATACGTGGGCTCAAATAAATTGTGTCACTTTGGCACTCAGCTCTGCCTAGAGTACACCTGCCACACTGGCAGAAGAACTATAGGCACAGAAATCCTGCCAAACAGATGGGGATCGCAAACTTTGAGGGGCTGTCTTCCTCCTGGGGAAGGTGAAGTCTTCCCTGAACCAGCAGGCAGGTGGGGAACCTGCTAAAGTCCAGATCAGTCCTTTGGTCTCGTGCATGGCATGTTTGAAGGGAAATGTGGTGCACCACCAGGCCCATTGCAGGGCTACAACAGCTAGTGTGACTAGGAAGCTGAGAGGTTCCGTGTATCCAGTGTTTCAGGAACCTAGATGATTAAATTGTTTTGTCTAGATTGAGTGTGGATAAGAAAAAGAACCCATATATGCTTGTCTGGGTAAGAACCTGTGAGGGAGTGTCTGAGTTAGGAAAAGGTAAAAAGGCTGTGCAAGTTTCCAGGTAGTTGAGTTTGGCGAGAGAGTGCCTCTGATTTAGCTGCCACCAGGGCAACAATGAAAGGCTACAGCCATGATGCGTCCCAACACAGGGTATAGGTGAAGCAAGATCTCATTTGGAGGGCCAGAGCAGAAAGGGGTCTCTTTTTGTAGAGCATCGGGACCCTCGAAAATGCAAGAACTGAGTGGTCTATTTCCAGGCTAGTGTTGAGAAACCAGTGGGCAGAATCCCCGGCGCACCTCCATGATCAGCTCCAGAGGGACAGACATGACAACTTCCAGCAGCAGTAAATGGACAACGCTATAGCATGCCGTCATTTATTAGATATAAGATTTTAGAACCTCTATATTTAAGATACAATGGAATTGCAGTGCTGGTGATGTCACTTAGGATCAGCTTTTGACTAGGAAGCTGAGACTCACTTGGGAAGATGAATCAAAATATCTTGAATACATTCCTGAAGTGTATTCTTTACATTTAGTGATGAGTGGCTGAAGGAGGCTGCTCTAGAGGCTCACAACCTAAGGAGGTAACAACAAGGTAATGCTCAGAATCTATCCGTGACATTGCGAAACACTGCTTCAAGGATTTCATGATCAACGTGACACTACTTTGTGGCATATTCATAATTGGGAAGGGCACAGCTCATCAATCAATCAATTAACACAGATTGGCTAATCACCCGCGAGGGTATTTAAGCTCATAAGAGATTGTTATGTGATTAGTGTATACTATACAGTGCAAACATATTTCAAATATTAAAATAGTTTTTGGTTCATCATTACAGTGGACTTCAACTGTCTTAGGGCCTGATTTAGAGTTTTGTGGACAGAGTACTCACCACAAAAGTGATGAGGTACCCTGTCTACAAAACTGATGGTCCGTCCACCCTATTTAGAGTTGGGCAGACAGTCATACGGCAGTGCCCCTGCATACTCCATGATTAGAAATCTTACACAGAACAACTGCAATTTTGGAAGTTTATTTTTGGAACAAAACATTTGGGTGAGTGGCTGTCTAAAATATAGTGGTTGTTCATCAAACTTTCAGTGACTATCCGTTGCGTTGATGGGGACTCCACTGAAGGCATAGAATTCTCTTAATAAGGTGGATTATAGTCCAGCAACAGTGGTAAAGAAAGGACTTTTTAAGCCACTAAACTTCCTTTTAGTGACACAAATAAAGAAACTCCTGTGGTAGTATGTGATGAAGTTCTGTAGGCCTATATTAAACCCATCAATTATATTTTCGAACACTCTCAGTTGCTAGACATAAGTGTACAGTCTCCACAATCACTCTGTTTACCCTTTCCAATAAACTGTTCACATTTAGCTTATACAAAGTTGATTGCCATGACTCACACCAACATTCATCATTTTTTTTAAGCAAACTACATCCAACTGTTTGTAACAATAAGCTAGGAAAATTCTTCTTCCAAATCTCTAACACCTCTATTTATTGCTACTTTTCTTACATTTTGTTAACAAACCACTAACAGACCACCCTTTAAAATCATTATGTAATTAACTGCATGTTAGTGCCAACTCTAGTGCAGATAAAGATGTGTGAATACGAATTTTAGTTTTATCTCTGTTTGCACATTAGTTGCAATTTCTTTGAGAATGAATTGCAACTCCTTACCTTTTCCACCATTCTTTTTAAATTAAACCCGGACGCCAAAAGCACTATCTTCCTATTCTCTTCATTGTGTTCCTTCCCCAATATCCCCCCAGTGTCTTCAATGGGATGGAGAGATAGAATAAAAGTGTTAGCAACCATGCACATCCTGCAAAACCTATGACAAAGAGGTGAGTATGTGATAGAAATGGAGGTATGTAGTTGGCAATGGTTTGCACCTTTGTCCAAGTAGAGACTCTTCCCTCTAGTCAGGGTAAGCGAGTTACACTCTTGGTATTCTTGATGGGGATCCTCCCCCTCAGAGTCTTCTGATAGTTTTGCCTTCCATCATAGCACCTCATAGTTATGCAGGGCTGCCTCAAGATCCTGCCTTGTGGATCTCCTCTTCACAGGTAGCCCACTCTCCTTGCAAAATACTTCCCGTTCCCTCATCCTATAGATGTGCATGTGCCAAAAGTTGATTTCCATTTTGCCAAGGGCCCACAGGTGGAACAACTAACCCGAGTTCCAACAACCAAATTCCAGAGGGAAATAAGGAAAAACAGTATGTGATACATAATGGTCTGCGATATGGTAGTAGTGCACACCAATCACTGTAAGTCAAGTGCGAACACAAGTTCTATCCTCACTGCTGACAACCAATGTTAGAAATGGGGATCTCTAGTTGTCAATGGTTTGCACCTTTTCCAGGTAGGGACCCTTCCTTCTAGTCAGGATAAGAGAGTTACACTCCTAAAATAACCCCTGCTCTCCCTCTTGGTAGCTTGGAACGAGCAGTCAGGCTTATCTCAATTTGCATGTAATCAACAGTAATATAGTGAAAACACTACAAAAGAACACCACACCAGTTTAGAAAAATATCCAATATTTTTATATATCAAAAACAAGACCAAAACAATCAGAATCCAACATACTGTACTTAAAAATGTATCCTTTGCAGAAATATCCACAAAACACATTTCTTCCGAGTGGGTAGCTCTGTCTGCGCTACCACGTTGCTGAAAACAACAAAGTCTAACAGTTCCAGCTGACTGCATCGGTACAGGTCAGCTAAAGCATCAACAGATTTGCAAACAGTACCTTTCTTGTTGCGGCCGATACGTTGGCGTGAGTCGGTTGTGGCTGCTTTCGCAGTTGCATTGCAGAATGGAAGCGGTGCAGGGTGCGATGCCCTCATGATGCGGTGCAGGCAGCGGCTCGGTGACGAACGTCCAGATTGCAGTGTGAAACCAGGGCTTACGGTGCAGGGTGAGGCCGTGCTCGATGCGGTGCCGGCAGGCTGTGGTGCTGGCGATGGAGCCGGTCGAGGTTTGGGTCAGGCAGAGACGGTGTCAGTGATGTCCAGGCAGGGTGAAACGAGGCGGTGCAGAGTGCGGTGCCCATAGGACGCAGTGCAAGCAGCGGCTCGGTGGAGGCAGCGCCGGTCGTTGTCGGTGAGACCAGGCTTGCGGTGCGAGATGCTGCAGTGCCTTCTGCAGTGCCTGCAGGACACAAAGCCAGCAACCGAGTCGGTTGCCTTTCCCTTCTCTGTGGCAACTGAAACAATGGTTCCAGAAGTAGTACCTAGAGGTTGGTGAAGTCTTTGCAGTCCCTGAGACTTCAGAACAGGAAGAAAGCTCTACTTCAAGCCCTTGGAGATACTCAGTACAAGTAAAGAAAGTTCAGTCCAGTCCTTTCAATGCCCAAGGCAGAAGCAGCAACTGCAGGCCAACCCAACAAAGCAACACAGCAAAGGGGCAGTACACCTCCTGGCAGCTCTTCCAGCTCTTCTTCTTGGCAGGTTCCTTGATTCCAGCGAAGTCTCTCTGAAGTTTTTTCTGTCCCTGAGTCTTCCAACTAGAGGCAAGCTCTACTATAAGCCCATGGAGAAACCTTTAACAGCAGGATGATGAAAGCACAATCCAGTCCTTTTCCTGCCCATGACAAAAGCAACAAGCAGCAGGTCCACACAGCAGAGCATGCAGCAAAGTGGCAGTTCCTCCTGACAGCATTTTCAGCCCTTCTTCCTGGCAGGTTCCTTAGTTCAGCAGTAGTTTTAAATACTGGGGTCTGGGTCCCAATATATATACAACATTTTCCTTTGTTCTCTTGGTGCAGAGAGGCTCGGTGCTCAGCCAAAATCAGTTCTGTCCTCTCTGGTCCAGCTTCCTGGCAGGAGGTGGAGACAGCATTGACCAAGGCAGACAGGGCCTATTCAGGTGCAAGGGAAATCTCCTCCCACCACTCCAAATGCAGACCAGGCCTATTCAGGGGCTAGTGAACACCCCTCCCACTACTCTAAATGCAGCCCAGGTCTAATCAGCCCAGCCCTGACTCATTCAGGAAAGGCAGACCACACATCAACACCCCCAACCCCAGTGTCTGTCTGAGAGAATGCACATCCCCAGCCCCTGTCACTCCAAAGCCAGAGAGTAAATCCACAAACCAGCAGAGGCACACAGGATGGCTAAGCAAGAAAATACCCACTTTCTAAAAGTGGTATTTTCAAACACACAATATAAAAATCATCTTTACTAAAAGATGCGTTTTTATATTCTGAGTTCAGGCATACTAAAGTCCATCTATCTTGTCTCAATGGGAAGATATACCTATAAGATTTTAGAAAGCAAACTCCCATTCTATCCTATGGGACATATAGCCTTTCCATAGTGAAAAACTAAATGCACTGTAACTCACTACCAGGACATGCCACACACACCAGTACATGTCCTATCTTTAACATACACAGCACTCTGCCCACAAGGGTACCATGGGCCTACCTTAGGGGTGACTTATATGTAGGAAAAGGGAAGATTAGGGACTGGAAAGTGGGTGCACCTGCCAAGTCGACATGGCAGTCACAGCTGCCCACAGACACTGCAGTGGCAGGTCTGAGATACCTTTACAGGCCAAGCTCCGTGAGTGGCACAATCAGTAGTGCAGGCCCACTAGTAGCATTTGATTTACAGGCCCTGGCATTCTCCGTGCATTTTACTAGGGACTTACCAGTAAATCAAATATGCCAATCACGGGAACACCAATCCATGATACAATTTACACAGACAGCATATGCACTTTAGCACTGAATAGCAGTGGTAAAGTGCCCAGAGTTCTGAAACCAACAAAAACAGCGTATAAAACAGGAGGCTGTTGAGGATAATGTGATAACGTTGACTTGCACTAAAACATCTGAAAGATGCTGAAAGCATCTCCAAAGTCACTCTAGTGCACATATTTGTGAATATGGTAAATAAGATGACTGCTGTATGTCTGAGATACTGATGGCAGCTCTTAATTACCCTTAGAGGTAATATTTGCAAATATACCCAAAGCTGTAAAAGAAAGTGAATTCCATACTTTCTAAATATATATTTTTCCATTAAAAGTATTTTGTGTCCTGCCACACACAAATATAATCAATACCTAAATGTCCAACTGCTCAAGGGTGAAATTGATCACCAGGTTATATAGTGAAGTACATAAACTAATAAAATATGGCCGTTTTATTAAGTTCAGGTATACATATGCAATGTATTTGTGTATATAAATATTTGTTTGAAAACTCATGTTGCACCAACTAGCAGCCCTTTCAGTTTATGGTGTTTGTAGTTAAGAAATACTATGGATGTTTCACTGCTCTATCGCTCTCTCCCCCTCAAATTACATTAGCTCAGATGATTATCTTCCAGGGTAGTGTATACAAGTGTAGATTAAGGGATCTAACAAAGCCAGTTTGAAATTCTTAAAATTGACATTCAAACATACCGTACAGTACTACAAGAACAGAAATTAGTTGTCAGGTGTTTGAGAGTAGTATCAAACCGACACAGAAACAACAGTCAAGAAAGACTTTTCATCATAGGTGTAGGACATCCATGCCTGATAGCTGCACACCTATTAGTTCTGATGGTAATGACAATGAAGCCATGTGCTCACAATGGGCATCAAGAGCAAATGAGAGAGAAAGAGGACTTGGGGTGCACTTTCAAGATCAGCCCTTAATCGTCCCAGCTCTTCATTTTACAGGTACTACGATGAAGGATGTTCCCCCTCTTGCATCAGTACTCATTTGGAGCATTGCAGAACAGGGGGTGATGTCCCGAAAATCTTCACAACTAGTCAATGGGTAAATACTTTACCAGAAAGGAAATAGAGAGTATTTAATAAAGGACTAGTGTATGGAACCACCAGGCAAGATTCAGAAGGGCTACATATATTAGGAAAATATATCTCACATTGTTTTGCTGATAGGGAAACAATGACTCAACAGGTGAACATTGCACATTAATAATTTACCATCATGAAGAAATCATTAGTGGGAAACGGACTTATCTTTTACAGCACAAGTGTGTCAGATTTCGTCTACTTGCTTTGGGAGGTTGTGTTGCATTAGGAAATTCCTCCACTTGCTTCCAGAGGAGAGCCGCAGGATAATAGTCCATGCGCTGGTGACTTCCAATTTGGATTATGCCAACAGCTTGTTTCTGGGGCTACCAGCCTACCTGATACATGGACTACAGATGGTTGTAAATGTTGCCGCAAGGCTGATTCGCCGGGTCCCTTTCCTGCACCATATATCCCCCCCACCTGAGACACCTACATTAGCTCCCAGTGGCTAAGAGGATTGAATTTAAGGTGTTGCACTTTGCTTTCTGAGCTATTGGTGATAGGGGCCCAGGAGATCTCAGGCACCGGCTCAGACCATATCGACAGGAACAGACGCTTAGATCCAACAACCAGCGACTGGTCTGTGTCTCGCGATTTGCTAAGGCCCGTCAAGGGGGTAAGTCGCTTTCGGCTAGGACCGCAAATCTTTAGAACTCTTTGCAAGCATACTTGCACCAACTGGAATTGGAACACAAGTTTAGGAAGCCCCTAAAAACCTGCCTCTTTAAGCAGGGATAATATCCGTCTGTCGCTAGGTTGCTGATGCAGTCTGTCTTGCACCAGGAAAACTCTATTTAAGGTAGCTGTGACCTTTACAAATGTTTATTATCATTATTATTATTGGTAAAGATCTGGAGACCTTTACACATGCCCAGGCGCCAGCTGGGGGATTCAGCACAAAAGAAGACAGTGCCAGAGAGGTAAAACAATATTACAAATTCAGCTAACAATGACTGTAAAATAGTGTTTACCAAGAAATCCACCTATGACAATGAAGTGTGTTACATTGAAATACAAGCTGCTGTAAAAGGACGCAAGGTTGGAAAAAAGCTTTATTATACGCTTACTCTCCTTACTTCTCTAACTGTACTGGGCCCGTTACGATTAGGCAATCTTCAGCATTACCATTTTCCATAGAGGCAGTGATCCTCTGATGAATCTTTCTCTGCTGATAGGAGGAGTAGAAACTAGGGAGGGCAGATTTGGGTACACCACCCTCAAAATCATGCTGTAGAAATAAAAAATAGCAATGGGGAGACCAAACCTCTTGAAGAAGTTAGGTCTAACTAGAATCATGCAGACAAAAAGCTCTGCAACAGCAACACAGAACAAAAGAAGTAATACTTGATGCCCTGTAAGAGATCGCAGGTAAATTCAAAGACAACAGTAAAATAGCACCGCTCTAATGCATGGAAGAACCAACAGTACACTTTGCACACATTAGACTCGGTAACACATGAAACCAAGACAAGTGTAGTAGAAGCACTTTAAAAGTGTGCTTTAAAATGTAAGATGAAGAAAACATACATGCAAAGTAATACTAATACATATAAACGAGTTCCACTAATGAGGATTTCCTATGAAAACTTTTTTTTTAACGTTTATTGATGAGATTATGTTGTTAATAAAGTGGCTTAGTGTTTCTGTTGCTTTCTGTTAGAATGCACCATTTGGAATAGTTGGTGTAAAAATGTGTAGAAACTAGACATGATCTTGAAATTTTGCATGATCATATTAAAGATTCTATAGTTTATGAAAAGTGCAAAATTGTGGCAGTAGGGTATTTCTAATGTTAGGTATTTTCATGTAATAATATCTGGTGAAATATCTACATATTCTCTATTTGAATTGATGTAATTACATTATAATTGATATTGCTTTAGGATTTATTTCATTAAAAATGCCAAATTAAAGTTTCTTTTGAAAATGCTTTTTCTCTAATACTCACCATTCCCCTGATCTGATAGAACGGTTCATTTACAACTAGTGAAATGTTGCTTTATTTGTTCTGTTCATGTATAAATTTCGACATTCCTAAATGTTTCTTTAATGTTCATAGATGCATTGTATAAAAGAAACCAATTTTTTTGTTGTAATTTTTTTCACTGCAGACACAAATTAATTTCTATTGAGGAGAAATGGCTGTTCCTCTAATGGGTCCCATTGGAGGAAAGACCCCACGGCATCCCTAGCAACCAAATTCCAGTATCAAGCAGTTGATAAAATTCGGCAGGCCCGGCAGCTTCAGCAAAGCCAACAGGTCTGTCTTATAACTGAAACTTAACTTAAATGCAGCCAAGATACATTGGCAATGCCAAAGCTTATTTAAATTAAGAAAACAGGTCCTGGTTGGAATCTGACACAGAAGTAAGTATTGAGTGGTCTATCGAGGTGATTGCCACTTTACAGTACCTCTGTCCAATTGACACTTTACCATACCTCTGTCCAATTTAAGATTATTGCTGGTGTGTATATAGTGGTGTTATGGCTTTGCTGGGTTTTTGTTATTTAGTGATTCCTATTTTGAGCAACTGTTGTCAATGCCCTTGATTCTTTTTTTTTATTTCAAAGTATTTTATTTATAAAGAAGTGTCATAGAAAATAAGGAACAAAATACAACAAAAGTGATACAATTGAATCAAGATAAATACTCAGTCAGGGGCTAAAAAATAAGATGTAAACAAAATAAGCGGCTAAAAAAAGTAAAGGCAACGTAGTATATAATACAGAAACTGAGTAGGTAAAACTTATCATCAAAGCAGTAAATAAAAGTATCACTATCAAATTTTGAAATAGAGATAGGGGAGGAAATAGCAGAAAAAGAAAGAAGAAAGAAAGACAGAGCACTAGGAAAGATGAAAAAGGATAGAGGAAGAAAAGAGAAGAAGGAAGAAGGAGGATTCCCACAAGAGTAACCCATCAGATAAACTCATATAACACCACGGAGACAGACAGATCAAAAAGGATACTGAGCAACCAACCCTTTTGATGACCGATCCATATAATCATCCAAAGCTTTCCAAACCCCACTAGAGATAGAAGGAGAGAGATGAGCATGATCAATTGAAACGTGAGCGCTGCGCAAAAAGGAAACCCACGCCCACCATGTATGATAGGAAATCGAAGAAAAGGATTTCCACTCCATAAGTATAATTTTCACCGCAACAGTCAAAAGAAGATCCATCAATTGTATTTCCATGGGAGTCAAGGGGAGAGGAGTAGGGGCAGCAAGTGGTCCCAATAATATTAAAGGGAAAGAGAGTTGGAACTCAATACCAAAGATAAGAGAGAGATGTTTATGGATGAGGCTCCAAAAAGGCTGAAGCAGGGAACAGCCAAAAAACATATGTTGAAAATCGCCCGGCAACAATCCACAGCTCCAACATAAATTGTCGTCTTTAAGATTGAGCGAATGTAGACGCACGGGCGTCCAGTGAAGGAGATTGAGAGAGAAAAATTTAGACTGCATCAAAGATGGAGCAATTTTATTGCGAAGAGAGAGTTTACCAATCAGTTGCCAAGTATCTGAGGAAATATGATCCGTAATGTCAGGAGGAAAATGATGTAACCATTTTTGCTGAGCAACCGTCTGTGCGGGTAGTGAAGCAGATGATAAAAATTTATAAATCTTGGAGGCAACGTGACCAGATTTAATCCATATATGAAAAAGTGAAACAGTAGAAGAGGTAGGATGAAGACGTACCTTAGCAAGGGCCACTTTAATTTTGAGAAAAGTATAAAAATCAAGATTTGTTAAAGAGTGTTTCGTAGCCAAGGTGGAAAAAGGTAATGGCTCATCAGAAGCGCCATAAAGGTGATTAACAAGAGAGATCCCTTTAGCTGCCCAGTATGACATGCGGACGGGAGTAATGTCGAGTTTAAATTTAGAGTTCCGCCAAATAGACGTCCACCTAGTTTTATGTAAAGGAATTGCCATTTTCTTATCTATTTTCCTGACCGCCGCAATTGTATCTATAATTATAGCACGAGAAAACAGAATATGCAAATTAGATGTGGTGCAAAAAGAGGCAAGAGGCAAAGGAGATGCTAATTCCTGTTCTATTAGCAGCCAAGAAGGAACATGAGGAGATGGAGGAGAGAACCACAAGGCACCTTGAGAGGCCAAAAAGGCAGTTTGGTATTTGTCCCAGTCAGGAAAATTGCACCCTCCCATATCGCAAGGCCGGCGTAAAAATTTGTATGCAATTCTAGCACGTTTGTCGTTCCATAGAAATTTAGACGTCAAAACATCAATTTCGCGAAAGAAGGAATCTGATAACTTAACCGGAAGCATGGATGAAACAAAATTTACAATAGGGGTGATCATCATTTTGAGAGTCTGGAGGCGACACCACCAGGAAATATGTTTCGGAGACCATGTGTCCAAAAGACGACGCACTTTAAGGAGAGTCTGGGATTCATTACAGGCAGTAGTGGCATAAAGGGTAGAGCAAAAGTAAATCCCTAAGTATTTCAGATGTGTAGACTGCCACTTAAAGCCCGCAGAACCCATATGCGAAGGGAAACAGTAGGCATTGAGAGGGAACATTTCCGTCTTATCTCTATTTAGGGTATAACCTGAAACCGATGAGAAGAGGGAAATGATATTTGAAATAGCAGGTATTGCTAGGGGTATATTATCGGAAAAAATAAGAACATCATCTGCGTAAGCAGCAGTTTTAATACAATGAGATCCGAATGAAAAACCTTTAATATCTGGGTGTAAGTCAATTAGTCGAAGAAGAGGATCAATAGATAATAAGAATAAAAGTGGAGATAAAGGACAACCCTGTCGAGTGCCCTGACGAAGATTAAAAAATGACGATGTAGCCCCATTAACTCTAATGTTAGCTCTAGGTTGGGAATATAAGGACATTACCATGTTAATGAAAGAGTCCCCAAGGTTGTGAGCGCATAAAACCGCTCGAAGAAAAGGCCAAGAGACCTTGTCGAAGGCCTTTTCCGCGTCAAGGGCCAAGGCCGCGGCAGGGAGTCGAGATCGCTTAGCTGCACCAAGAATATGACAAAATGTGCGTATATTGTCTCGCGCAAGACGACCTTTTACAAAACCGGTTTGGGAAGGATGAACAAGATGAGGGATAAGGGCTTCCAATCTTTTGGCCAGGATTTTAGCAAAGATCTTAGCTTCCATATTAAGAAGAGAAATAGGACGGAAGATTTTGGGATCTGAATGGTCTTTTCCCTTCTTTTGGGATCACTACTATAGTTGCTTCCGCAGCAGTACCAGAAACAGACCCATCTTTAAGAAAAGAATCAAACACAGATTGTAATTTGGGAACAAGTGTAGGGAGAAAAGTTTTATAAAATAAAATAGGATAACCATCAGGGCCTGGGGCCTTACCAGAGCGAGTAGCTTTAATCGCGGCAAAAATTTCCTCAGGGGAGATTGGTCTATTTAATAAAATGCGATCATCCTCAGAGACCGACTGAACCCGAACCGATTTTAAGAAGTCCCGACAATGATCAAAAGAGGATTGATTAGAAGGAGTATATAATTTGTTATAAAAATCACGAAAGACTTCAAGTATTTCATCAGTTTGGAATTTTTTAGATCCCGAGTGGTCAGTAATAGAAGAAATGTGCGAGGACTTAAAGGAGCAATCTTGGAATTTCAGTGTAGCCGCCAGAATTTTCCCAGCTCGATTTTTTAACAATAAAGTTTTGGATTTCTGCGCTTGTACTCCAATATGGGCTCTTTTAGTAACAATAGTATTATATTTGTATTTTAGTTGTTTTATTAGCTGTAGACAAGATAAATCCTTAGAATGTCTAAAAGTGGCTTCCAGAGTTTTGATTTCAGAGGATAAATCTGTGAGCTCTTTTTTAATAGCAGAATTCCTTTTTGACATACAATTAATAACTTGACCACGGAAAGTGCATTTAAACGAATCCCAGAGGACGATTGGGGAAGAAACAGAGCCTTCATTCTCATGGAAAAAAGTGTCTATAGCCTTAGAAAATTCATGAACCTGAGATACATCGTGCAAAACTTCGGTATTCAATCTCCAGGAACGAGCATGTGATTTAGGGGCAAAGGATGATAACGTAAAAGTAACCGCAGCGTGATCAAAAATCAAAATAGGATGTATAAGCGGAGAAGAGGCAGATGAAACAAGAGAAGAATGAACAAGGAGATAATCAATACGCGAAAAGGAAGAATGAGGCGAAGAAAAGAAAGAAAAGTCACTACCAGTGGGATTGTGAAGACGCCATATATCTTGAAGGTGAGTAAAGGAGCACATGTTAAGCATTTGTTTGTGGGATTTAGGGGGCCGAAACTGAAATGCAGAATTTCTATCTAAAAGAGGATCCATTGGTAAATTGAAATCTCCGCCAACAATCAGATTGCCAGAATGCGGGGTGTCATTCAATTTTTTGGTAACAGATTTCCAAAAATTCGGATCGTCAACATTAGGAGCATAGATATTCATCACATAGAGATCATGATGCCCATCCGACAGTTTAGATAGCAACCAACGACCCTCAGAATCATGATCAGAAGAGATTATAGATAAGCCAGAATTTTTTGAAATTAAAGTAACAACCCCATTCCGTTTGCCCAAGGCATCCGAACAGCAAACATCCGCAACCCATTCTTTCTTCAGAAATACTGCCTCTCTGGCAGTGACCTTGGTCTCTTGAAAAAGGACCAGATCAGAAGATAGAGACTTACAATAATCTAAAATCTTCGACCTCTTCACCGGATGATTCAATCCCTTAACATTAAGGGATAATACATTTAAACCCGGCATGGAAGTACATAAAGATAGAGAAAAGACGCCATGGACAATAGTGAAGCAATCATCCTCACAGAGACAAAAAAACACTCAGAAAAGAGAAGGAACAAAGTGGGAGAAACCATGTGGGGAATCCGAAGAAGAAAAAAAGAAAGAAGAGAAGAAAAAAGAAAAGAGAGAAGGGAGAGAAGAAGCAGAAGCAGGAGGGGAGGCCTAAAAAAGACCAACTTCATACTAGGGAGAACGTGGAAAGGCGAGCAAGGGACCCGTACAAGGAGGAAAAATAACGAATAACAATAGCCCCAATAATATACTACGCTGATGGCATGTAAATGAGAGCTGGGAACAAGCAAAAGTATCAACGAGCAACAGAGTAACATTAGAAAATATCATAGTGCAATGAAAAAGCATTACAGTCTCAATGAGTCATTACTCCAATAACAAGAAATATAAGTATACTAAGGAATAAAACTAGACGATTCAATAAAGAGACAAAACACTGTGGTAAATCATGAACAATATATGAATGCATGCAGATAACCATGTATATCCTAGAAATAAAGATTTAATTAATGAACAAGCTATAACTGTATAAATTAAACAGTAAGTACCAGAAATTGAGAATTCAGGAACATATAAGCAAATAGGAGAAGAAAAGGAGAAAACATGAGAAGAAAAGTCCAGAAGATAGAAAATGACACATGACAGGAAAAAAAACAAGATATCAATTAGGAATAGATAAAAATCAAGAAAAGAAAAGTGGACCTGAAACGAAGAGTGAACGGAAAGAGAAACAAGAGAGACAACAAGGGCAGTACCAGAAGAAAGAGAAGAGAGGCGGACATATAGAAATAGAGTAAGCAACACGAGTAGGAAAGAGAAGATAGTCTAGAAAGGAGAAATAGGAGAAAGAGGAGTAAAACAGAAGATCGGAACACCTATAGAAAAAGGAATACGAGGAGTAAGTGAAAGAGGAACAGAAGGAAATCGAAAGAAACCTAGATCCAAGGAAGAGGGATATGAAGACCTTGCGGACACAAGGAGAACAGAGAAACTTCAGCAACAGAGGTGGAAGTCAAGAGATAAATAGAAGCTCAAGAGGAGCAAGGAGAAAAACTCAGGCATATAGAAAACCATCACCAAGAAGACAGAAGGAGACATTTCAAGTGCCCGAGGCACCAGGAACGGATTGGTGTCAGTACAACGCGTTGTATTACAACGCATTCCGTTACAACGCAGATTTTACAACGCGGGATCCATTACAACGGATGTCATTACAATGCATGGCATTACATCGCAGATGCTATTACAACGCATGGCATTACATCGTAAGTATAGGTAAGTTGACTTTTTTTTTTAAATGTTATTTAGTTTATTGTAATTAAATTTTTTTAAATAATTTAATTAAAAGACATTTAAAATTTGTCATTAATTTAATTTAATAAAATAATATCTATTTAATAAATGTAAATATAATAAAAATTGTAATTAATTTAATTTAATTAAAAAAGTAATTAGTTTAATGTACATATTTTTTATAATGAAATTAAATTAAATTAATAATATTAAATTATTTAATTTAATTAATTTAATTAAAAAATGTAATTAATGTAAAATAATTAATTTAATTTATTCAATATATTTCAATTAATTTTAAAATGGTAAATATAATTTAATTATCCCTAAAGCCAAACCCTGCCCTAAAACCTAAAAACACCCCTGTACCCCAAAACCCAAACCCTGCCCTAAAAGCTAAAAACACCCCTGTACCCCAAAACCCAAACCCTGCCCTAAAACCTAAAAACACCCCTGTACCCCAAAACCCAAACCCTACCCTGAAACCTAAAAACACCCCTGTACCCCAAAACCCAAACCCTACCCTGAAACCTAAAAACACCCCTGTACCCCAAAACCCAAACCCTGCCCTAAAACCTAAAAACACCCCTGTACCCCAAAACCCAAACCCTACCCTGAAACCTAAAAACACCCCTGTACCCCAAAACCCAAACCCTACCCTGAAACCTAAAAACACCCTGTACCCCCAAACACCTATACATATACTCCTATAGTCATATTTATTTAAAAATTTACTTAAAATAATAAATTTAATTTATAATATTTAAAAACATAAATAAATATTTTTATTTATTTTTATTTATAATTAATATTAATTAAATCATTTATATAATATTAAAGAAAATTAAAATAAATTATATACTTACCAATACTTACGATGTAATGGTATGCGTTGTAATAGCATCTGCGATGTAATGCCATGCGTTGTAATGCCATGCGTTGTAATGGATCCTGCGTTGTAATAGCTGCGTTGTAACAGCATTACGACGTAAAAGTTGCGTTGTAAGTGACACACACCCCAGGAACATGCGATGTCGCTCTTTGAATCTCCATCTCGATCTCCAATTGGTTGTCCAGGAATGTAGCTAAGTCAGCCGGTTCATCGAAAAGTCTGGAACGCCCTTTGTAAGTAATGCGAAACTTCGACGGACCAGAAAACGAAAAGGGAATGTTCATCTCAGAAAGACGTTTCCGAAGATTAAGGAAGCCCTTTCTTCTTATAACCGTGTCTCTGGCAAAGTCCTGAGAAATGGAAATTCGATGACCTTCCCAGACGACCTGTTTCACTTTCCGCATATGAGAAAGAATCTGTTCAGTATGTTGATGTCGCAACGGCTTGAAAATTATTGCTCTTGGCTGGGTTGCTGATTTAGATCGAAACGTTGGAACACAATGTGCTCTTTCTATCTCAAAGTCTCTCAGGAATGAGATTTGTAAGGTGTCCGGAAGCCAATGAGATAAGAAGTCGATCATAGACGAAGATGATTTCTCTGTATCTTCCGGCAGACCAAAAATGCGTAGGTTAGATCTACGGTTACGGTCTTCCTGCTCAGTGAGATCTCTTCGCAATGCCGCCATTGAACGCTCCAAGTGGCTGAGGGATCTGGATTGTTTCTGCATACCATCCTCTGCACAGCTGATTCGTGATTCCGTAGCAGAAACACGAAGAGAGAGGGCTTTGAAGTCAGATCTAATAGCAGACACCTCCACTTGCAGTAAATCCGTATTAGTTTTAGTTGACTGCGCAATATCATGCACTTCATTAAGGCGCATTAATATTGTGTCCAGAGTGGAGTTAGTATCTGACTGAACCGACTCAGGCGTAGGGGACACTGCCTTAATCCTCTTAAGCGATGTGCCAGCATCCTTTGAATCCTTGTTGGTCGAGGAATGACCCATATTTGCAGCCATGTAGGAGCAGCCACCAAGAAAAAAATGCTCAGCCACTTGAGGAGAATAACAAAAACTGCGCAGTCTGTGCCCCAAAAAAAGAAAGACAGCACACTGAGCGCACTGGGCGTTAAGTAAATACTAGCGGCGGACTTATATGCAAGGCAGGCAGACACCACAGTAATGCCAGAACCACAAACAGAGCAGGAGGGCACAGCAATGATATGTAAGAAAGAGCTCCACACCAGCCAGGGATAGCAGCACTGAAGAAAAAGCGACAGCGCAGGAGCAACCTTAGTATCCAGCCAAGCAGCAAGAAAAGATCAGGAAAAAGGATTAAATGTTACCAACTGGAGACATCCTAGAAGAAATGTCCTGAACAGCCACCACAACCGGCAATAATGTATCCAAAGCGGCACTTCTGAGGAGAAAAATGCCAGCTGCGTCAGAAGCGCGAAAATGGCGGCCGTCCGTGAGAGGAACAGGCGTCACAGGCGCTCAGCAAAGAAATCATGCCTCTGATGTCAGGAAGCTCCGAAAATGCCGTCAATCAGCTCCCAGCATAATCCGCTGTAGAAGGCTGCCGTTTCGGCACACAGGCGCAGTCAGGAAGCGGAGAAAACAGTCCGACGGGACACCCTCGCTGCGGAGCTCAAGCGCGACCCGCCATACTTCAGCGGCGCGCAAGCCACGCCCCCCAATGCCCTTGATTCTGACTATAGAAGTAGGCAGATGAGCGTTGTCAGTGGTTTCTGCTCTACCATCAGATTACATTAGTCTTTCCTGACTCTAGAAAGCATTACAGTACAATAACTGATTTCTTTATATCGGACTCATTTGGTAATTAGGAACTATAGGCTCACAGTTTGCGGTTGGCAGTCTGTACATCAAATACGTGCTAGGTACCAGTGCCAAGCCAGCCCAGGTACCCCTGCTCCTCTGGCACCACAGCAACCTTTGCCATCCATTGCCATAGCTCACAATCTTTTTACATGGGCCAGTCCACAAATCAATGTCCAGAAAACACACATACTCCTTTTCCAAGATTGAGTGCCTCCCTCGGAAATTGTCAGGAAGCATGTAGGGAGATATTGCTTACTGCTTATTGGGGTGCAGTCCTCCAAACTCACAGGGAGTCCAGATCTGAGAAGAACAGGCTAGTGGTCTCAACAGAGCTGCCTGGTGTGAAGATTCATATATGAGAATAACTCATAGAGGGCTAGAATACTACATTTCTCGATAGTCTTTCATCTTTCCTGCTGTTTGGAGAAGGAAACACAGCCAGCTTGAGCCATTGGTTATATCTTTTCTGGTGTCTCTTGCTAGGCAATTGCAATACATTGGATTCGAGATGTAATTTGTAGAACCACTGCTTTACTTGCAGGTTGTAGAAGGACATTGGGAAAGAAAAGTCATATTCTGAACATATCATTGTGCTGAGAAAATAAACTTTGAATATCTTATTGAAAATATGATTTTGGGATTAGGGATTACTTCATTTAAAACTAGAGTTTTTTTCCTGTGATGGAACACGGTGGATCCAAATATTAAATGGTGATACATGATATGTGTATATGATAATGTGTGAGGTAGGCAGAGTTTTTAATCTGTGAAATATGAATTACCAAGATGGAAACCACAGATTATTAATCACTGTTAATTAACCTTTTCAATGACACAAACAGCCAATTAGTAACTGAGCCAGTCTGCAGCAAGGAACACAGAGTTTTCAAAGTTTGAGGAAGTTATTAACTTTGGGGGTGGGGTGCAGATAAAAATGGCATATTAGATAGTTTCCTCTTGTATTCTTTGGTTTCAGTAATACTCTAAGGCTGCAGAAAAAGTCTTGAAGCAGGACCTCTAAAATTGTTTCCTCAAACAGAGTGACACTACGGTGTGCCATAAGCAAATGTGGAAAGACAAGGGGCATGGCTTAAAAAGGGGGACAGCATGTGTTCAAGAATGCACCTCACGAAGCAGTCTGCTTAGCTGAAATATCTAATGCACATTTCTCACAAATATACTGTGGAGGAAGCAGTACAGATTCTCAGGTAACTCATTGTTCTGGATCACCCTCAGTGCTTGGTGTAAATAGAGTGTTGCCTGTGGCTTCCAGAAGCCATAACGCCAGCGATATGTTTGGTATTAACTACGGTTACATCATGGCAGTTAACAACCAATTTTGTATTGTGGCATTGCTAACGCGGGATTACTGGTTACTAGTTACCTTACCAAATCCCAAACTAAGTCGACTGAATCGTTGGTACCTGTCATTGAGTAAAAGGTAATCTTACAATAAGTCAATCACTTTAAAAACTTACACCACTCTAAAGGACCACTGACCAAATTTTAAGTTTCAAAGATTTAATATAAAGTCAGAGATAACTGAAGGTACAAACTTCTTAAAATGAGATTCAAAAGATAAATTGGTATCACTATGAACATGAACTTCTTGAGTAGTCTAAGTCTGAAAAACAGAATAATAAGTACAATCTCGAAAACCATAAGGGTTGTCAAAATGGATATAAGTTGCAATCTCAAAGTCATTACAGAAAAGAAAATTAAGGTTAGTCTGTCCCTACACTATACTAAGTGACATCCCTACTTAGCAAGATCTTTACCCTCTAGGTGTCAGCCGTGGTGACTTCCTAAGAAGATCACGCACTTCTCTTTGTCTCTTCTCTGATAATGGGTCTCTCTTGATCAGCCTATCTGCCTACCCATCCGCTTCCTTAGGCTCCCAAAATCATCTGCTCTGCTCTCCTCCCGGGTCTCTTTCCCTAATACCAAATCACATTTCTGATAGGAACGCCCCTTGGGACGCCCCTCACGTGGTATCTCTGTGCGCGGCAAACTCCATGATGGTACTCTTGAAGACCCTCGTTAAAGTTGACCTTGGTTCCCAGGCTTCTTCTCCAATGCGCCGATACCCCCTAAATTCCTGGAAACTCCTACAGGCCTGCGCAAGGCGCCACTGAACAAAGTCCCTTTCATTCGAGCTGATTAGGACCCTCGCACCTGCATACAGCTCGTCCTGCAGTGGGCCTCAAATTCCAGACTCCACCATATCTTTAAGTCGTAAAACACACTCCAAGCTCTGTGCTGGACACCTCTCGACTTCTTCCCTAACGAGCACATGGTGGTTCAAACGACATGTCATTATCTGTTCAGGCCTACTTGATTTACAGGAAGCAGGTCCCTGCACTCTTAAAACGTTAACTTGATTTAAACAGCAAACATTCTTAACTAGCATACGTTTCTAAAATAACACATCTATAAAGCATATACTTTTAACCCTAAGTTCAATAATACATTTGGAAGAACCACGTCAACCTTATCTCACATTATTTTAGCAGCACGTTTAGGTTTGCTGTGAATTGCCCTAAGGCCTACACATTATACTGGATTTCAGAATTACATTTTAATTCGGACGTGATTCTTTTAACATGAGAACATGAGGTTTTCACATTTATTCCAACATTTCTACATTAATCTCACACCTGTTATAATTATAGTTACTCTACTTAACATTCTATACATTTCGCTACTGAATATAAAACACTCTGTATATTTCACTCCTAGATATAAAACACTCGTGTGCAAAGCATGTTTAAACTAACTACGTGCTTGTAAATATGGTGTACTTATACATTTTTTCAAACTTGTGCTCTCTCAGTCCCCCCTTTGATGACCTTCAGGGGTCATCATCACCAAGACACTAAAAATGTAGAACCCTTCAAAGTGAAGTCATGGCAGTGCCACCTCTTTTCATACTCTCCAATGCTTTCAGACTCTTATATTGAGTGTCCTGCATCGCTGTCAACTCTTCTTCCTGTTTCCTCATAGCTCTCTGCAACCTATTTGCTCTATAACATTGATACAAACGCACCAATCCCCACAAAGTGATTACGCAAATCACAATTATGATGATGGGTTTCAGTATGTACCAAACGATACCCTTTCCTAAGTTGGCAAACCAACCTCCAACTTTACCCATTCCATGACCTACTTTTTCCCACACATTTACTTTTGCCAGATCCTCAATTTCGTAGTGTATGGCAGTGATGTTTCGTATATACTTCTCTAGAGGTTTTGAATTGTCTGGAATGTAAGTGCAGCATTCCTGGACCTTCAAAGCCTTACAGACTCCTCCCTCTTTAGCTAACAGAACGTCTAAAGCAAGTCGGTTCTGAAGAACCATTGCCCTAATCGATTGCATCTCCCCTTCTATCAGCATCAATGATCTTGCAGTACTGGCAGATAGCCTATCTACGACTGTAGCTAACCTCCTGATCTTAATGTCATTCAATATCAGTCCTAAGATAGGGAATGCAGCACCGAGTACATCTCCAACTACTTCTGCTGCACCCAGCCCTCGCTTCCATCTAGTTGGTATTTCTTTCTTTGGCGTGTCTAAATTCTCAACATGATATATTTTAGGGAAGACAACAGCCAGATAGCATGATCCGTACCAATTATCTGGTAACTTCACATAGGCATTTCTTCCACATACAAAATATACATTTGGTATTGCTTGCATCCCTTTCAAAAAGTCCTTAGAATAGTACTCCAATTGAAAGGCATGTTCACAATTGACTTGACCTACATAAAAGTTTTCATAATAAGAGTAACTCCTGTGAATGCACAGTTTCCCCCGTTTCTCCTTATCCAAAGCAATTGGACCAATACTACCTTTTCTTTGATGTGCCCTTTCCTCCTTGGTCCAATCTGTTTCCCATTGTCCTGATGCCTTCAAAATCTTCTGCCTCCTGTATCTAGTATCTACCTGTCCTATAAACTTTTTCTCAACTTCTGATATTTGACAAGTCAGATTGTTTCTTCGAGCATGTGAAGTATCTAACGTTTTCCATGGAATAAACCATTTGTGTAATCTTTCTTCGCTTTTGTAATAGTCCCACTTGTTCAAATGCTTGAAATTCGGGACCTCTGGCAATGTCGAGTCGAAATTCGAGAAATAATACTCAAATCCTTCTCGTCCATAAAATATGCTCAACAACAAACTGCACGTGATTCCATACGTCAACGGAAGATGATGGTATCTGATACCCTCCTCTACCGAAGCTGGTAATTGCATACAAACGTAACAATCCTTCACTTCCATGGCATCAACATATTCATAAAGCAATTTAGCATAAGCATTTGACTTGTAATTTCCCTGTGACTCATCTGTATGTAGCCTTTTTATTTCTGCATCTAACAACGCTTTGTCGTTATCATTGATGTTTCCCTTTTCCTTAATAATGGTAGTTTTCGGTGTTGACACTCCCTTGACCTCCTTGACTGCAGTTTCATCCCTTTCGTGTCCCACTAGGAATGAAACAGTTACCACTAAAATTATAAGAGAAACCACTACTCCTAAAAGTGTAACAACTATACATTTTGCCCTGCGGTTCGGGTTGCCAGCCTCCATGTTCTCAAACAGTGTCGCTTTGGACGTTCTTCCCGCATCAACTTCTTCCTCTTTTCAAACAAAGTCTTTCTCTCTTGCAATGTCTCTCTTTTGAACACTTGGAAGCTTGACAATTTGTTTCCGCAAAACAGTTCAAAGTCCAGTAGAAAATAGACAACCCTAGCCCTTCTCCATCCACTAAAATGAAACCCCTACCATTTTTTTTTTCTTCTTCCACTCGGCGCTAGGTTATCTTGCAGCAATTTTACAATTTCTTTTCAAAAGTCTTATTTTCGTCTGAAGTTATGTATGACTCAAGGAGGGACACTACGTCTTCACAAATGTCCATCCGAAGTAACATTCCCTCAGGTTCTGGGCAGTTCGTACCACAACATGGAAAGTCAACTTTTTCTAGGATTATTCTCCTTATTTCGCTCAGGACAAGTGGACGGACGAAATTGAGAGTTAGCGTTTTTTCAATTTCTACTCCTGGTACTATCAGTTCTACATCCACAATTACAAAGGGGTCCGTTCTAATCAAGATCACTTTCTTCACCTTTCCAGTTCTGCGCCCCTTTGAAGACATTCGTAATATGGTATTAATCCACAACAATAAGCGCTCCTAGCATTTCTACTACTCGCTCAAGCATTTCCAAACGAAGAAGAGTTCCCTCCAATATTGGATATCGTGAACAGCAAACTGGAAACTCAACTGTCTCTAAAATCAATTTTCTTATTCCGCTCAGGAGAGCAGGATGAACGATGTTGAGTGTCAGCAACCTTTCGGTCTCCGCTCCTGGCAGTAGAAACCTTATTTGCACTGTGATGATCGGGTCAGTTCTGACCAGTTCCACTTCCCTGATCCTCCCTGTTCTGTGTCTCCCAGACATCTGCAACGAGGTAGGTCCAGTCGGGAGTAGAGTATCTTCTGCTAGGCACTCGCACCCTCCTTGATCTTCTAAGACCCTCCTCGGCTTGATCCTGGATATCTTCTTCTGGATCTGAGTCTTCGGATATAGGAGCAAGCGTTTCTTCTTGGGCCGACCTCAAACTTAGCCTTCTTCTCCTTGCTGGCCAAGTGGCAGCTCCAAGCCTTATTCTCCTATTCCTTGTCCTCTCACTTGGTTCTTGGTCGCTCTGATACGGATCTGAGTCTGAGTCGTATTCACTTCTGCTCTCTCCTTCAGTTGCGTCTTCCGTCTCACTGCCGTCCTGCCTTCGCTCTTCTTCTGAATCCGTTGCGTTCCCAACTTCTTCCGACACCCCCTCAGCTGCCTCAATCCCTTCTTGCGACTCTTCTTCCACTTCCGGGCTTTCGTCTGGGATAGGAGCTGTTCCTTCTAGAGGTGCTGGAACTCTTCGAGTATGGGATGCATGGATCCAATTTGGCAGCCCCCCGCACTTCACCGCGGTGTTCGTTATCAGGATTACCTGAAAGGGCCCACGCCAGCGAACATCTAGGCAGTTCTTCCGGACGTGTTTTTTAACCAAGACCCAGTCCCCTGGGTTCAGGTCATGACACAGGTTCCTCGATGCTGGAACTTCAACCGCATGCACCTGAAGGGACACAGAATGGATGGCGTCAGACAGTCCTTTACAATAATCTAAGATCAGATCATCTGTAATATTCAGTAGGGCAGTAGTTGGAACTGTAGGAAGTCTCATGGCCCTCCCCATCAGGATCTCGTGGGGAGAAAGACCTGTCCTCCGGTCAGGGGTGCTGCGCATGCTCATGAGCACTAGAGGAAGAGCATCTGGCCAACTCAAAGATGTGGATGCCACTACTTTAGCCAATCTATTCTTCAAAGTGCCATTCACTTGTTCCACAATTCCTGAAGCTTCTGGTCGATAACTACAATGCAGCTTTTGATCGATATTCAGTGTGGAGCACAACATCTTCACTATTTCGCTGTTAAAATGTTTTCCTCTGTCAGATTCCAAAGAGGCAGGCACCCCGAAGCGCGGTATCAACTCCCTGAGCAACAATTTAGCCACTGTGAGTGTATCGCACCTACGTGTAGGGTACGCTTCAACCCATCTGGAAAATACACATACAATCACCAACACATACCTAAGGCGATTGACCCTTGGCATTTCGATGAAATCTAATTGCATTCTATTGAAAGGCCCCCCCGACCTCCCAATGTGACTCAGTGTTACTGGTGTTCGTTTGCCCACATTCAGTTGTTGGCAGGTAACACATCGCTTACATACTGATTCTGCTGCTATTCTAAATTTAGGGCAATACCAAGTTTGCCTAAACACTCTCATCATAGCATCCCTTCCTAGATGTACTGGACCATGTATTTCTCTTGCCATGGGATTAGCTAATTCTTCAGGTAACACAGCTCTCCCATCTGCTGAAACCCAAAAATCCATTTCACTTCGCACACAACCTGCGGTTTCCCATGCCCTTTTCTCAGTTTCTGGTGCATTCTCCTGCATTACCCTCAAATCTTCCCAGGAATCCACGGTCTCTAACATCATGCTTAATTCCGTCCTTTCTTCTGCACCTTCTATTTCCACCTTTGAGAAAGAATAATTTTGTTCCGCACAGTAACGTGCGACTTCATCAGCGTATCTATTGCCTTGTGACACAAAATCTGTATTCTTAGTGTGAGCCACACACTTTACTATTGCGATGTCAACTGGACCTTGCAATGCTTCTAACAACAGCCGCACAAATTCTCCATTTCGAATGGGCGAACCAGAGGAGGTCATGTAACCCCTCTGAGACCACAACTGCCCGAAATCATGAACCACACCGAAACCATATTGGCTGTCCGTGTAGATGGTGACTCTCTTTCCGTTTCCTGCTATGCAGGCACGAGTTAAGGCAATAATTTCTGCTACCTGTGCGGAATGTACTCCTTCCAGGCAAGCGGCTTCCACAACTCCAGTAATAGTACAAACAGCATAAGCTGCTCTCAACCGACCAGTATCGTCTCTTAAACATGAGCCATCAACAAAATAAATTTCATCGGGGTCAGACAATGGCTCATCCACAATATCTGGTCTGGGTTTCGTGCATAGTTCAGTCACATCAAGGCAATCGTGGTCTTCACATCCTTCGCCTTCTATCACAGTGGGTAATGGCATCAAAGTAGCAGGATTCAAGACAGAGCATCTCCTGAGAGTCACGTTCTCTGCGGCAAGAATAACTTGCTCGTAGCGCGTGAGCCTACTATTGGTCAGATGCTGCGTCTTCGTCCTGGTCATTAACAATTCAACTGAATGTGGTACATACACCACCACTGGATGTCCCATCACAATACTCTCGCTCCTTTCAATGCTGACACCCGTTGCAGCAACGGATTTGAGACATCCGGGCAACGCTGCGGCTACTGGATCTAATGTAGCCGAAAAATATGCAACTGGTCTACGGGCGTTTCCGTGGGTCTGTGCCAAGACTGACAAAGCACATCCCTCTCTCTCACAGCAATAGAGTGAAAATGATTTATCGTAATCGGGCATTCCCAGAGCCGGAGCACGACACAAATCGTCTCTCAGCTGCAAGAACGCCACCAAGCATTCTTCGTCCCATGGTACCGGATCACTCACCTCCTTGTGCGTCAGTTTCTGTAAGGGCTTTGCTTTCAGTGAAAAGTTAACTATCCATTGTCGGCAGTAACCCACCATTCCTAGGAACATTCTAACTTCTCTCTGTGTTGTAGGCGCATTCATTTTCATTATCGCCTCAATCCTCTCTGGGGACACCTTACGTTTCCCTTTTTCTAACCTGTGCCCTAGATACTGTACTTCTGTCAGACAATACTGCAACTTGCTCGGAGATACCTTATGTCCATTTTCAGCTAAATGGTTCAGTAAGGCAATTGAGTCTGCTTTACAGGCTTCCTCTGTTTCTGACGCAACAAGTAGGTCATCTATGTACTGTACCAGAACCGAGTTCTGTGGCAGTACTAGATTCTCAAGATTCTTCTTCAACAACTGATTAAAGATGGATGGGCTGTCTGTGAATCCTTGTGGGATTCGACACCATGTTAAAACGCGATCTTCCATTTTAAAAGCGAAAAGGTACCTGCTCTCTTCATCCAATGGGATTGAAAAGAAAGCCTGACAAAGATCTATCACTGTGAACCATTCTGCTTGACATGGTATTTGAAACAGTATCACTGAAGGATTCGGTACCACGGGACAACATGAAACAACTATGTTGTTAATTTTTCGTAAATCCTGAACTATCCTAAACTTCCCGCTAGGTTTCTGCAAACCCATAATCGGGGAGTTACAAGGACTACCCACAATTTCCTTCAGTATTCCCTGTTGAATCATTGACTCGATCACAGGCTTTATTCCTGCAATCGTTTCCTGTGACAATTTGTATTGAGGCGTTCTTGGAAACTCAACATTTGGTTTTACCAATATTTTTACCGGCTCTACCCCCTTAATCAATCCTATTTCTTCTCCTGTGAAATCCCATACCTCTGACGCCACTGCATCTCGTAGGTCTTGGGGAAGATCTTCTATTGTCAGAGTAGGATATAGTTCTACACAAGATTTCGAATTGGCCACCTTAAAAGTAGCATCTTCGTCGGTAGTCTGTACCTCCACTCCTTGCGGGGTGCAGTATATGGTGCAGTTCAATTTGCACAACAAATCCCTTCCTAACAGACATACCGGACTCGAGTCACAAACCACAAACTGATGTTCGTTCATGTGGTTTCCAATTTTCACAGACACTGGTTCTGTCAAAGGACTAGTCATTCTTTTATTTGCGACTCCTACCACCTGAATTGTTTCCCCTGACATTGGCAAGTCTGGAACCACCGCTGATCTCAGAGTCGAGCGAGTAGCCCCAGTGTCCACTAAGAACGTAGTGGGACACCCTGCCACTTCTGCCTCAACAAATGCCCCTCTCTGATCCACTTCTAGGACTGCCCCGAGGGTACAGTCCTCTTCACTGCTCACCCGTTGTCCTGTCAATGGATCAATGTAATAACACTTTTCTTCCTCGATAAACAGAGGCATTTGTTTAAAGACCTTTCCCCCAGCTGCTATCTTCGGTGGCTGTGGGAATTGGACCCGTGGAGCCGAAGTCCCCCCTTTGGCCGCCTTACTGCTTGGAACTGTCACCTTTTGCGTTGGGACTTCTTGGACCTGCTCTTCTACTTCTAGCTCTCCATTTTCCGGGTTAAAGGGACACTCGCGTCGCCAATGCCCCACCTGGTGACACTGATGACACTTTGTCGTTTTCTTTAAAGTGGCAAAGTCTATCCTAGGTCTCTGCCCTTCCTCATTGTCCTTATTCTGACCGTTTGGCTTTCGTCCCATCCCCTGTTTCTGCTGGCCACCCTTCCCGGCGGACTGCATTTGTACCACCATCAATTTCTCCTTTAGATTCTTGGCTTTAGAGTCTATTTCATCACTACAGTATCGTGCATAACGTAGAATCTCATCTAGTGGTTTATTCTGCCAACAGATTAAATGTTGTTGAATCATCAAGCAAATGTCAGGTCTCAACCCCAAGACAAATTTTGACACAAATTGTCCTATATCTTTGGGATCCATTACATCAAGTCCACTGTATTGCTTGAATGTTTTCAACAACCTCTCATAAAACTCATGCACGGTCTCCTTCGGTTCTTGCCTTGTTCGATCTATCTTTACCCAATCTATATCCTGTGGCGGTACCTTATCTTTCAACCAAGCTATTACCCTTTCATACTTTCGCATGACAATCTCAGATGGTCCATTAGTTCGAGCATCCCTCAATGGTTCAGCATTTGGCCATTCGACACTAGTCTTACAAGGGGTCCACAGATCAGATGGGACCACGATGTCAAACAACGTGTTCAAATCAATCCACAGTACTTTCGAGATTTTGACAAACCTCTCTACCTGTTTATACCACTCTACTGGATTGTCCCGCAACTTCGGAAATGAGTTGGTAAATGCAGCTAAGTCTCCTCTACTCCAGGGCACATGTACATAATTTCCATTGGATATTTCTCGCAAAGGGAATGCCTCCATCTGCATTACCCTTCCCTCCGGGGTCATCACATTTGTACTTCGCCTAACCGTGCCCTTTTTTGACCATCTTTCTTCCCATTTATCCAGTTCTCTCCACACTCTTATCCCAGATATCAACTCCCTTATGTGAGTTTTCAATCCAGTAGTCCTCTTCTCATCTAGGTCTTGGTCTGAGTATTGTAACCTATGGTTACTCTGTAGTGCCCTTGTCCTAGATAAATCTACAGCATACCTGTCGGCCAAATTAGATAGTTTCTCGTGGAATGCTCTAGCTCTCCTAGTAGTATCCTTCGCTATGAACAGCAATTCGTCTTGTTCGTACAAATCGATCCTTTCTAAAGGCACCGTTCCTTCTATAATCTCGTCAAGATCGGATTTTAGACTGGAGACATCAAGCCTTTTAACCTTTATCGCAGCTTTCAGCACCTCTGGTCCAGATGTACCTTCTGCCTCCCTCCCGTCCCAGCTCCTAGCCCTGCGTCTAGGCACTGGTGAGTTAAAGGGAGTCCTCCCCTGTTCCCATCTCTCTAAGTCCCATGCCTTTCCATCTTCTCGGGGTGGATGGTGAAATACTTCCTTGTTTCTCACCTTCCCGCCTTCCCCATTCTGCCTGTTTTCACTGGGTACATAGTAAGGCATCCCATTGCTCCCTCTTTCTTCCTCATGCATCTGTGACCTCCGATCACTCGATGTATGACGTGACCTTTCACTGTTCCCTCTTTGCCAGTGCTGTACATTTTCCCCAGGTGCGTGTGAGTGATGAGTGCACCTAAACCTATCTCTGTACTCTTGCGTTCTTTGGTCTCCCTCTGTTTGCGTGAGGCGAGACACTTCCTCACACTCCATACTCCTCGTATTCTGTTCCTGCTGTTCTCTCTGATTTGTAGGACATGCATCCCCTCTATTCTCGGGACTTCGGCCTTCCCGTCCCTGACTGCTTTCGCTGGCCCCACAGTGAGATACAGTCCCGTTACCCCTGCTTTCCCACTCTGGTTCCGTTCTTGTCCTGTTACTCAGGGATACTATGGACCCGTCCCATTCCCTCAAATCAGCTCTTAATTCTGAATAGGATCTTGGCCGCGGTCCCCTTAGATCCATTGGTCCTCTCGGACCTCCCTGTTCTGAATTGGGACCGACAGTCGTGTCTAATGGGGTATTCCATGTTACCGATCCTGGCAATTGCTTCCATGCATTTGTCACGTTATTCCTCCTTTCCATCTCAATCCTTTCCCTATCCAATTGCCTTTGTTGTTCCTCTCTATCTCTCTCAGGGTTATAGATCGAAACTATGGGTCCTATGGTAACAGGCACCTGAAGAGCATCTGGCAATCCCACAGACTCAGCCCTTTCGGTGGTTGGCGTTTTCTGCACCACAAACCTTCCCACTACACTCTGTACAGTGTTGTTTTGAGGTATTTCTCCGCCTTTGATAGGTGTCCATTCCGATATAGGGAGTGGTGTATATCCCTCTATGTCATTCCCATCTTCTCTTGCGAGCCCTCTATCTTCTATCACCCCCACCCTTGGAGGTGGTCTATCCATCAACAACCTGTTTATCAGATTGTCCTCCGACTCGCTTTCCTCGTCTTCTTCCATGAGGTTTCCTCCTCCTCCTCCTGCCACCTCCCTCATCGGATACATTTTTTCCACCTCAATAGCCTGTACCCTCCAACGCTTTGCCTCCTCATCCCATTTAGAATCCCGCACTGCTCTTACCGATCGCGTCAGCCTTTGTTGACGCCTGTTCAAATTTCTATCGTGTGCAGCCTTAATCCATGCATTAAGGGCCTCAAACTGTGTTGGTCTGGGCGAGGGTTTCAATGAGGACATGGTTGCTTTTAGCCGATGTAACACCTCTAACTTAAACGTCCCGTACTTCGGGAATTGCATTTCCTCATTCCCTTCCGTAAGCTTATTCCAAGCCCCAATCCATAATATGGTATGCAGCCCAACATTCGTTGCCATATAATGAGCTGGCGTACCCTCCGGCGGAGCCTCTTCCCCGTAATAATGTTCACTTCGTTTACGTTTAAAAATCCCTTTCAAACACTTAAAACACTTCATGATTTCTCTTTTCTCCGCGTTTGTTTACTTCCTGATGACACTCCACCAATCTCAGCGCCGTTCTCACTAACAGGCCTATCCGTACGCGACTTTCCTCCGACGTCACTCCAGCCGCCCAACCAGAGCGCGGCTCTAGCTAACGTCACACCAACCGCTCAATCACAGCGCGGCTCTAGCCGACGTCACCCGTCCCCCTTCGCAGCAGTTCCCCTCCTTACTCAGCTCGTCTCCTCGGTCATGCACGCGTCCCATTCATACTCTGAAAAAAATGATTACTTCCGTCCAAGCGATCACCTTTCTTGACTGTACGCCCACAGTCTTTCTGTAGTTGTCACCTTAACTTGGCGAAATATCTTTCCGTTTACTTCCAGACAATCGCCTTCTCCGATAGGTTACTCACACACAGTAACTTTCGACCAGCGTCCGTTACTCATACACTCACTCTTACACTCCCCCTATCTTGGATCCACGGCGGTCAATGGTACCTCGTGACCTCCGTACTATGGTCGACAACTACCCTGGATGTTCGATACACCCAAAACCACTTAAGCTCTGGCCTGAACTTAAGATTTCACCAGTTCACCCGTTTACCAGGTTACCAGTTTACCAGGTTGCGCGCGCTCACAACCTTCTCTCATTCACACTACAAGCATTCAACTCCGCAAGACATTACAATACAAATACAACACAAAACACCGCAATCTGTTCACGCATGACCCTTTGTTATACTCACTCTCTTCCGATACTGCTGCTTTTCTCGCGCCGTCTGCACCTTTCGGCACACGATTCTTCCGCTGCTCGTCTCTCGACGTCTCGGGCCTTGGGGTAAACTAACCTCTCTAGATTACCTTCCTCAAGAAGATAACCATCCTCACTCTGCTACCAACTGCTAACGCGGGATTACTGGTTACTAGTTACCTTACCAAATCCCAAACTAAGTCGACTGAATCGTTGGTACCTGTCATTGAGTAAAAGGTAATCTTACAATAAGTCAATCACTTTAAAAACTTACACCACTCTAAAGGACCACTGACCAAATTTTAAGTTTCAAAGATTTAATATAAAGTCAGAGATAACTGAAGGTACAAACTTCTTAAAATGAGATTCAAAAGATAAATTGGTATCACTATGAACATGAACTTCTTGAGTAGTCTAAGTCTGAAAAACAGAATAATAAGTACAATCTCGAAAACCATAAGGGTTGTCAAAATGGATATAAGTTGCAATCTCAAAGTCATTACAGAAAAGAAAATTAAGGTTAGTCTGTCCCTACACTATACTAAGTGACATCCCTACTTAGCAAGATCTTTACCCTCTAGGTGTCAGCCGTGGTGACTTCCTAAGAAGATCACGCACTTCTCTTTGTCTCTTCTCTGATAATGGGTCTCTCTTGATCAGCCTATCTGCCTACCCATCCGCTTCCTTAGGCTCCCAAAATCATCTGCTCTGCTCTCCTCCCGGGTCTCTTTCCCTAATACCAAATCACATTTCTGATAGGAACGCCCCTTGGGACGCCCCTCACGTGGTATCTCTGTGCGCGGCAAACTCCATGATGGTACTCTTGAAGACCCTCGTTAAAGTTGACCTTGGTTCCCAGGCTTCTTCTCCAATGCGCCGATACCCCCTAAATTCCTGGAAACTCCTACAGGCCTGCGCAAGGCGCCACTGAACAAAGTCCCTTTCATTCGAGCTGATTAGGACCCTCGCACCTGCATACAGCTCGTCCTGCAGTGGGCCTCAAATTCCAGACTCCACCATATCTTTAAGTCGTAAAACACACTCCAAGCTCTGTGCTGGACACCTCTCGACTTCTTCCCTAACGAGCACATGGCGGTTCAAACGACATGTCATTATCTGTTCAGGCCTACTTGATTTACAGGAAGCAGGTCCCTGCACTCTTAAAACGTTAACTTGATTTAAACAGCAAACATTCTTAACTAGCATACGTTTCTAAAATAACACATCTATAAAGCATATACTTTTAACCCTAAGTTCAATAATACATTTGGAAGAACCACGTCAACCTTATCTCACATTATTTTAGCAGCACGTTTAGGTTTGCTGTGAATTGCCCTAAGGCCTACACATTATACTGGATTTCAGAATTACATTTTAATTCGGACGTGATTCTTTTAACATGAGAACATGAGGTTTTCACATTTATTCCAACATTTCTACATTAATCTCACACCTGTTATAATTATAGTTACTCTACTTAACATTCTATACATTTCGCTACTGAATATAAAACACTCTGTATATTTCACTCCTAGATATAAAACACTCGTGTGCAAAGCATGTTTAAACTAACTACGTGCTTGTAAATATGGTGTACTTATACATTTTTTCAAACTTGTGCTCTCTCAGCATCATTTGGGCTGCCGCTGCCTTCAACTACTGTCTTTAGGTCCCTACAAACCACATATAGTGGAAATCCAGCTGCTGCTTTCAGTTCTCTCCACTTTTCTCCTGGCCTCTGCAGGCTAGATAGAAGTGGAGAAGAGACAGGTGCAGCAGCTCTGTCTCTCCTCACTTCTCCCTCATCTGTATTTACCCAGAGACCAGGGGAACTGGGAGAGGCGCAAGTCACGAGGCACTGCCTCCCACCACCCTTCCACATCCAAAGGTTGTCGTCTAGTAGGATCTCATTCCCTGACCGATTCTTTGTGAATGTGAGCCTGGCTCTCTGTCCGGCACCACAGTGGTGTGCCTTTCACTTAGCATGGTCTCTTCTGATGCTGCCAGGTGCAAGGTCAGCAGCAGCCCGTGCAGGTAAGAGCGGTGGGGCAGAGTGGGGGGAGATTTCGACGGACAACAATGAGGGGAAATGTATTATTTAATTTCCCCTCATTGTTATTAGTCGAATTCCCCCTCAACCCAGCCTCCCCGCTCTTACCTGCATGCCCGCTGCTGTGCAAGGTCTCTGCTGATGCCTCCACATTGGTTCTGTATATGGATCTGCTGTGGTATATTGCCTCTGGGCAGTGCTCCAACATACCTTGAGGAAGAAAATCAAAGCACCTTAAAAATAGCAAAGGAAGGGGAAGATGCCAGCACTGATGGAAAAGGCATGGGCAACCTTCGTGATCTAGCCTACTTTGGTGTTCCAGAGCTTCTCCGAAATCTCAGCATCAATATCATTTTCCTAGTTCTCCTTATCCCATCTTGTTAGGGCTTACATAAGGCTAAGACCTCTCTACATATTACCGTTATCAATCTACTCCATTCACTCAGTGCTACTACTGCATTAAGGGTGCGTGTGGTTCAGGTACTCTTTCTCTTGGACTGCAGGTGGGTCAACTCACTCTAGTTTATTGACTATATGCCAGAAATTGGCCCCCTTGCACATCATACGTCTCTCTAATACTCGCACATGTTCCCAGCGTTACCCTGCCGAAGAGATCACATATTGTATTGGTTTACCCAAAGTCGTTTGTCAAAAACACTGTTCAACTATAACAACACAGCAGAATCTCAGGCAAATATGACACACTCATTGCGGTGCCAGTAATATCAGGGCATTGTCACTAATTTTGATAGTACTTTTCTTGTGTTGGGACCAATATTCAGCATCTCAAGAAACAAAGGGACCAGCCTATTTTTAAGTAAACTATTTCTTCAGAGGGCCATTTCAGCAACTGTGGGAGATATGCAGCAATATATTAAAACTCCATGTCAAGAACTCGGTGACCAAATTTGTCAGGTTCCTTCTACAACTTGTCTAAAGCCACCCATTTTGTTCTGCACAAATATTAGGGTTGCCTCCTAATACTCTCTTCTCTGCCATGACACATTAGTAAGTATGATACACACGGACCTAAGCATGCACAGATACTCTTGTATACAGCAGCATTACTTTCTTGTACCCCCCCAACCCACACATACGTTTCTTTGCAGTAAAGAAGGAAGACCTCAAGGCTGTTCCAATGGCCTCTTCAAGCAAAGAGATGAGGGGGCATATTAACAACAAATAGCGATATTTATCGCTAAGTAGGCTTAGCTGCAATATTTTTATCGCCGCGCATCACCGTTTGTTATCGCTGAGATAACTGGCTATTAGCAAGGTTTATCTGAAAAGCGATAAAAATCCAGGCGATAGCAGCGAAATGCGTGAATATCGCTGAGAATACAGCGATATTCACGCATTAGCGACAAAATGCTCTATCCATGTTATCCACCTCCCATTGGATAACATGGCTAAGAACTGGTCTGGGCAGTATTTGGAGATATTCGCGCTTAGCGCAAATATTTCCATCGCTACGCCTGCCTTGCTAATAGGAGATAGCGTCGTTATCGACTGCTTTCAGTCGCTAACGGGTTGGGTATGCCCACTTTGCATGTCATTAGCGATAAACATCTCTGACATGCAAAGCGGGCCCCAAACCGCTCACTATCGCCTACAAGCTGTCGCTAACTGCTGTTAGCGACAGCTTGTGAATAGGGCGATAGAATTATCGCCGCTTATCTAACGCGGCAATATTCGCATATCGCCCTCCTTGGTAATATGCCCCGAGGTTCCTTGCCCGCTAATGCTTTCTAAGATTAGTCTAGACAAGTAGAGATGCACTAGTCAAGGAAAGGGTGGAATGGTGAAACAAACGTGGCTGGCAAGCAGCAGCAGCTCAGTCATGTTGCACAGAGACTGTTACTAGAAAGAAGTGTTGGGCAAGGAAAAGATGCCTGGCAGATGAAGCCTAAAGCTTTTGCTAGTCTCAAATTAACTTAATCTGCATCTTCGAATGGAAATGGTCAAAACTGTGTGTGGTGAACAGTATCTAGCAGTCTCACAAATAGAGATAGACTCACAGAATAACACTCTTTTTGTATTCCTCTTCACTCATGTTTATTTATTCTGTAAGAGGCACAACCCTGGCTGGCTGCAACCCTGTGCCTTTTTCGATCCGGGAGAGGCTGTCCAATGACTGATGTTTACTGAGAGGGCCCCAGAGAAGAAGAGGGGCCTCTCTGAGTACTGAGTAATCTAGTTGTATACAGTTAGGCAGAAGTTGTAGAAGCCACTGTAACAGTGTGCTTAATAAGTTAGTATCCTTTCAATACTGATGTACAATGTTTGCTTTCATGTAGCACCATGGGATAGAACTCAGGTAACTCTGCGAGTAAGTCAGTTGCTCCTTTGCTTAGCTGGTCGATGGATGGGACCACTCTTTACTAAGAATAAACTTACCTTCACCACTGCTCTGGTTTGGATATTCGTTATTTACAGCAACTAATGTTACACTGGTGACGAGCGGAAACCTACTCCAGTGCATCAGATGGAATTTCATTTTTATAGTTGCTGTAAATAACGAAGATCCAATCCAGAGTAGTGGTGAAGGTAAGTGTATTCTCAGTAAAGAGTGGTCGCATCCATCCATCAGCTAAGCAAAGGAGCAGCTGACTTACTCGCAGAGTTACCTGAGTTCTATCACAATGGTGTTTCATGAAAGTAAACATTGTACATCAGTATTGAAAGGATAATAAGTTATTAAGCACAATATTACAGCCACCCATCCAGCTCAGGTGCTTTTACTAAAGAACCGACTGGTAGCCAAAACAGGAGGAAAATGGCAGAGGGGTCTGAGTTAGCTGCTAATCCCAGGTTGCATCTTAGACCGCCTCTCCAAGGTGAATTGGGCAGACCTTCCTTATTCTGCTGACTGTCCTGGCCTGAGACAGACCTCAAAGTCCCACTCAACCATTCACCGCACAGGGCTGGTCTCCTGAAAGCCATTCTTTGCTGGTGCATCCTGATCACAGTGGGAAATGTTGTTCAAGACTAAAGATGATCCCCTCATGTCTCCAGGAGATGCATGCGTTTTTCATTTTAGGGACTATACATTAATGCCTGTGCAATCCCTGCAAGGGTCAAAACTGTAGTTCTGAGGTTGTAAAGTTTGCTATGAGGGCAACAGGATCGGTACATTTGAGTGAAAAAAGAGGGAATTCCTGATAGGTACAGCTGGAAAATCAAGGCCTGGCCTTTTCTTTAATCCTAAACAGGTGAGAAATTGGATCGGACCTCCGATCGAAGTCCAAGTTGTTTCAAGGTCATGGCTCGAACACAACGAGGGATTTTCCTTCATCTTTATTTCACTGGGATTTTTTTGGTAGGATGAGCAAGGCCCCGGAAGAGAAGAGATTATGGTCATAGACCTAACAATAGACAAGTCTCTGAAGACATATTGGGGGCATGGCCGACTGCCGATGGAGTGAGGCCAGGGATGTGATGCTCCTGGCCATCCGGCTACACCCAGCAGCATCCTGGAGCGATCCGTGGTCAAGGGGATGCCTAAATAGTTGGAGAAGGCCGCTTTATTGAAACATGTGCACATTACATTTAACAACACTGGAAACTGCCCTACAAAACTAAAACCTCACTATACATCTAATAACTGACTCCTGATCCCTTCCTACGATCCCCTTAGATGTTCTTCCACCCTGCCGTTAACATAACAACGACATTACACAGTATTGCAGTTAAAACTCATGCTCACCAATAAAACCCAAATCCCCTACCTGCCGTTCTGCAACTGTAACTACCAAACGTCTACTCTGAAACTTAGCCTACCAGACTACCCTTTCCCTGCTCACAAACTTCCAACACTTAACCAAAAACTTCTGCCAACCCTGGCCAACTTTTAAAAACCCTGCCAACACCTGTTCCAAGTGACAACATACAAAAACATCCCTTATGCACCTGTCTTCAACAAACCTAGCCTAAGGAAACATAAAAAACCCCAAGGACCCACCTGATGCCAAAACTTAAAAAGAGGGATGGGAAAGGGGGGCAAAAGGATTTTCCTGCCTACACTATCCTGCTCCCAGCCACCAGGTCACCAAACCTAAAATGTTGGCTGGGAGCGCCCTGCGCAAGCCCGTACGACATTGGGCCCTACTTGGGCGACAACCTGACCTAGCCCAAATCTAAAAAATGGCAGTTATTCGGCCAGCCCCGCCCCTCCCAATCTGCCCGGCTGCCCTCTAACCCCCCCTTGTAATGAGAAGTGTAGCTGGGGAGCCCTGCATCTTAAAACGGTATGCTGTGGTAAGTCCAGGGAGTGGACCAAGTGAAGAGGCCCAATCCGCTGTGACACTGGTTCGCAGCAGAGAAGCAGGGAGCTGCGCGTCTGCGCTAATGAATTTTTGTAAGGGCGACCGTAACAGAGTTCTGCTGCAGATCAGAGAAAGAAGCACTCAATCACAACGGAGTGCTAGTAAAGGCAGACCTGAAGTGCTTAGTCCAGAGTGAGGCCAAGTGGGAAGGAGCCCCGGGAGTGAATATACTGGATTGGAGGATAGCCCCACTGGCCCCAGAGTGCTCTCCGTGCCTTCCCCTGGGTAGATAGCTGCTGGTGCACAGTGGTGGGGGCCCACATCTGGGGGGCCTGATCACTCTGATGCAGTGGTCATGCAGCGTAGGGTTGATGCCCCCCCCCCCCCGCCCCAGGAGTATTAGCAGCACTTTGGGGACCAGAGAGGGTTAGGCTGCCCACTGAAACGGTGGGTGCTGAGGAAAATAAGCAGTAATTGCTGGGCAGGGCTGGTGGATCTGAGAATTGCAGGAGATATGGGAAGCGGCCGGGGAGGCCTAAGGAGCCCTAGCTGTACTGCTTCCCTCAGAAGCTGCTAAGTGTGCTCCCTGCAGAAACATTTGAAATGAGAGCTGTCCTGCTGACCTCGTTGACGAGGGCATTGTGATGAGATACTTCTGAACTATTAGAGGCTCCCTCCATTCAAAACCGTGGTGCCACTGCTAGACTCATGGATTGCTCCAATGGGCAGAACGGCCAAAAAGAAACATGAAATCCTCCGGGCACCATACTCCTTGGAGCCCAGTGTTGCTGAGGAAAGGGATGAGGCTGCAGCTGATCGCCCAGGCCCACAAAGGGAGTCACATTAGATGCTATTCTTCAGGCAATTACTCACACCCAAGAAGCCACAAAAATAAAGATGGACACAATAGTAGCAGATGGACACGATAGTAGCAGATATGGAGTTCCTAAGAGTAAACCAATGACACCAGCCAGAATGTATTACAACCACGGATTGCACCGTGGCTGATTTAATCCCGAAGATGGAATCGCTGAGAGAATGCCTGGCGTCAATGGAGGATAGAGTCAAGACCCTGGAATATAGGTCAGAGGACGCAGAAATTAAGGCACTGAGGAATAACACCCTAGTGATTGGCCTGCCAGAATGGAGTGAGTGACCTAATATGTTGCTGTTCCTGGAAAAATGGCTGAGAGACGAGGTGGCAACTGAAGCTCTTTCCCCCTTCTTTGTTCTGGAGAGAGCACACAGAGTCATGTCGAAGCTGCCACCGCCTGGAGCTGCTCCTCGACTTTTGGCAGCAAACGTCTTCATTATAAAGACTGGGACCATATTTTACAACAGGGTCGGATGCGGAGGGACCTGCAGGTGAAGAACGGTAAGGTTATGATTTTTCCAGACTTTACACGTGAGGTCCAAAAACAGAGAACCCCCTTCCTGGACACTAACAGCCTGATTCATGAAGCTAAATTGCACTCGCAAAGGGCAAGATTCTCAGAATCTTGCCTTTTGCGAGTGCAATTTTGGCATTTGGGATTCACAATCCCAAATGCAAAAATCGCTAATGAAGAAATAGCTAATATGCGAGAATTAGCATTTAATGAATCTCTATTAGAGATTCCTTAAATGCTATTCATGACACTTTCAAAAATTGCGATTTTGCAAATTTGGGCCGCTATTTACCGAGAGGTCAGACCTCTCGGTAAATAGCAAAAACTTAGAAAAATGCTTTTAAAAGCATTTTTCTAAGTTGCATGTTGCACACACACATGTCCTTTGGACATGTGTGTGCGCAACACCTGTTCAAATGTGCATTTTAGGGGTGCTACAGGGTGTCCTTTGGACACCCCTGGCACCCTTAAAATCGCTATCTTATTTGCGAGTAGTAAATTGCTACTCGCAAATAAGGGATACTCCCCATTCATTCCTATGGGCCTTTTGGCCCATAGGAATGAATGGGGAGTTATTCCTTTTTTTGCGAGTAGCAATTTTCTACTCGCAAATAGAGAACATGTAGGAATCGCTATTTATTTAGCAATTCCTACATGAATACCGTTTTGCGTGTCCTCAATAGCGAGTCGCTATGATTCGCTATTAGGGCCACGCAAAACGGCCCGTACATGAATCAGGCTGTAAGATGCGCCTTCCCCAGGTGGTCGTGCAATATGCAATGTTATATCCTGCCAGGTTAAGAGTGGTTACTGTAGACGGGGAGCACTCACCATAGGAAGTATGGAACTGGATATATCAACAGCCTCCCCCAACCAACTCCCCGGCTCCCTCGGGCTGCAGACCTCCTAGGAACAAATCAAAATGACATGCGCAAGGTCTTAGCATGGCAGTACCTCTCTCACCCAAAATGGCCAACGGAGGGCAGTGGAGGCTGCTGCGATATTGAACAGAGCAGGAGTGAGCCCTCCATTGACTGTAGAGGGGAATGGGGCTGGAGAATAGGCCTCAGAGAGTGGCTGGAACTCCACAATGAATTCAGATACTGTATTACCTCAGATGATGCCCCGTGCTGCTGATGATCTTCTTTGACTGGAGAGTCCTACAAGTCAGCTTAGTACTGTTCCTAAAGGGAGAGTGTGAGGTACATGGTTATGCTGATACCCTGTATGGATGTATGTCAGTACAACGCGATCTTTTAGATCGCGGTACATGACAACGCTGCCATTACAACGCAAGTCGTTACAACGACTTGCGTTGGAGGGCGTGGATTGTGGAATATTATAATTTTATATTCCAACACCAGTCCACGTAACAGTAGGGAAGGTGTTGGAATATAAAATTACAATATTCCTTATACAACAGCGCCATCGAGCGCAAGTCGTAGTAACGACTTGCGTTGTAATGGCATCGTTGTAAAGGCAACACGGTGTAAACACCGCGTTGTAAACAATGTTCCCCACCCTGTGCAGGGGTACTGTCCCCTCGACTGTAGGTGAATGCTGTCTATACCGAGCTGGGTGGAGGAATCCCTGCCCGGGAAGCATCTACGATAGTGTGCACCCCACTAAAGGTTTCATATATATTAGGCATGCGTGTGATTGCTGTCGTAGTTCTAGTTTACATGGGGGGATGTTACCTTTGTATCCAGGGGATGGGGAGTTGGGTTTATTATTGTCGGTAAAGCAGTGTCGTTAGGTTGAGAATGTACAGGGTCGGAGTCTGGGAGTGTAAAACTCAATATGGAGAAAGTTCTTTTACAGAGCTGCAGCAGGAGGAGGGGATGACAGCTTTCTCATGGCTGCCTCCTACAATTATAAGTTCCTGTCCTGAAATGTCCAGGGGTGAAGAATATGTCTAAATGGAATAAAGTCTTTTCCTACCTTAGGAGACTAGGAATCCATATAGCCTTGTTACAAAAAATACACCTCATGGCTAACAAGTGTTTGGCACTTCACAGAGGCTGGCGTGGCCAGACTTATTACATTACCGATTTGGCTTTTGAGAAGGGGGCTTTTATTTGGGTGTGCCCCGGGGTCCCCTTCTAGAAAACAGAAGAACTTGCGGACCCAGCAGGACGCTATGTATTAGTGGTGGGGAGATTAGCTGGGTGGGATCTGGTGGTAGCTAACATCTATGCCCCGAACATAGAACAGTTGGGCTTCCTTCCCTTTCTGGTGCACTCCATCCTGGTTGGAGGAGACTTCAATTGCGTTGCAGACCCGGCACTGGATAGGTCACACCCACCTCTGAGATACTCGCCGGTCTCCAGAGTGGCCAATAGGTTTGCAGAGTGGCAGTCACACTCCTGGTGTGTCAGGTAGAGAAGCTTAGATGTTTTGACTAACCATAATATATGGTCAGGGCACATGCAGAACGTGACAAAGCCTGTTTGCTGCTAGCTTGGCTGGCCAACCCCACTACAGGGCTATAGGGTGCATTTGGATTATTAGACCAATCTGGAGCACTGTCAGGTCTGGGGGTCAATTGGTTGAAGTCTTATTTATTTATTTATAAAGTTTTATATAGCATACCACTGTCTGCAATACCTGTGGGTAAATATATACCATGATACCAGGGACTCGCAGTGACAGTCCAGTCACTTCAGTCTAGCTTAGAGTTTTGGAAAACATTACCATCTTTGGTAGCTGGCGGTTTTGCGATCATATAGATGGTGGCATTTCCCCGACTTCTTTCTTTTTTTGCGGTCTTGTCAGTGGTGGTGCAATATATTTAGAAAGTTGGATTTACTCCTCATTGCCTTTATTTTGGGGTCGGACTGCTGAAGAGTGGCACTGGCTAAATTGCTACGCCCTGTTCCGAATGGGGGACTAGCAGTTCCAGACCTCAAAGCATAGATACAGTGGTTTACCCAATGTTTGCATAGGAGACAGTACCTGGGACGAGAGGTAGGACCCTTTGTTCCTGAGCTTACTCAGCCTCTACAAGAGGGTCCAGAGGAGCTCTGAATAACAAAACATTATTGGTTGAGATGTCTGCAAAAAACCCATACACGGTACCCATATTCACCTGAGATGCCATTATCGATACTGGAGTTGCTGCCCTATGGGCGGAATCGAGGGGGGACTGATAAAGTGGAAGGCCGGTGTCATTGCCATGTCATTGGGGATCTGTGCTGTGCTGAGGCAATACTCGCATTTGAAGACCCGAGGACAGAATTAAACCTCCTGCAGAGAAATTGTTTGCTCCATAGAGCAGTTGTAGCAGGAAATTAGGATGCACTGGACAGAGGAATGGCTCAGCCACCCATGCATCAGAGCTGTCAACTCATGTATACGACCTCCGGTACGTTCAAGGCAATCTCAAGCCCTTAGAGCAGATGTGATTAAACGTCTGAACAGTCTCCGGGAACAGTGGGGGGAGGACATAGGGAATCTGATACCAGAGATTGATTGGGCGAAAATATTGGAACAATCCCCGAAGGTGCCTAGAAATGCCCATTTTAAATCAATTAATTGTTATGTCCTTTATAGGGCATACCTCACCCCCGGCAGGGTGAATAGACTCTTTCATAAAATGGAGGACGTGCGCCCTAGGTGCTGGGTGGTAGGCGCAGAAATATATCATATTCTGTGGTCATGCCCCTGCCTACAGGAATATTGGGAGGGGATAACATTCTATGTGGCTGATATTACCCAGTTTGAAGTCCCATGCTCACCAGGACTATGTCTATTGAGTTGGTTCCCACACCCAGCCAATAGTACGGTCACAAATAGATTTATAGGCTGGGCAATGATTCTGGCAAAGTGGGAAATCACCAAAAACTGGAGAGCCAGTCAAGACCCAGAGAAGGGACTTGTCATAAAGAATTAGACAGATGGGCAGGACATGATAGTGGAGTGTTGCTCCAAGAGGCCAAGAGGGGCTGTGGTTCGATTGAAGTGGTCCGTGTGTGGGAGAGTTTGGTTGAGTGAATGAAAGAACCAGGACCTACCTTGGAGAGGTACTCCTTGAATGGAGATGGAATGCAGGGATGGACAGGATCTGAGAGAACAGACCTGCTGAACTTTTATTGGATTAGGTTGTAGTTTTCCTTTCTCTAATGAATATGCCATCATTAGGATTGAGACTGACATCTGAGACCAGGTTCACAGGCCTCGACAAGGATCCGCTGATCCACAACACAGCTCGAGAGTAGGGAAGGGATGAGGAGGGGAGGGCTTCGTTGGTTGTTTGTTATGGAAGTAAATGAGTAAACAGATCAGAAGAGCTGATGGTATGGTACCTGTACCAATGTATATGTGTTAAAATAAAAAAAAATCTGTTTACAAAAAAAAGCATCTGAAGACATTTTGGGATCCCTTTACAGAAGGGGTTGTCTATGCTACAGGATCTTACATTGTATCCTTTGGTCAATCAGAAGTCAGTATTGAGGATATCGGCTAATATTTCTTCAGGTGTGCACCCTGAATATCAAACCTACAATATTGATGGAACATAATATTGAGGAAAATATAGTAAAGAAAAATATTGGCAGGTTAATAATTCTAGATATATGAACCTATATGGTATACAGAGATATATATCTTCAAGGTACATAAATGTGGAGTTAGGAATGGTAAATCTATACTTCACTGTATGTACTTACCTTTCGATACTGTGTCTCTTGATATTCTGCCCTCAATATTCATGTATTTCAAAACTGTTAGTGTCAATATTCAATAGTACAACCTTTCTCTACAGCACAAACAGTTACCTTCATTTCAAGGCCTGAATGTCTTAAACCGAGATCGATGAAGCTTTGTTTGTAGGCTCATATTCATTTTATGCCCTTCTCCACTCTTGCTACACAGTATGTACTCAGATAGACATAGACAAGTGATGTTGTTAGCCAAACCCTCCACTCCTTGTGGTGGACCAATCATTGGTGCACCCAGTGAGGTAGAACCAGTTGCAGACGTGGTAGGGGTTCACTTCACTGGCTGCTAAAGTGCCTTGCTGCAAGCTGCTTTCAGGTGAGGAGGGTTGGATCAGGCGGAATGACAGAAGTGAGGCAGTAAGTGCTCACCTATAAGCCAGGAGTCACCCACTGGACAAGCCCAAAGACTGCTCCCAACAATACCATTGCCACCTATTCGTGGAATTGCGCTGTGTGGCTGGCTCATTGGTTTAGAGCCCTTGCGTCCTGGTAAGAGAAAAACCACTGATGTGTCTTCTTACTTGTCATTTGTCTATTCTACTGCCCAAATGTCCCACAGCCCTACACTGCCTCTTCCCTACCCCCTCAACCCCTCACCCAAACACCAAGCATCTGACTTGGCTTATTTGCTGGAACTTTGCTGGCGTATCGCCTAAGAAGGTTCGGAAATGTAGCCCTCTACTCTGCCTCCTCTGCTGTTTTCTTGATTCTCCATTCCACCCACTAGCTGTTTCATCCTCTAGATCAGGGAGGCAGTGTGCAGCCCCAAGAGTACAACATGCAAAGACAAGACATATTGTGAGTTATGGTACAAGCAATGAATTGAGTAAATAAGCTGCATACAGAAGAGTGTGTTTGAATGAACAGTTGGGTATACTTGTGCATGGATGGGCAATTGTTGGTCCATCAGGTCATGCATGTTTGGCTCTGGATATGTGCACTTAGGACTGAACAATGTTGAGTGTGTGTATGTGTGTGGCTGTGTGTGTGTGTGTGTGTGTGTGTGTGTGCATGTGTGTGCTCGTACACATGCATGCTTTTGGAAGTGAGTGTGTATATGCTTTAATGTTCAGATATATGATTGCTATGGCTATCCCTGCATGTGGTGGGCATCACTGGAATTTTATGCACCTTCCTGTTATTTGATGGCCATCAAAAAGGCCACCCTAGAGTTGGTTGACATCCCTATTAGATGATGGCAATAGTTGGCATCTGCTGGCCATCTGTACACATTGATATCTCTAGCATATGGAGGCCCATCCAAGGCTGAATTTGGCATCCTTGAAAAATGTTGGGCATTCTTGGCATATGCCGGGCCTCCCTGTTCTACGGTGCACTTGTCTGGTTTGTTGTGTCCATACCAAGCATGTGGTGGTCTCCTATGTTGCATACAATGCTTCCAATAAAATTGAGGGCCTTTTTGACACCTTGTGGCATATTTAAGAATAAGCATGGGTGGTAAACTCCGCTCCAGCGGAATTCACTGAGTTTTTGCAACTCTGCACTCTGCTTGGAGTGTGGAGTTCAGCAAAAAACTCTGCTCTGCCGCGTGGCAGTTTCCCGATGCCCACGCCAGCTCCCTCCTTCCTCTCATGACATAACCTTGCTCCCATCCAGTGTTGCTGCTCCCTCACTCCCTCCTCCTCTCCCCTCTCAGCCTCCGACAGTTTGTTTACATTCCAGGCTGGATAGGGGAGGGTGCTGAGGGCAAGGGAGGAGCCAAGGCTGAGACTGCTTCCGTTTTCAGTTCACTCGGTCCAGAACTTTCCTCCTGGAGACCAGTGACCTGTGCTCTGTGCTACTGCTAACCTCATCCTACTGTCAGCTTGTGTGTGCTAGGGGCATGAGAAGTGGCTCGAGGGGTAGGAGGGAGAGAATAAGGGGTCAGAGAGATGAGATCAGGGAAGCAGAGGAGCTGAGACGGACTGGACAAGGGTAGACAGGGCGCAGGAGGACCAAGAGGTGAAGAGATGTGAGTGGACCGAGAGGACGGCGGAGAGAGGACTGGAGTCAGGGGGGCGAAAAGGTTCCTGCCTCTCTTAACACGGTTCTAGAAAAAACAAGGGGGACCCTAATGGTAGCTATGGACCAAGGGTATGAATTAATTTTATAAAAAACAGTGGTCCAAAGCAATTCAAAAGATACAGAATAATAATATACAGACCATAATAGGACACTATATATTTATCCAAGTCCAGCCGGACAGGGAGTTTATTTTGAGAATAGTCATATGAATTGTAACATCTCAGTGCATGAGCAATATTTAAAAAATGTAAGGCACACTCCTGTGCCATACTCAAAAGCAAGCAAGGTTTAGTGAAAAGAATTGAGAATAGTGCAAGAAAAGGAATTTTCACAGGCAAGGAAGGAAAGAGCTAGCTGGGCACTTTTAAGATCAGTGTTATAAGTGATCTCCAGAGTAGTACATACAGAAAGTAATACACAATGATTTCACTGTATGGCTACTTAAAAAGGTCGACGTTTCGATCCCGTGCTCTAAAATACATTGGGATCATCATCAGGACTGTACAATTTTGTTATGCCTGGGAAAAACAAAATACCGCCTGTAGGGTAGAAAACAGGGAAAGAAAGAGAGTTTCAAAATTTGTATTGGGAAAACGTAAGATGTCAGCGTCCACATATTACACTAGATTTAGGTCAATCATCGGATTCGCAGTGAGTAACTGATAGGGTGCTGAACAGCAAGAGGTTGACAATTTGTGAAATTTAAAAGCCACGGGTAAGAGGAAATCAGCTTCAACACTGTACATTTCAATCTTGGTCAGTTATTGGAATCGCAGTGACTAGCCATTGAGGTGCTAGGTGGCGAATTGCGGAACGAAGTGAGAGTTCATATACTGCAGTCCAAAATTCAATGGTCGTTGGTGAAGTGAACGCCTATCGAGAGATCGGAGTTACTCAAGGCCGCGTGAGTGTGATGCATCGCACGGAGTGAGAGTGACAGTTGTTAAATTATAACTGGAGACGCCAACAATCAGAAGAATTCGTCTTGACCGCGATACATTTGATCTAGGACAGTTAGATGAGTCGCAGTGAGTGGCCAATGAGAAGCTAACCGGCATGGCAGTGGATTGTGGTACGAAGTGAAAATTCGTATGATACAGTAAAATTTCTGTCAGTGATCGTGGGTGAAGGGTAAATATATCGGATGCGGGGGGATCTCAGTGCCGTATGAGTGCACGCAGTGATTTGGAGGCCAGGTGCAGCTGCAGGTGACCCCGGGTGACGGTAGCCGAGCTGGGCTGTGGAGCTGGGAGGCTTACCGAAGGGTTCAATAGCACAGTAGTTGGCGGCGCAAAACAGGTTTTGCAAAAGTGCTCCGAGATCCGGACGTTGGTTTAATGGCCAACTTGTGCAGCAAATGCCGGTTTGCTGTGGAATAAAGGTGGCATCAGAAGCGAGAAAAGGGGAATTGTGCCGGTGCATGCGGCGGGGAGTCACGCTGATACATACCGCATTGGTTTGGTGCACAGGCGTGCTGTGAGCTAATGGGGTTGGGTCATCCCGGGTTATCAGTATACGGTCCCTGGTTAAGATTGGATCCGCTGTGAGACAGAGCGCAGCAATTAGTATTGCAGGGAAAATGAGGTGTTCGAAGGCAAGCGGCTAGCATAAAGATAAACTTACCAACAAACAGGAGCAATGTCCGTGGGATAAAGCGGTCTGTCCTTGGCAGCCACTGGGTTGTTGCTGCTCGAGGCGCGGGGTGGGGGCCATGATAATTGCGACGTCGGCACCGCGTGACCAGAAGGGGTGGGTCGGAGGGCAAGGTCTTGGATGTCTAATGGTGTGGTGGCCATCTTAGAGTGGTGCTGGTGGTGGGTGGGATGTGCAGTAATGGGAGACTGGAATAGGGTATTAAGAGTGAAATAAAATTACGGCGCAGGTGAATTCGGTGACTTAAACAGCAAGCACATAATTACAATACCAGTTTACATTTAAAATTGGAAATTCGAATTTCGGTTACATTCAGGACCCACATTCAAAATGTGCAGGTAGAGCGAATTTTTAATGAATCAGTTCAAAAAGGCAACCATTATTTTTCATTCCGGTATGGAGAGGGGCTATAGAAGAGTTGTCCAATCCTCGCTTCGGTTGAGCCCAGTGCGTATGGTGTCGAATTGGATTATAGTCCTCAATTCCTCTCGGTTCAAGAGCTGGTTTAAATTGCCTCCTCTTTGTGGCAATTTCACCACCTTAAGTATTGTCCATCTTATGTCATCTTCACTGTGGTTTGCCTCGGAGAAATGTTCCACCAGGGGCGCATTAGGGGTCCTGCATCTGATGCGGCTCCTGTGTTGGCAAATGCGAGTCTTAGCCTTTTGGGTAGTCTGTCCAACATACATTTTGGCGCATGGACACAGTATTACATAAATAACATTGTTACTGTTACAGTTAGTGTGGAATTTCATTTGAACTGTTATGCCATTGTGAGTGAAATCACGTGCTTCAATCGTATATTCGCAGACACTACAAGTACCACATTTAGCATGACCTATCACAGGTGGAAGTCCCCAGTTTGATTCAATGGTGGATTTGATTGTTGATACAGGGAGTGCCGCCCTAACCAGATGGTCTCTTAAATTGTTGCTTTTACGAAAAGCAAAGAGTGGTCTTTCTAGAGTAAATTTAAGGTCAACGCAATTGTTATTTAGCCAGTGAAGGAATTGGTATAACGTGTCAACATCGAGATTCCAGATGATGAAAATATCGTCGATGTAACGACGCCACAAATTGATTCCTGAGCAAAAAGGGTTCTCGTCAGTTAGAATAGTGCCAGTCTCCAGGGCGTCCATAAAGAGAATAGCCAGGTTGGGGGATCAAAAATAGCCCCCATGGACGTGCCCTTAATCTGTTGATAGTATACGTTATCGAATATGAAAAAATTCCTGGAGATGCATAGCTCTAAGAGCTGTAGGATGAACAGTGTAGGGACCTTATGTGGTCGGGACGAGAGTCAAGAGTTTTTTGGATGACCAGAAGTGCCATTGTTTGGGGGATGTTTGTGTAGAGCGACTCTACATCCATTGTGCAGAGGGTATTGTGTGAAGGGTCAAAGGGATAGTGTTCTACCAGATTAATCATTGCCATACTATCCCTGACGTAGCAGGCAGTCAAGGGCACGAATTCCTTGATAAAGAAATCGACATAGGCTTCTAGAGGTTCCAAGATGGAACCGCAGGCAGAGACAATTGGTCTACCCAGGGGATTGTCAAGGTTTTTATGCACTTTGGGAAGAGTATAAATTACAGGTAAGCGGGGCGTTTTTACATTAAGAAAGTTGAATTCTTTTTTACTCAAAAAGCCTTCGGCACAAGCATCTGAAGTGAGTTTGAGTATGGTTTCTTGAATATCCTTTGTGGGATTCCTCGGTAATCTTTGGTAATGGTCTGTATTACCAAGTTGTCTTAGGATTTCCGCTTTATAGGAGTCTATGTTCTGAAGAACACTACCTCCTCCCTTGTCTGCACTTTTGATTATTAAGGATGCATTGCTCTTAAGGGTACTTATGGCATCTTTTTCTTGTAGTGTAATGTTGTAGGGAATAAAGAGTTTTTTGTTTTGTAGGTCATACAGATCTTTTTGGACTAGTTTTTCAAAAGTCACAATTTCAGAAGGGATCATTCCTGCAGATGGTAGGAATGTGGATGGTGGGCGGAAGGGTGTATTGGTATTGATTAGAGGCGAGGGATGGAGTTGAAAAAAAGCTTTTAGACGAATGAGCCTAAAAAATCTCAAAAGTTCCGTCTGTAGCTCCATAAAGTTTGGACGAATAGTGGGAACAAAAGATAGACCTTTTTTTAGTAGTTACACTTCAGAGTGCTGCAAATCGCGAGTTTGAAAGATTGAAGATGGAAATTATTTGAGGTGGTTGTTCTGCCGGGGGACACATGGTCGAGTTTGGGGTAGAGGTGCTGTTTACCACTGATAGAAATTGTTCCTCGTTCTGCGTTCTCCTGGGGGGTTGAACCAACGTTGTGGCTTCTTGACTCTTCCTCTTTGGGGAGTGTTTGCTTGGCCTCTGCCTAAATAATTTCCTTGTGCTGACCCTCCTCGTCTAGAGGTGCTGGCGTCTTCGTCAGGCTCTGAGCTGTCAGAAGACACAGCGGACGTATCAGAAAACCCCACTAGATTCTGGTGTTTATTGTAGCGGCCCCAGGGTCTCCTGTTTTGGGGATTGGCGTAAGCTCTATTGCTATAAAAGTCCTTTTGTAAGTAGGGATAGGTGTTTTCTATGTTATAAGACTTGATATCTTTTTTGATTTTATTGGATTTTTTATTTTGCTCGATACGGTGAACTCTGCTACAGTTTTCTAAACTTGTTCGAGCAATTTCTTACATTCAGTGGTAGGATCTGATTCGTTACGCTGTTTGAGTAAATCCTCTATTTCTAATTCTAGAGCTTTCAGTGTCTCAGTCGCTATGTCTATGCTAAGCACTAGCCAGTGCCTTGAGCTTGTTGTGCCGATGTAACTGAAGTTAGCTATGTATTTCGGGTTATCTGTAAAGATGTCTGGTATGTTGCGCACCTGGAGTCCTACAGGTATGACCTCTGCCTTCAGATAGTCTGTTAGCATTAATATCATTAGTTCAAGTCGCACCTGTTTCTTCTTTAATTTCTCTAGCTGGACAGGTAGAGAGGTATTTGTTACTGTGGGTACATCTACAGTCTCAAGGAGAAGGGAGGGTCGTGAGCATAGCTGCTTTATGTAATCATCCGTGTAAAGGGGGGCATGTGCTGACATCTCTCAGTTAGTGGAATAGTAAAGAAGTAGTGAGTATATTAGGGCACTAGGGTGGCCCTCCTCCTGTGACGAGGTGTGGAAACAGGTATATTGCAACCCCTGCAATCTGGCGATTGCGCTCAAGTTTCTAGAAAAAACAAGGGGGACCCTAATGGTAGCTATGGACCAAGGGTATGAATTAATTTTTATAAAAAACAGTGGTCCAAAGCAATTCAAAAGATACAGAATAATAATATACAGACCATAATAGGACACTATATATTTATCCAAGTCCAGCCGGACAGGGAGTTTATTTTGAGAATAGTCATATGAATTGTAACATCTCAGTGCATGAGCAATATTTCAAAAATGTAAGGCACACTCCTGTGCCATACTCAAAAGCAAGCAAGGTTTAGTAAAAAGAATAGAGAATAGTGCAAGAAAATGAATTTTCACAGGCAAGGAAGGAAAGAGCTAGCTGGACACTTTTAAGATCAGTGTTATAAGTGATCTCCAGAGTAGTACATACAGAAAGTAATACACAATGATTTCACTGTATGGCTATTTAAAAAGGTCGACGTTTCGATCCCGTGCTCTAAAATACATTGGGATCATCATCAGGACTGTACAATTTTGTTATGCCTGGGAAAAACAAAATACCGCCTGTAGGGTAGAAAACAGGGAAAGAAAGAGAGTTTCAAAATTTGTATTGGGAAAACGTAAGATGTCAGCGTCCACATATTACACTAGATTTAGGTCAATCATCGGATTCGCAGTGAGTAACTGATAGGGTGCTGAACAGCGTGGGGTTGACAATTTGTGAAATTTAAAAGCCACGGGTAAGAGGAAATCAGCTTCAACACTGTACATTTCAATCTTGGTCAGTTATCGGAATCGCAGTGACTAGCCATTGAGGTGCTATGCGGTGAATTGCGGAACGAAGTGAGAGTTCATATACTGCAGTCCAAAATTCAATGGTCGTTGGTGAAGTGAACGCCTATCGAGAGGTCGGAGTTACTCAAGGCCGCGAGAGTGTGATGCATCGCACAGAGTGAGAGTGACAGTTGTTAAATTATAACTGGAGACGCCAACAATCAGAAGAATTCGGCTTGATCGCGATACATTTGATCTAGGACAGTTAGATGAGTCGCAGTGAGTGGCCAATGAGAAGTTAACCGGCGTGGCAGTGGATTGTGGTACGAAGCGAAAATTCGTATGATACAGTAAAATTTCTGTTAGTGATCGTGGGTGAAGGGTAAATATATCGGATGCGGGGGATCTCAGTGCCGTATGAGTGCACGGAGTGATTTGGAGGCCAGGTGCAGCAAACCAAACCAATGCGGTATGTATCAGCGCGACTCACCGCCGCATGCGCCGGCACAATTCCCCTTTTCTCGCTTCTGATGCCACCTTTATTCCACAGCAAACTGGCATTTGCTGCACAAGTTGGCCATTAAACCAACGTCCGGATCTCGGAGCACTTTTGCAAAACCTGTTTTGCGCCGCCAACTACTGTGCCATTGAACCCTTAGGTAAGCCTCCCACCTCCACAGCCCAGCTCGGCTACCGTCACCCGGCGTCACCTGCAGCTGCACCTGGCCTCCAAATCACTCCGTGCACTCATACGGCACTGAGATCCCCCCGCATCCGATATATTTACCCTTCACCCACGATCACTGACAGAAATTTTACTGTATCATACGAATTTTCACTTCGTACCACAATCCACTGCCACGCCGGTTAGCTTCTCATTGGCCACTCACTGCGACTCATCTAACTGTCCTAGATCAAATGTATCGCGGTCAAGCTGAATTCTTCTGATTGTTGGCGTCTCTAGTTATAATTTAACAACTGTCACTCTCACTCCGTGCGATGCATCACACTCACGCGGCCTTGAATAACTCCGACCTCTCGATAGGCATTCACTTCACCAACGACCATTATATTTTGGACTGCAGTATATGAAATCTCACTTTGTTCCGCAATTCGCCGCCTAGCACCTCAATGGCTAGTCACTGCGATTCCGATAACTGACCAAGATTGAAATGTACAGTGTTGAAGCTGATTTCCTCTTACCCGTGGCTTTTAAATTTCACAAATTGTCAACCTCACGCTGTTCAGCACCCTATCAGTTACTCACTGCGAATCCGATGATTGACCTAAATCTAGTGTAATATGTGGACGCTGACATCTTACGTTTTCCCAATACAAATTTTGAAACTCTCTTTCTTTCCCTGTTTTCTACCCTACAGGCGGTATTTTGTTTTTCCCAGGCATAACAAAATTGTACAGTCCTGATGATGATCCCAATGTATTTTAGAGCACGGGATCGAAATGTCGACCTTTTTAAGTAGCCATACAGTGAAATCATTGTGTATTACTTTCTGTATGTACTACTCTGGAGATCACTTATAACACTGATCTTAAAAGTGTCCAGCTAGCTCTTTCCTTCCTTGCCTGTGAAAATTCATTTTCTTGCACTATTCTCTAAATCTTTTCACTAAACCTTGCTTGCTTTTGAGTATGGCACAGGAGTGTGCCTTACATTTTTGAAATATTGCTCATGCACTGAGATGTTACAATTCATATGACTATTCTCAAAATAAACTCCCTGTCCGGCTGGACTTGGATAAATATATAGTGTCCTATTATGGTCTGTGTATCATTATTCTGTATCTTTTGAATTGCTTTGTACCACTGTTTTTTATAAAATCTCTTAACACGGTGGCCATCATGGGCTCGTGAACCTCAATCTGGACACCTACAGCCTGTCCCAACAGCCAAGGAGGAGAAACTGAGCGGGAGGTGCTCCACCAACTGGTAAGGGTCCTGAGAGTGCTTATAGCAGAGGGCTGGGAACGTGGAGAGAGGGGTGAAGGTGCAGAAAACAGTGCTGTTTACTGACTTTACTGCCTTTGCTGTGTAGGTATGCTGCATGCATAGTGCATTTTTTAAGTTTTGAATCATTGGGCGTGTTGTGGGGTCGTCATGGAAAAGGCAAGGAAATAATTTGACCAACATGACCGCTGCAGCGTTCTCTTCTTTGCTGCACTTTGGACCCTGGTTCCAGGGCTGACCCGGGTCTCGATTTCGAAAGAACTAAAGCATGGACCCCCTGGAAATAATTTGACAGGGAGGACATTTTTCGGGAAGAGCACTGTAGTCTGTTTGCAAATTACATTTAAATTTCTTGGTTGACAACGCTCTATAAATGCGCCGTCTTAAGATCTTTCTATTCCACTCCCTCCTCAGCACTTTGGAGCACCAGTGCCTGCTTCTTCTCAGCCATCCTTAGAATTTAAGAGAGCATGAGCCTGAGTCACTGTGACTCCATCCGCTTGCGAAACTGAGCGGAATCGCGTAGTTTTCCAGTAGCTCTGTGTAACTCTGCAGAGTTAAACTCCACCCCAGCCTGCTTAAGAATCTGGCATCTGATGGCCATCTTATTATCTGATGGCCATCTAGGGTGACCAACCATCCGTAAATTTCACGGACCGTCCGTAATTCGGAGCTCACGTCCGTTGTCCGTGAGAATCCCTTTTACGGACGCCCCTTGTCCGTAATTTTGGGCATTGGCTTTGGGAACATCACTGTTCCCCTGCCAGAACCCTCCGCTCTGATGGGGCGCCTCGCACTGCTCTGAGCACACACATAGCCGCACCTGAGCACTTCACAGGTCTTTAAAAGACCAATTACGCGTTAACAAGGCTTTGTTGTTTTTTCCGCCCCTTCATCTCCACACTCCCTGCCTCTTGCTGGAAGAATTACCCCCCCACCACGCCTCCGGAATTTGTAGTAGTGCGCCCCCCCCAAAAAAAATGTGGCTCTCGTTGTGCCTCTTGGCTGTTTGGCTGTCGGTGCTGTATTTGGATGTGTCCTCTGGGGGTGGTGTGAGAAGAACAGTGACTTAACATTACTGACATGGATAGGCCTGCAGGGGGCAGTGCTGGGAAGAGCAGGCCCGCAGGGCCATGGCCTTGAAGAACAGGGCTCCCAGGGACCTTGATCCGAAGCATATGGATGACAGCATTGGGGTGTAAAGGGCAAGGACAGCACAGGACTCTGGGGGGCATGCCTCTGTGTGTCCAGGGGGACAGCGCTATGGAATGTGGCTCTTGAACTGCTGAGTTGCAAAGTGTAGGGCTCTGAGGCCAGTGGTGAGTGTATGGCTGCAAAGTGACAGTGCACGGAGGGCATGGCTTTTACAAAGTAGAACCTATGACGTGACCCCGCCAAAGCTGTCGAAAGGTCCCATGTCATGTATGAAACACTAAACCAGTTCTGGCCTTTTGGCCAAAAGCATTATAAATATGGGCATCAAAATCCCAGCATGGATTGTTTTATTGGCTGGAAAAAAAAAGATAACCGAGTCGCACTTGCATGGGCCTTCCTGGCACCTGTGGTACCCACGGATGCAGCTGCACTACGGTTCAGAGCGACGGGTAACGTCACATACAGTGTGATCACATTCTTTACTTTACAACATCATTGTACAACTAATAAAGGTCATGTGCGGGAATTGTCATACTGATTCCTGATCCCAGGTAGACCTAACTATGATTGAGCTTGATGACAAGCCTTCCAGAAAATGACCCCATGATGTGACCAACCCGGGAGCAGAGCTAAAATAGAAAGGCTACCAGTACGCCACCCTTCATTTCATTCCAGCCCGAAACCCACCTCAGAGTCCTTATCAAGAGTTTCAAATTGATCAAAGATGCATATGTTTGTCCGTCATATTGAATATTTTAGTCCTTTCTGACTGCACCTTTGACATTCCTTAACCTAAGGGGTTTGGCGTATGAATAATTGCCACTATGTGCAGACATGGGAGGGGACAAACAGAGTAGACCGTGAGGGCTTGCTTTACAGCCTCCAGGCTTTTAATCCCCACACTCCCTGACTCGTGCCTTCCCATAGATGGACCTGGGTATGCAGGGACCTCTGCCTCTCACAGGAGCCACTACATATGGGAGCAAAGGATAGGTGTAGGGAGGGTGGGAGCTTCTGAAGAGCTGTTTCCCTGTCAATGGATAAGAAAGAAGCTGTGTGTAGGATCTCCCTCGTGGCAGATTAAAGCCCTTTCCATGTTCTAATGTGAAGGGCCATCACAATGGGAGGGCAGAGGAGGTAGTATGCCCCAGGCCTGTGATCTTTCAAGGCCCCATGCTGATGGAAGGATGGATGGCTAAATGAAAGAGGGATGGAGAGAGAAAGGGAGGATGGGTGACTGAAAGGGCGAATGGGTGGATGGATGAGTGACTGGGTGGATGAATGAGTAAGTGAAAGGATGGCTGGATGGGTGAAAGGGTAAATGACTGGATGGATGAGTGGATGGGTGGCAGAGTGGATGGATGAGTGCACAGATGGATAAGGTGAAAGGATGAATGGAGTGATGGATGAGTGAAAGGGTGAATGTGTGGATGGATGAGTGACTTGGTGGATGAATGAGTAGGTGAAAGGATTGCTGGATGGTTAAAAGGGTAGATGGCTGGATGGATGAGTGAAAGAGTAGATGGATGAGTGTACGGATGAATAAGATGAACTGATGGATGGAGGAATAGAGGAGTGGAATGATGGATGGATGGATGGATGGATGGAAGGATAGATGATGGATAGGTTTGCCAATGGTTGAATATTGATATGGATGGGCACACAGATGGAAGGACAGAGTGAATGGTGAATGACTGAAGGATGGATGAAAGAATGATTACACTTTGTAACCCCCATCACCTTAAGTACATTTCCTATAGATTTACTTTCACATTTATATGAGTCATTGTCTCTATATAATATGTGTGTGATGTAACTCACGCCGACGCCCTGTCCTTCTTACTTGGGATGCGTAGCACTATAAAATAAATTAAAGACACATGAGAGAGGGTCTATGTGAAGAGGAGGGTCACCCCTGGAGGGTGGTAGCAAGGCCGTACTGGCCGGACCGGGCATCGGGCGTTTCCCTGGGAGGCTGGAAAGGTGGTGGTGGGGGGCGGTTTTGTTTACGCAAAAAGACTTGCACATTTATTCAAAGCTGCGCGCATACTGAAAAATCATGAAGTGCACAATTATCTTAACCTAATATAAACTTCTTTTGACTTGTGCTTAAGTGGTTGTCTATTTACTTACATATATACTATTGCGCGACCACCTCTGACGTATCTGTAAAACGTGACTTTTGTCCTGAATTTTGACCTTCTGTCCTGAATTTATGTCCTCAATGTTGACCCTTTGTCCTGAATTTTTACACTCACCGTCCTGAATTTGCACCCATGCCAGTTGGTCACCCTATGGCCATCCCAACCTTCTAATGGCTATCTGTAACCTGCATGTGGCATCCATCTCTTGCATATACTTTGCATATAAAAAAACCTTTGTCTGACAACATTCGTGGCATTTACTGGCTATATAGTGATCACTCCAGGCACACATTAGCCAACTCTGTCATTTGGTGGCAATTGATGGCATACAACTCAAACATAGGGTGATCAATCTTGGCATTCTGTGGTTATTCCTCCCATGTTTTGGGGATCTGTGGCATATGATATTGACTCTTGGGCACCTGAGGCTGAATTGGGGCATACAAGTTTAAACTGCAAGATTAAACATGCGGATTTGATGGTGTATATGGAAGAAAGCAGCAGTGTCCGTCCATGGGAGTTTATTTAGCAGAGGTGAGGAGCTAGTATTTGAGAGAAGAATTATTGCATTTTCCGAAAGGTACCAGCTGATGTTAGGGGACAACATAAAATGGTATTCCAAAAGTGAAATGCTTAATTTATGGGTCGAAACAATGCATTTTTAGAAAATATATTTTAACGTTAGATGAACAGCTGATATATGATGGTAAATTAAGTAACTTTTCGGAAAATGGAAGTTTCTTCTGGACTTTGCTTTCTTCTCCTTCCCAGGCCGCAACACCAACAAGACATTTGAGTGTAACTGTTGCACCTAAAAAATAAACGGCATATCTCCCACACACCCTCACAGGTCTGAGAGCGCGTCCGGCTCCTGACGCCTGCGTACCGGTTGGAAATGTACGAGTTCACCACAGAAATACCATACGTAGATTTTCCTCAAAAGAAATCCGTTGTAATTCGTGGAAACTTGATCTCCCGTAGGCTGCGTCATTTTGCGTTCCACCCGGATGGTTTGGCAGGTGGGTATTTTTCTTCCATGAATGGAGGCGACCAAGCAAAGTAAGTGAAAGCACCCATTGGCTGAATGTAAGTCGGCCCATGCCTTTCAAGGCCAGTTTGCTTTATGCAATCCAAAGTGTACGTCTGGCTGTATGTTAGTCTTGGAAGATACTGCAGTCGACTAGGACGCCGGGACAGGGAGGGTCGTTCTTTCCTCTTCCTACGCACCACCAAACTTCACCAGTGCTCGACGTACTACAACCGCCATTTGTTCTCCTGTTATTACGTCTGAAGAATTACGCACAGCTTCTTTTTAGGTTATTTCTGGGTGGGAAAACCGTATTTTCACTCGTGTTGTATGGGAACATTGAGTTCGTGTTATTTAGTTCTCACCATGGTTCCATTTTTACATCGTAGTTCAGAAGCTGAAATGTGTCAAGTTATAATGAAGACTGAGTTGAAATAAATTCAGAAAACCTCCCAAGGGCACAACGAAAATTATATGTCAAATATGGTTATTGCATTTCGGCAGATGCTTTTAGATTTTGAATATTTATATTTTTTATTTTAAAATACAACTAATGTGTTGGCAGCAACTAAATTGTGGCAAATGCATTTTTCTGTGAAGGAATGGTAGAGACAATATTGTGAAAGTAAACCAAAGTTACCACGCCATATTTTCCTTTGCACCGCGTTTTGCTTGTGTGATTTCCTCCAGGTATTATACAGATGAAATTGTGTGTTCAACGATCAGAGCTTCGAGTGCCGTTTCTTCTAAATCTGTGAATACTGGATTCATGGCCCTATGATCAGAATTCGTATTTCCTGATATGTGGTCAATTTTCCACATCCGTCTTCATTCCCTTCCCTCCTACTAAGTCACACAAACAGGTGAACCGTTTTATTGTCTACTTCCTATAGAATCCCCGGGGAGTGTATTTTTTGGTTTGTAATTTATTAAGCTAAGATATCTCTTTTCTCTTTACCGTGAGGCAATAGTTGGTCATATCCACAGGAACTCGCCCACAGTTCTCTTCCAAGTCTATTAATTCTTTGCAACTTTGGATAGGGCATGCCCCCTGATCACTGTTTTGTATGCTTTCCAAAGCTTCACTTCAGATCGTATTGTTACTGCATTGATCCTTGGAGTAATTCTCTGTGGCCTCAATCAGGTATTTAACAGTTTCTTGACTTCCCAGCACGTTCAACGCCCTACTCGCCTATCTTCAGTCCCACGCCCTCTAAGCGGAGTAGTCTGACATGCCACCTACTATGTACTAAGGGCCTGATTACAAGTTTGACAGTCGTCCTGCGAGCCGCCACACCAGCGCCCTGCAGGAAGACCACCAAACTCGAAGTCAGACCACCCGCCAGATTACGAGTTTAATCCTGGTAGGCGGTGTGTGCTGCAGCCGTCCCACAGGAGAGCCTCTGTAAGGCTCAAAGGAGAGAGCCTTAGAAAGGCACCGCCGTCGAACCACCGAAGCACATTTCTGTACGAGAAAAAATGAATGTACATTTCTTCCTGTGCAGGAACTGAGGGTGAAAAAATACCTGCATGCACCCCCATGGACAGAGGCAACAAGTGGCCCTATAAGGGCTTCCTGGGTTGCTCCACCGCCACCTTTTCATGGCGGGCTCACCGCCGTGGATAGGGTGGCAGTGAGGCATCTCATAATATGCTCTGTGGTGCCACAGTGGCACAGGCAGCATATTACTGCCTCAGACCGCTGCCCTACTGCCAGTGGATCAGGGATCTCCAGCTGTTGCATTGGTCTAGTGGTGGTCCATCTACCGAACTCATAATATGGCAGGTGGACCGCCAGTCTGGTGGTCCACAGACCACCACCACGACTACGGCGGTCCGATGGACCACCATAGTAGTAATTTGGCCCTTAGTCTTCCCCCTCCATGGCCAACCCTGTAGTTGTTGCTGTTGTACATAAAATTACCCAAGAATGCCTCATCATACTCATACTTCACAGCACACACAAATGTACATACACACACACTTACAGATCCAGTGCCATATCCTATTTTAAATCAAATGTATCTCTTTCACACTTAATGGAATAAATAAGGTTAGAGCTCACTAAACTAAAAACCTTTTTAAAAAAATTGAATGTTACCTTGACCAGTAAATACAAAATAATACTTTTCATTGATACTGAATAAGTAAAGTACACAGCTTGTGTTTTTAGGTCGAGCTGCTGACCAGCGAAGCCTCTATTGTTAGCGACTTGCTCTGGAAGTGGGACAGGGGATGGGCACGAGCTTTCAGCGATTTCAGCAGGTGCACGCGCACGTACAGCCACGCGCCGTGCACATCTCCTGTCCCGCTTCCGAGGCAAGTCAGCCTCCAACAATAGCATTATTTTAACTAACACACACACACACACACACACAGGTGCACACACACACACACACGCGCACACACCCCCCCCCCCCCAGCCAGTGCACGCAACTTGTCTTCAAGCAGCCTGCAAGCTCTCACTTACCGGCTCGGTCCTTGCCCGTCTCTTGGCATGCCGCGGGGCTCTCCTCCCCACTCAGGAGCCCCGTGTTGCCACTGGTGCCATGCAGTCTTCGCCCGGTCCCTCTGATGGGGCCAGGTACTTCAGCATTCAGGCTGCAGGGTTCCGGACGTTCTCCCGGCGGTTCCTTCCTGTTTCTTTTGCAGGCCCTGCCCACGTCCCAACGAAGGCTGCCTGACTTCCGCGATGTCGCATCAGTTCTTCAGGTCAGTATGATCGGCATTTCTAATTTTGTTTCTATTGCTTTTTTTTCTTGAGTTCTTATAATTCTTCCCCGACAGAGACAGTATGGAGTGGCGTTCGTGTGATATCATCTTCACGTTGTTAACACATTGCTTCCCACAAGTTCTTTCTCCGTTCTGTTGTTCATTGTGCACTATGCACGGAAACCACAATCACTTTTTTTTCTTAAACACTCTGGGCCTCATTTATGAGGCTATGTGTCACTTTTACGCCGCTGGTGCGTCACTTTTTGTGACGCACCAATGGCGTAAAAAATGCGCCTTGTTGCGCCATATTTACAAAGTGACGCATCTAGGTAGATGCGTCATTTTGTAAACCCCTACGCCACATTATACCTGCGCCAGGTATAATGTATGCAAGGGGGCGTATTGACGCAAGAAAGGGTCGTAGAAGTGACGCAGTGAAATCTATGTGATTCCACTGCGCCACTTCTAGGACACAAATGTGTCAATTTCTTAAGCCTACAGGCGTAAGACTGACGCAGGGCCTTTCACATGGGGCTTGCCCCATGTGAAAGGATACATTGCTGGAGTTGCGTCACTTTTGTGACACACTCCAGCAATGCGCCACTTTTGCGCCATACAGATACATCAGAAATACTGACGTATCTGTAACTCCTTGCGCAATGATGCATCATACTGTAAATATGACGCATCATTGGTGGTGCAAGGAGGGCGCAGTAAAAAGTGACGCATCGCTGTTTTCACGCAGCGATGCGTCACTTTTCATAAATGAAGCCCTTTATTGCTAGTATAATTGTTATTTTTCTCCTGTTCCTGGCACAGCGTTCTTTGTTCCTAGTTACACGACGGTGTGCAATTTAAATGCACTTACAATGCAATATGAGCTTCCAGTGACTCGAGCCTACGCAAAGCTACATTCCTTAATTCCAAAGCTTCATGTGTTGGTATGTTTCAAACAAATGCACATACTTAACAAAAGTAAACATTCTCAGTCATTAAATTTGTGACATTTCAATGCATTACATTGTGCGACTTGAAACTTTAATGTATTTTGTAATAGATGAGGTATGCACGCCTTTATTTTCATTCGAGTTTGTCACATTTGCCAGCAGTGCGTTACTGTATTTTGTCTCAAGTTAATACAAAATTCCCAGTATGATATACTGGTAACGCCCCCGTGACATACGAGTGATTTTTCTAATTTACTAAGCCGCAATAACATTTTCTTTAGAAACGTTTAAGATCGCAACCACAAATCAATGACCGTGAGGTGGTTAACATAGATTAGAGAAATAACAGTTGAGGTGCAGAGAAATAGAGGTGGGTAACATAGATTAGAGAAATAACAGTTGAGGTGCAGAGAAATAGTGCTGACTGTTTGACAATGGTTAGTGAAGAAGACCCATATATAACACAATTATTTCTCTAGCTAATGCAGCAAATACATACTGTACAGATTCAGAAAAGAGGGGGCTAGTAATCACTTCTTTTGAGTAGAATTAAATGTACTAATAATGCTATTTTGAACTCTGAGAAGAGGGGTGCCACAGATGTCTGGTCGTTGGGCGGTGCAATGCTTGTGGTTCTAGCAGATAGAACGACTGAAATTTTGGCAGAAATGTGATTGTGACCGGAAGGTGTTCTGTTTAGTGGAACTCGAAGTTTGATCTGGTGTGTAATGTTACATGGTGTCAGGTAGTTAGGAACCAATACCTAACTTCTTTGTTTACCAGTTTCGGTAGCTTGTCTATGGCTCTGTTTATGAAAGTTAGACAGCTGGCTTCATGAAGGTGAAGGTATCATTACGCAGGGGTATGCCTGAGTAAATTATAGAGTACAGCTATCAAAATTTAGTAGCATGTCTAGTGGTGTGACGGAGTAGTGGGGGGCTCAATAACTGACTGTTGAAGTATTCTGGTCTACTGAATACTAATGACTTGTTAAATGATGTGGTGTGTTTCGAATTTTATGTGTAAGACAATCTTGCCCATGAAAAAATGTTTCAGTAGCTGTGTTGCTTAAGAGGTCTTCAGTTCTTATGGAAGTACAGCCCACAGCAATCTTCTGTGGCCTCGGGCTCAGGAACCAAGCCATGCTTTGGAAAATGGCTGCACCACAGACTTTCCGAAACACACAAACACACACACAACACACAACCACACACACAACCCCAAACACAACACACACAACCCCACACACACAACCCCACACACACAACCACAACCACACACACACACAACACACACAACCACATACACAAGCACACACAACAACACACACAATCACACACACAACCATCTATCTATCTATCCATCTATCTATCTATCTATCTATCTATCTATCTATCTATCTATCTATCTATCTATCTATCTATCTATCTATCTATCAATCTTGGATTCAAGCTAGCCTGGCTGATGAAGGGTGAAACCCCGAAATCGGTCCCAGGATGCTTGCTTACGGTCCATGCAGGACCTAGGCTGGGAGTTTGGTCTGGACTGTTCCCATGAGGAACAGGATCAAGACTGATTTGGATATGGCTGGGTCCAAACTTGGGGGGGCATAGTGAGCAAAAGAACAATGGATTAAACCTAGATCTGTGACTGGGGGTGAGTGGTTGAAAAATTTCCTCACTCCGTCCATCATCTTGTGTTTGCAGTCTTCGCCCTAAGTCTCCAAGGGTATGCGCAGACATAGGTCCCTTGCTCGCTGTGCCACTGGATTCAAGCTAGCCTGCCTGATGAGTGGTGAAATGCTGAACCCTGTCCCAAGATGCTTGTTTGAGCTCCAGGACAGACCTGGTCTGGCAGTTCGGGCTGGATTGTTCCCATGAGGAACAGAGTCAAGACTGATTTGGATATAGCTGGGTCCAAACTAGGGTGGCATAGTGAGCAAAAGATCCATGGATTAAATGCAGATCTGTAACTGGGGGCGAGTGATTAAAAAGTTTCAGCACTCTGTCCATCATCTTGTTGTGTTTGCTGTAGTTGCCTTAAGTGGCCAAGGGTATGCCTACACAAGGGTCCTTTGTTGCTGTGCCACTAGATTTAAGCTAGCCTGGCTGATGAGGGATGAAACCCAGAAACCAGTCTCAGGATACTTGCTTCCCATTCAGGGAGGATCTGGCCTGGCAGTTTGGGCTGGCCTGTCACATGAGGAACAGGGTCAAGACTGATTTGCATATGGCTGGGCCCAAAGTGGGGTGGCATAGTGAGAAAAAGAACAATGGATTTAACCCAGATCCGTGACTGGGGATGAGTGGTTGAAAAGTTTGAGCACTCCGTCCATCATCTTTTGTTTGCATAGTCCCTTGAGGGACATAAAGGTTGCAAGCTCTACGTTGTGTTGGTTCTACACCTGGAGCTGAGAACTTAGCTTGCCCCTGCCCATGACTAAATTGAAATCACCAATAAATATAAGAGTAGAAGTAAGGCACCCAGTCTGTCCAATTCCACTCTTTGCAATCTAGGGAGAGATATACTCTAACAATCACTAGCTGCTCACGATTTCATGATCCTGATACTGCTGCACAACAGCCTGCATGTTGAGTCAGTGTTTCACTAGCACAAACAGGGCTGACTTCTTAATAAGTACTCAAATGACTCTACGTGGCCCCATGGTGACCCAAGTATGGGCCAGCTGCACACATTTTCGCCAAGGTAAAAATTGGCATCCTGTAATACCTGATTCTGGTCACGTCTCTGTTCATAGACTTGGCTAGATGAAAGTTAGAGTGAGAACTTTAGACCTATTGTCAGTTGGTATGGGGTGCGTGGCCTCAGGGCTGCCACGACTCCTTGTCCAAGGACAGAGAACTCACAATACAACAGATTGGCATCTGGCTCCGTTTCTTGCCACAACAAAGTAATTACTGGTCAAGTGTGTCTCTTGGAGTAGTATTTAACCTGGCATATGTCTATGCAGCATTTGTACCACAACTCCTTTCTTTATCTTAACTCTCCAGGACTTTCACGTTCCACAAAAGAAGCCGCAGGATCACTTGCATTTTTGTCATCATCCTAAACATTTTGTCATGCCTAAAGGGAAACAGTGTACTGCAAAGCAAAGAGAAATAGTAAAAAAAAAATTAACAACCCTCCCACCCCTCTTAACGACCTCGACCTTACACTTAAGTCCTTTGATCACAAACTGTGCAGAACCCCAATGCATAAAGTGCCTGTTTCCGCAACATAATTGAATTTATAAACTGGAAATACCAAACTCAGCATTGGGCATACAGAAAAAGCAGCTACTTCCTAGGTATCCTTAATTGTATATTCTAGTATTTACTACCACAGCAGGTTCAGCATCAATCCAATGCTCATGTTCAATGTCACTTTGTGTCCTCTTGATGTGAGAAGAAGATGTGGTGCCGATTGGTGTTAAGGTTATTAAAGGTGAGTGCAGATCAATGTTAAGGTTATCATAGGTGAGTACCAACTTAACTATCATACCTCTCTTGAGCATCTATGGGTTCCAGTCATTCTCCCAAGACTCTATGCAGGATATATCTAGACAAGTTTAGGTTAAGAATAGATATTTAGTCAATAAGGTCTATATGAGTATCTGCATTGCCTGTAGCAGCACACTTCATAACGTCGCTTATTACCTCACCCTTTTTCATTTATCTTGACACTTGGGTTTAGAAAGGAATGGATGGTATTACTTTCTCAGCCAATCACAGGGTAAGTTTACTTGAGCCTTCACTAGAAGGATAAAACTAAAATGAGACTAAGGGCCTGAATAAGATCTTTGTGGATGGAATATTTCGTCACAAACGTGATGTATATCCCGTATGCCGTATTACAAGTGCCGTAGGATATAATGAGATGAAATGAAAAGATAATTTGTTAAACACGATAGCTATTCTTAGGCATCCTAGCGCTGCGGACCACACGTGCAGGGGTACAGATAGGAACTATACAGGTTTATTGAAGAGCAAAGTTTTCAGAAGCTTATGGAATGGGAGCAGATTGGGCTCTGACCGCAGGTGGAGGGGGAGGGAGTTCCAGAGTTTGGCTGAGTTATAAGCAGAGGAGCGGCCACTACATCTAGATCTTTTTATTCTGGGTACTGCGGCAAGGAGGGAAGATGCTGATCTAAGCTGTCTGTTCGTGTGGTAAGGGATGATCAGCGATTGGTTGATAGCAGGGCCTGTCTTCCAGAAGGCCCTGTGGGCAATGTAGAGGGCCTTAAATTCAACTCTCTCCCGAACTGGGAGCCAATTAAGTTTCTTCAAACCGGGATTGATTGGGAGTCGACGGGGGATCTGAAGGAGTGTTCGGGCTGCGCAATTTTGGATGACCTGAAGCTTGCACAAAGTGTACAGAGTGCCCCCTAGGTGGAGGGCATTCCCGAAGTCCAGGCATGACAGAATGATACCCTGGACCATGAGCTGTCTCGCCTGGAATGGAAGTAGGGGAAGAATTTTCTGAAGTAGCCTCAGTAAACCATAGCAGTTGGCCATGAGTTTAGCTGCTTGGTGGTTAAAGTTGAGGGATTTATCCAGCCAGATGTCCAAGCTTTTGATTGTGTCCTTTGGCACTGGAGCAGGGTCGAGGCAGGTGGGTCACAGTGAGTTCATGATGAGCTTGGGGGTGTTACCTAAGAGCATGAGCTCAGTTTTGTCTTCATTTAATTTTAAACATGAGTGTGTCATCGATTTGACCACCTCCTCCAGGCATCCACTCAGGTTGTTCTGGGCGGTGTTTAGCTGGTTAATGGCCACCACTAGCTGAGTGTCGTCGGCATAAGTGATGATTTTTATGCCAAAGCCGACGGACAATCTCAGCTAGGGGGCTCATATATATGTTAAAAAGCGTGGGGCTCCTGGAAGAGCCCTGAGGCACACCGCAGCTGAGTAGCTTGCTGGGGGAGGTAAATTCGCCCTCAAAGACCTGGAAAGAGCGGTCCGCCAGGAAGGATTTAAACCAGGTTATGGCGTTTCATGAGACACTTAAGTTGGTAAGTCGGTTTTTTAATGTACTTGCAATAGGGCAGCCTGGATATCCATCATGTTTGTGACAGAGTGTCCCATCCGCCAAGTTCTAAATCATGCCCTAAGTGCCTACACATGGACTTGGATGTATGAAAAACAACAGCACAATATACATCCACAAAACTCTTAATGTAGTGCCTCCCTCATCAACAATAACCAACTTTATACACTTTAGCACACCTAGTGGAGATGCTAACTTATGCAATAGTTAACCAGCATCTGTTTATGGGCATAACATAAAGAAAATATAATTCAACAGATAGCCAACATGCATAGGTAAGAGTAAAAACATTAATAACATATATGTCAATGCTACTGTGCATCAGCCTACTTAAATGAGTATAAATAAATAGCTTCCGTAAAATATTCCTTTTCTAAATTAATTACTTAGTAACTCAAATCTTAGATGCATTAATATATAAATAACTCAGTTCAGACAAACGAATATATAGTTTTGATTCAGTCTTATGTTATATTACTGAAGAACAATATATATTTTCTGGTGCAGGCCTGTCTCATACCTGTGTGATGATTCTTGTGTTGTAGGTGCAAACTTTAATGGCATTCAGTGTAATGTTTCTTTCAGTCCAAATGTATATATAAATAGTTTCTTCGTTTAGTTAAAAAAAATGGCACTGGCAAATGTTCTGCTCTGTGTTGACTTTTAGATTTCAACTATAACTCCTTGGAACACATGAAAAATAATGCCTTTGAGACATTATATACACACTGTCAGTACCTAAATAAAACACAGCTTCATTGAGTACTCACTTGGCATATTTATAAAAAAAAGATCTACCATGTTTCTATCAGGCCTTCTAGAGAGCTTTAAGAAAAATAACTTTTAGGCTGATGTTCCAATCGCTAGAGCTCTTGCTGGAGTCTAGATTGATGAGGTCAAAGCTCTGATTGGATTTTTTTGAAATCTTGGAGTCATCTTGAGCAATGTTTATTTCCCAGGGCTTATTGCAGTGGTTGCGTTTCTCATTTTCTCACTCACCTTAACACTGAAATTGTTAAATAAACATTTTGAGAGATGTCCTGAGTTATGAGGACTGTCTGGCTCATGGGCCTCCGATCCACGCGCTCACTGAATCAAATCACACTTATGCACTAATCCGGAAATGATGCAGAGCGGCCATGTTCCAGGGGAAGAGGGGCAGATGGGGTTGTGCTATGCTCAGACACTTTACCTGGGTGCATGGTGGCACAGTATAGCTGCGATATTTGAACATGTGTGCTAGATGGACCTCTTTGGAATTTAAAGTTATACCCAAATTGATGCTACTTTTACATTGTGAGGTTATTCTGACTTTGTATTTAAATGTATATACGTTTAATGTATGGATGTTCTTGAATTAACATTTATTTCCCTAACGACACACGTTATTTCTGCCTGCATACTATTTGAAATCTCATGAAAAAGGTTAGCAGGGGGTCTCTGTGTAGAATTTGTACATATGTATTTTTGTTGGCAATTTTATTATACTAGACCCATGTAACCAACATCCGTTATAATATCAAAACATGCCACTTTTTTTGCATTTTTTAGGAGGAGGTGAACAAAAATGCTTAAACCTTGCCTACAATTTAATCACCAACTCGGTATGGAAAAAGAACTCACTGTTTTTCTCGGTATCTTTATTCGATCAAGTGTGAAATATTAGACAAAACATGCTAAGCATTGCGACTATCTTAAAAACACTCCTCATGCAAAATCATATTTATGCTAGCGATATAACCATAAGAGATATCGTCAGATTTCTTCATCTGTAAACATCATTATTTGAATTCTGATTTTTATTTAAATGCAGTCTTTCAAAATAAGAATGCCTTTCAATGTGCAACATTCGCGTACCTTATCTTTTTTTTCAAAGGCTAGGCAGCAATCAAGTGAATTCTGAAAAGAACTACACCCAGAAGCAAATCGCTTTTTGATTTGTTTGAAGAATGGACCAATGCAAAAATATTGACTTATGAAAGAAAACTACGCAGCTTTGCAAGACTCTAGCTTTTATAAACAAGCATTGGTAAAACCCAATATTTCCCAGCTCTTACTGCGCTTACACAGGTATTGCCGTCTGCTATCACAAAGGCACATCCCTTGCTCTGTCCTTGAACAGGCACACACCGAACCAGAATTCATGAAGGCACAACCCTCACTTGGCTATGACACAAACACATCATTCACCCTATAGTCAGTCCAATGCTTACTTCTTGAAAGCATAAGCGCCGCTGCCCAAAGCTCTGCTCAGAAGCTCGTGGCCGATGCAAATAAATGTTGGTGTGCCAAATACCAAGGCTGTGCAGACCTAAACCCACCTCATCCCTCTTTCTCTTATTTTCGCAGGTCTCTGCTTTCTCCCTACATGACTATTTTGCAGTCTTTCTCTTGCTCCGCCTTTCCTCTTTGTGTGCTTTTCCTTCTCTTGCTCTCCATAAATATCTGATGCAGGAAAATAAATGCCGGCCCCCCAGACATAAATACCAGTGGGCACCCCCCCCACTCAAATTAAGCACTGAGTCAGACAGATGATCTGCCATCCACTCACAAAACACAATGCTCATCCTGCATTCACACATGCATAGCCCTCGCCCTGCACTCACAAACCACTGTTTACCATTAACTCAAGGGCACTCTGCTCACCCTGTGCCCTTATACAGACACAGTGCTCACACACAAGCACACATCTTACTGGGAAAGAGCAGAGTTGGGACAGCGGTGACATTGCTAATGCGGGGTATGGGGAGCAAGCTAAGAGTTTGGTGGAGATCCATACCTGATCAGCCTCAGCGCTCGCTAATGTTATGTAATCCCCTTTCCCCTGAAGTTGCGAGATAAGTAGATTGTGAAAACAACTGAGATGCCGTCGCCTACAAAAAAGAGCCCGGGTTACATAGAATGGGGTTGCTTGGAAGCTACCTGCCCGACAACACTTGGTCCGGCACTACCAGCCGCGGTCGATAGTGGGCGTACCTGCCGGGCGGAGATGTGGGGAGGGGAGGGCCAGGGTACGGGGTAGTAATCTACGGATTATGGAGGTTTACAGGTAAGTAAACATATAAATAAATAAAAACGAATATCGTTGCGCACACTGCATCGCATTTGGGGATGCAGAGCAGGCAACAAAATTTGTTTTCTTTATTTATTTGTTTACTTACCTGTAAACCTCCGAAATCCATAGATTACTACCTCCCACCCTGCCCCTCCCCCTCCCCAAGTCACCGCCCGGCAGGTACTCCTACTACCGACCACGGTTGGACACTACAGATAAGCGAGGCCGGTCTTTGCAGACTTTTATGAGTAAGAGTACTGGCCTCACAAAAACAGGCATATAGTAGAATAATAAAAGGAGATCGAAAACATACTGCCATCTAATCGTGGCAGGCATTTGCTTACTGGTACTGCAAAACAAATACTCCAGCGACCCATTGATTGGGTGGCCAGGTGTGGCAGAGGAAGGGGGTGGAATCACAATGGGTGGAGTCATGAAAAGCGTCCCCTGACAGTCAATTTATACATTTAGGGGCATATGTATGAGAGAGTTGCGTCACATCTGCACCACGCAACATGTTAAATGTGTGACGCAAATCTCTAAGTTAGATTTTTTAAGGCATGCAAAGCCGCTTTGAGTGGATTTGAGTGAATTAAAAACTCTGGAGTAACGCAATGCAGAGGAAGTTGCTGCATTGCGTTACTCTACCTTCGGAAGGCGTTGCATGGGTGTTCCCACGCAGCTCCTATGAATTTTGACGCATCCTTAGATTTATAAGAACTTGTAAACCTAGGGATGCGCCAAAATCTTACACCTTCCCATGTGAGGTGTAACAAGGAGAAATATCTCTATTTCTTCTTGTTTCAGAGATCCTTTTGTTACTTCCAGTTCATAAAGTGCATCATTCCTTTATAACATAGTTAGCTACGAACTAGCATCAAGGAACTACATGCAATCTGTAAGTCATAGGTTTAGATCCTTATTGTTTTTTTCTCAATCTGTTATTCTTTTAGGTTAGTAAAGAAAAGCTCATTTGGCTAGTAATAAAGTCTTGTTAGTACAGACAACTCCAAACACTGTGGCACATTTTGAATTACAACTTTGTTTTTCTACCAACCATGCACTTTTAACATATGATATCTACACATATGTTCGCTATGTGACTCCTACACCTCATAGCTCTCATTGTCTTATAAAATGCTTGTATATTGATTTACTCAAACATATGCTTTTTTGTCTTTCTGCATGTGATATAAAGTGCTCTGACACCCTAAACTGGGATGAGACGTGCGATAAAACAAATAAATAAAAAATAAATGTGTAAGTGCCATTTAAACTGTTGTGTAATTTCTCATATATACAGATACATCTAGCATTCTTACATTGCATGTATATCTCTTATATGGGAGGCAAAGTCAAATCCCTGCCTCCAAATCATAGTTTCTCTCAAGAACTTGTGAACTGACAACAAGCTGTGGGCCTTTGCTTCCCTCAATTGCATTAGTATCTAGATAATAACTTCAGGTAACTCTCAGCCGGGGTGATGCTTTAACAAAAGAAGGGTTGATGGCCCTTTAAATCAAGCCTTTGTTTTGGTCCTAGCTGGAAGTGAAAATAAGAAAGCCCCCTTGTCACCTGTAGGTTTCTGCTGTGAACAGGAAGCAGACAACATGCGGATGCTGCTGAATTGTGTCGCAATGTCGGAAACATGCACTAGGACAAGTTCAGAATATTTCACTTGGTCAGCCGATTCCCAGATCTGGTTCAAAAATACCTGCCAGAATTGGAATCCGATGGGATCCTACTCATTTTCTGCACTACTTGCAATATAATCCTCCACTTAGCAACATAGGAAGTATTAAACAAAAAGTTAAAAAGTATTAGGAGACCTACGGCAGATAATCTCAAGGGTTTTTCTCAGATCTTTATTGCAGAATCTGAACAATCAATCAATCAGAGTACTTGTAAAGCGCGCTACTTACCCGTGAGGGTCTCAAGGCGCTGAGGGGTGGGGGGTGCGGCTACTGCTCGAAGAGCCAGGTCTTGAGGGTCAAGCGCTGCGAGGCCTCAGGGCAGTTATGCGCTATACAAATGCAATTTTTCATTTCATTTCATTTCTGAAGGCGAGTAGGTCTTGAGTCTGCCGTAGGTGGGTAGGGAGGGTGTTCCAGGTCTTGGCAGCGAGGTAGGAGAAGGATGTGCCGCCGGAGGTCGTTCATTGGATGCGGGGGACAGCTGCGAGGGCGAGGCTGGCCGAATGGAGCAGGCGGGTGGGGGTGTAGAAGCTGAGTCTGCTGTTCAGGTAGGCTGGTCCGGCATTGTGGAGTGCTTTGTGTGCGTGGGTGAGGAGCTTGAAGGTGATCCTCTTGTCGACGGGGAGCCAGTGTAGGTCTCTCAGGTGGGGGGTGATGTGGCTTCGGCGAGGGACGTTGATGATCAGTCGGGCGGAGGCGTTTTGGATACGTTGTAGTCGTTGTAGGTGTTTGGCTGGGATTCCTGCGTAGAGTGTGTTGCCGTAGTCCAGTCTGCTGCTGACGAGGGCCTGTGTCACCGTTCTTCTTGTTTCGATCGGGATCCACTTGTAGATCCTGCGGAGCGTGCGGAGGGTGTTGTAGCAGTAGGAGGAGACAGCGTTGACCTGCTTAGACATGGAGAGGGAAGAGTCGAGGATGAATCCTAGGTTGCGTGCATGGTCGGTGGGTGTCGGTGCTGTTCCCAGTGTGGTCGGCCACCAGGAGTCGTACCAGGCTGAGGGGGTGAGTCCGAGGATGAGGACCTCTGTCTTGTCCGAGTTCAGTTTCAGACAGCTGCTCCTCATCCAGTCGGCGACAGCCTTCATTCCCTCGTGGAGGTTTGTTTTGGCGGTGTGTGGGTCCTTGGTGAGGGAGAGGATGAGCTGGGTGTCGTCGGTGTAGGAGATGATGTTGAGGTCGTGTTGGTGGGCCACTTGTGCAAGGGGGGCCATGTAGACTTTGAACAGCGTCGGGCTGAGGGATGAGCCCTGGGGGACACTGCAGATGATGTCGGTGGCTTCGGATCGGAAGGGTGGGAGGCGGATGCTCTGGGTTCTGCCGGAGAGGAAGGACGTGGTCCAGTCAAGGGTCTTCTCTTGGATTCTGGCTTCTTGGAGGCGTGTCTTTAGAGTGCGATGGCAGACCGTGTCGAAGGCGGCTGACAGGTCCAGGAGGATGAGGGCTGATGTTTCGTCGTTGTCTAGTTGGTGCCTGATGTCATCTGTGGTGGCGATGAGGGCTGTCTCGGTGCTGTGGTTTTGTCTGAATCCAGACTGGGACGAGTCCAAGATGTTGTTGTCTTCGAGGTGGCGGGCCAATTGCATGTTGACAATTTTCTTGATGACCTTCGCCGGGAACGGGAACAGGGAGATGGGCCGGAAGTTCTTGAGGTCCTTGGGGTCCACCTTGGGCTTCTTGAGGAGGGCGTTGATTTCGGCGTGCTTCCAGCTTTCCGGGAATGTCGCTGTTTCGAAGGAGATGTTGATGACCTTCCGTAGTTGGGGTGCGATGGCTGCGTCTGCTTTGTTGAATACGTGGTGTGGGCACGGGTCTGACAGAGATCCTGAGTGGATGGAGTTCATGACCTTGCGTGTCTCGTCGTCGTTGACGTTGGACCAGGAGGTCAGGCGGTTGGCGCTGGTGGTGTTCGCAGGGGAGGTGGAGTCTGGCGTAGTCGGGGCGGTCGTGGTGTTGAAGCTGTCGTGGATGTCAGCGATCTTGCGGTGGAAGAAGATGGGCAGTGAGTCGCACAGTTCTTGTGAGGGCGGGATGTCGTTGGCATTGGCGCTGGGGTTGGAGAGTTCTTTTTCGATGTCGAAGAGCTCTTTGCTGTCGTGTGCGTTGTTAACCAGGCGGTCTTTGAAGGAGGATCTCTTGGCTGATCTGATGCGGTGGTGATGTCTGCGGGTGGCGTCCTTGCGGGCTGCGTGGTTGTCCGGTGTGCATTCGTGGAGCCATTTCTTCTCCAGTTTCTGGCATGCGCGTTTGGAGGTCTGGAGCTCGTCGGTGAACCAGGTGGATCTCTTGCTGGCGTGGCTGTTGGAGGGTTTCTTGAGTGTGGCGAGGGTGCTGGCGCACAAGCTATTTTGGCGAACAAGCTATTTTGGCCTGTAAGTCAGGCTCTCTGGGTGATCCATGTCCCCCGTGGATCTTGTCAAGTCGATCAACCCTATTTTCAGCTACTTGTTTAATCTATCAATCCAATCGACCAAGTGTCTGCTATGTGGGAAGGAGGCTAGACTGATTCCTCTGCTGAAAAATCCATCTGCAGATTTAACCAGCTGGCCAACTTTAGGCCTATCTCTCTGCTTCCCACCACAGTGAAAATGCTTAAAAAACGAATCAACTCTCAGCCTTCTAGCTACTAGGACCACCACTCTATTGCATGCATAACAATCTGGTTTCAGGTCTCACCATACCATCGAGACAGCAGTGGTGGAAGCAGTGGACTCAATCAAACTGGCGCTAGATCAGGGTAAACAGGCGGCCATAGTCCTGTTGGACTTGTCGGAAGCCTTCAACACAGTATCTCAAACTATTTTGCTACAACGCCTAATGTATATTGGTGTTGTCAGCCTGGCCTTGGCCTGGCTCTGCCCCTTTTTGGAGAGCCACAGTCAGGCAGTTTGGATGGCACCCTGGTCGCCGGATTAAAATACATTGATATTTGATGTGCTCCAAGAACCGGCTTGGTGCCGCACACTGTAATGTGTACATGGCTCCTGTTGCCTTTTTAGTTGAATCTTTTGGGGTTAGGATTGTATCATATGCTTACGATATGCAACTTTTCTCTCTATGGACAAGGCCTACCCTGAGGCCCAGGTAACTTTTAAGGATTGCCTAGCTGCTGTTTTTTAAATCGATGCGGGCTAGCAAGCTTCAATGCAAGACACGAAGACAGAAATCCTATTGTTTGGGTCCCCTCCTGTCAGCTGGGGCCCAGATTGTAGGCCAGAGTGGGCCTATACCCCCTTGCCTCCAGTACCTTAGACCCATATTTAGTGGTCAAGATTGACTCATATCTATCTATGCATGCTCAGATCTCAGCAGTGGTCAGGTCATGCTTTGGTTTGCTTCGTTCACTGAAAACATCCTTGCGATTGTGCCCCACGCAGCTTCAAAAAGGGGTGATTCATGTGGTAATTCCGTCACGCATTGACCATGTGAGCATACTGTACCTAGCTCTTCCACACTACCTGCTTAAACGAATGCAAGTGATGCAAAATGCAGCAGCGAGGCTTCACCGAAATGTTCTTCGACAGGAGTCTGTATCCCCTGATTTGAAGACACTTCACTGGCTGCCCATTAAAAAGAGAATTCAATTCAAGGCTCTGATTATCTCTCACTGAGCCTACTATAACTCTGTCTCTTGTTGTCTCTCTGTGAGATTACAACATTACTCACCGATTTGACCATTGCACTTATCTGAGGCAGGTTTTTCCTGGAGTGGGACATCGCTTACTTATCTTGCATCTCGTGCCTGGAATCCTCTATCAAATAATTTGTGTAGGTTTCATTCTGAAATACTTTTTAGAAAAAGACTGAAGACCCGGCTTTTCAACTGGGCTTTTTGAGGGAGTTCTCTTAAGTCCGAGTTAGTGCGGCAGTATTACTAGTGCCTGGACATTCCCTATGAGTAGCTGTTGCACTTTAAAAATCACTTGATCGATTGAAGGAACCTTCACAACCAGATGCCATCTTGAACAGTAAAACAATGATAAACCATGGAGAATACTGTTCCAAGATGGCAGCACAATTGTGTAATAAGCAGCACGGCTGCCCTGTGCCCTGTATGAGAAATGAACAGCCTGGTAGCAATGGCTGGAGAGCTGCCGATAGATGGCTCGATATACAGAAGGTAAGTTTGTCATTAGTCCTTTTTCATTAGCAAACAAGTCCTCATTTTCAGTTGCAGTGGAGTTACTGGGACACGCGCTAGCAAAGTAAGCATATTCTTAAGCCACACTCCAACATAGGAATGCTACTCGGTCTGATGACTGAAGTGGGAGGACTCAAACTCATTTTATGTAAGTATGATTGTTTTTCGGAAAACCTGATGCTGAAGAGACAGCAAAAAATGTATAACCAGACCTGGAAGCATCATGCTTATCGTTAATGTCAATGGAAGATTTCTTTCTAGATTATTCAAGTCTATTGGGGGGGTGTTCTTTTGGACATTTAGCAGATAACTTTACACAAAACACTTTTTATCATCATCATCATCATCATCATATATAACTTTATTTGGTCATTTGTAAAAAGCCATCAAAGTAGGCAAAATATAAAACATAAATATATTTACAATTAATATAGTATTAAACCATTGCGAACACTAGTACAAATGACATCCCAAATCAGTTTAAGAACATAAATACAATCAATCTAGTCATACTTAAAAGAGGGAGCAGTACAACCACCAAACATATGGGATACAGCCGTGTATACCAAGCTAGAGATTTAGTATACATATACAGCATAGAAGGTAAGAGGAGTTAAAATGGTAACACAACTATGATAAACAAAAAATGCGGGTTAACCAGAAGGAGAACAAAAAACGGCTGAGAGCAAAGACTATTAGCCCAGAAGTATCTTTTTTTAAGATTCTGAACACGATCTGGTACTGCCTGACACCCAAGTTGAGGCATATCAGACTAATCCATCTCCTACGTAACTGCCAATACTTGGGACAGACGAACAAGATATGCTCTTTGGTTTCGTCAACTTCACAGCATGCCGGGCAGGTGTCTAAAACTAGGCCATTCGCCTCTTTCCCCGGAAATTTCAGTAACAAGTTACCATACCCAAACCTAATATACAAACTTTTAGCAAGGGGGGGAATCAGGTCAAGGAACGGTTCAAATAGGGAGCAAAATTTTATCATTAAAAAATTAGATGTTAGCTGGTCGCTTCTTTGATTATTAGTGTAGTGCTCCCCTACTACCTTCCAATACATAGCTTTAAGGGACAAAATGTCACGTCTAGTGGCCCTTTCAGGTTACTCCCATAAACCCATGGGCTTCAGTAGTTTGCACCATTTAGCGATATGTTTGAACCAAGGAAGTTGTTTTGCCCCATTCAGCGCCAGGATCTCCCGTAAGGAGTTACGATATTCAGTTAATTGGGGAATAGTACCTAGACGCAACCAATAGGTTAGGGGTCTCAGGGCAGCCAAATCACCGATTCTTTTTAACCCAAGATCACAAAAAAGTGGGGTGAGTAGTGTTGTAACAGGTAGCAAGATCAGAGCCCTTGCAAAGTTATTCTTGCAAATCGTTAATTGATTTACAGGCGTAAATCCCCAGATCTCTACTCCATACAAAGCTCCACTTTGGGCTTTTGCACGGTAAAGTTCGAGTGCCGGAGAGAGGGGTTGGGTATAAGATTGTTTAAAAAATCTTAATACTGATTTGGATCTTTGAAATAGTGTTAGGAAGCTCTACCTCAGTTGGTATTACCAAGAGTCTCATTCAAGCCTATGCCCAAGTAATCAAAGTTTTTACTCGTTCCAATGGTTTGTGTAAGATCTTAACCTCTCGTATACCACCCCGTACTTTACCGAACACCATAAATTTTGTTTTCAAGGTGTTCAGTTCCAATTTCCTCTCCTTACAAAAACTCAGGAATTTATCCAATAAAACTTGTAAACCAATAGGGGTTGTGGATATTAATAAAGAATCGTCGGCAAAGAGCAAGATGGGGATTTTTGCATTATATAACAAAGGAGCATCTTTCTTGCATTAGACAACTCACTCACTCATTAATAAACAGGGAGAACAGTGTGGGGGCGAGAACATACCCTTGATGCACCCCACGTTGAATCGGAATCCTCTTTGTCAGTTCCCCATTTTTCCCTCACCTGACCTGGGCATAATTATCCCTATGCAATCTGGCAATCACAGTCACCAAGTCTGCCGGGGCGCCTTGGTCAAGCATGGTCTTCCACAGCAAATTGCGTGGTACCAAATCAAATGCACCTTGCAGATCCACGAAAGCAATATAAAGGCGCTGTTTCCTAAGTAGCACATACTTCCATGCTAGCAGGGAAAATCTGACAGCTTGGTCGCACGTGCTAATTTTAGCTTGAAAGCCCACCTAGGCTGGAGACAATACCATATTGTCATCCATTCATTCTTGCACTTTGTCTAAAACTTGCCAGGCAAAAACCTTCTGTAGGTTGTCTATTAGACTGATGAGTCTATAATTAGAGGGGATAACAGGATCGCCCTTTTTAAAAATGGTTATTACCTCTGCCCCCCTCCATGTTTCGGAAATATCACCACCAGCTAATATGCAATTAGACAGGTTTATATAAGGTGCCCATATTGTGGGTTCAGACTTGTACAGATCCCCTAGTATCAGATCAGGTCCAGGGGCTTTACCTGTTTTTAATTTACAGATTGCTGACAGAGTGTCCTCTAAGCTGAAAATTAGCGATGGGTTATTTATAGTCCCATCAGAAGCGATGATATCTAATGCCGGGACCACCTGTCCAGTAAGGGGACCTGTGGTATTCACATCATCAAAGTATAAACTAGAAAAATGGTCCACCCAAACCTCTGGCTGAATATGATGGCAATTAGAAGTGGAATTCTCCACATTACTCTTAGACACAATCATCCAAAACATACGGCTATCCATTGCTTGAGCTGCTAGAACTAGATCAATCCAATTAGTGTCAGCGTATTCACGTATGGCTTTCCTAAGTGCTGCTCTATAAGTATTACGGGCAGAAATTATGTCTGATCTAGATCTCTAACTGTAGTGACTTCTTGGCTCTCTTGCAGTCGTCATTGAACCATTTGTGAACCCTTACACTGATGGTCCTTCCAGCACGACTAGGTTTTGAGAAGACTGTATGCAGAACTTCAAGGAGCTCTTTGTGTGCGGCAATGACATACAAGACATTGGACAAAACGGTACTATCCTTATGGCTAGACATGTTGGTTAAAGTGGCCACTAGGAACTTATGTATTCTAGCATAGAGATCCTGATCAGCTTGGATTTTGGGCTATTTAACTTCTGTGATTGTTAGTTGGGCATGGCTCTAATAGTCTGGAAATATGGCAATGAGCACCCCTGTCCAGGTCATTACCCTTTAGTTTTAAAAGCAGGGAGTTATAATCACTGTCTATCCTTGGTTCAATGACCATATCTTCCACTAATGACCATATTCTAACATCAACAAAAATATAGTCTATAATGCTTGTGTAGGCACCCCTCTTAAAAGCAGTCTTTCTTCCTAAATCTGAAGGGGTTCTCCCATTACAGGCCCTCAAGCTCCTACCAGCAGTTAAGGAAGCAATCTGTAATGAAACGTTTGACTGACGTTGGCCAGGTTTACCAGCTACCAAATTGGGGATGCCCCATATCTCGTCCTCCTCTTCGAGAGAAGCACTTAATAAAGCGGAGGGTTCGAACGCGGCATTAAAGTCCCCTGTAATTATGATTTCAGAATTCGCTTGGTAACCTCCCACTAAATCATCTAATAGTGAAACCACTGTGGATTCACTATTAAAGGGTTCTGACCTGGTGTAAACATTTAGCAAGATCGAAATTAGATCAGACAAAAAAGTGAGCTGAATACCCATTATGTCAGGTGAATTTATTGAGAGTGGCTTGTACCTACAAGCTACAGTGTTTTTAACCAATATTAGCAATCCACCACTGGCCCTACCTGTCCGTTTTGGAGGAAGAGCATCCACACAGTATGAGGTATAGCCATTGATATACACCTTATCTACGGCCTAGGTTTCTTGAAATACACAGATATCAGTGTTACCCATAGCAGTAAACCATTTGGGATCTTGGAGTTTGGACTGTATCCCTGCTAGGTTCCAGGATAATACGGTTAAGCTAATATTTACCCTGTGTCTGCTGTCAGTGGCACTCCCAGAAACACCAGCTGCTCCAACAGTTATATTTTTGATTATCTCTTAAGTAGCTACATTTGGAAGATTCCCAACTACTGGTTCGATGTAAAAATTGGCGTCCTGGGGCTCAAGAGTTGGAACTCTGGCAGCATTCAAAGAGACCATGGGTAACACATTTGTGTGTATGTTAAGAATATGCCCACACTCCTTATGAGGACTACCAATAGTAGGTTTCACAGTTGAGACCCTGACCACCTCTCTCAAATTGAAGGTCCCCATATCTTCCACACAGGTATAGGATTGAACTTTGGGTGGGCTGCCCCTAGCCAGGACTATATTCTCAGATCTTCCTCTGTCCAGTGGGTTCAATGGGGACAGTCAATCGTTCTCGTCTAAAGGGTTAAGAACTTCGAACTGGTTATTAACTGGGATTGCATATCTGGCCTGCCTCTGCCCCTCCATTAAAAGCTCCCCAAATGGTGCCTGTATCGTACGATGATGTTTATAAAAGTGTCCAAGAGGTAAACTACTGATCCCTGTTTGTGCCATCGACCAATTGCCTGCCCTTTCTAAGATCGCGTGAACTAGTTTGGGCAATCCAAAGGAGATTACTACACCTTCTCTGGACTTGTTTAAATTTCCTACCCAACCAACCTGTCTCACCATATTGAATTTTGTATAGAGCGGGTTTCCTATCCTTGTCCTCCTGCTTAGCTCTTATAAAGATTTGTTTTTCAGACTCAACCAATGTTCTGACGCTCCCGGGGGCAGTTTGGGGACATTGGCTAGCACTATTGTGTAAGGCGTTGCCTCCGGAGGCAAATGGAGTACGTCATTACCTTTTGAATCACTCCCTGGTTTATTATAAGCACAGTTATTCCTTTGGGACTGTGTTTCCTCAGTGCGTACGTGTTTAGACTTGTTATGGGGAGTTATTATTTGAGTATTAGGGCACATTTCTTGTGTACTTGGGATATAGGCTAAATCTGTGGCTCTCAATAAGGTTGTCCCCATGCAATTAGTGTTTTGGCTATTAGAAGGAATGGGAATGGTAGCCGTTATAGAACCCATACCATGTTTAGTTGATTCGCCATTGCAACTACAGTATGCTGAACAGATTTAGAGCTGGTGGATCTGACCGGGGTTAGCTAAGAGGAGTGAGCATTTTTAAAGCATAACGGCTTCTGTAGGTCTAGGGAAACAACGCTTGCAAGTTTGTCAATGTCCTTTTCCAATTTAGACAGCTTTTGCATCAATGGATTCAATAAAACTGACACAGCGTCGTCCAATATAAACCAAAACTCTTCACTATCAATAGACGACAAGGAAGGTAAAAGTGGTGGAGCAGAGGCAGTATTATCCACTATGTTTCCAGGTAAGTCCTCAGTATCGTCAACAACCTCTCTTACTATGCCTCTAAGCCCTCTTTTAGATAGTGGGTAAGTTTGTTTGCCAGGACCTAGCCCTTTCCGTTTCTTGGGCTGAGGTAATGAGCTACCCCCTTGAGAATCTTTAGTTATTTGGCTTCTAGTGTGCACTTTTAGTTAAACAGCTGCTTCGTTTGACTCTGGGACAATAGATAACACAGGACCCAGGTTAGGCGGAATAATGGTTGGCAGGGGTATAGAAGATCTAGCAGAGGAACCAGGATTGAAGTGGACACCTGGATTTATACAACCAGGAGCATCAGGCTGTGGAGGGGGGGTTGGGGTTCGAGAGAAAGTCTACGCTCAGTAAGAGCGATTTCATGTATAAGGACTGACTCCGCCCTCTGAAGGAAGGCATCTGAAGTCCCTACCACCCCCTGATCCGCCAACAATTTCTTTTTTACTAGTTCCTTCTGCGCCATGACCCAGAGAAAGATGCTTTAACACACAATAATATAATTTTATAATTATATAGATACCCTATACCTTATTTCCCAGTCCCAGTCTATCAGTCACAAGACCAAGTCACGGTACACAATTCCACAGCAAGGGTCTGTGTAGCATAGGAGATGGCTTCTGCCAAAAAAGAAAAACAAAAAAACAAATAGCGTGGACCAGCCCAGACTCCTTCGGCCTCTGATGGCCTCAGATGGGCCCGCCCTTGGTCCGGGCTTCGTCCTGGCTACATCCCGCGCCGCGGGTGGAGAGGTAGCGCTTTATGCGCGATGACCACGCCTTCCCCTCACTCATGGCAGCTGTTTCAAGAGTGCTGCACCCTGGGGGTAGAAGTCCTCTCCCAGCGTGTTGGTGCCGCACTTGCAGAGAATCTCCAGTGGTAGCAGGGGCTCTCTAGCAACAGCGGCAGCATGGGACCACTATAAGCAGCACGGGCTCACCAGCAGCGACAGCGGCAGGTTTCACACAAAGATAGATAAAGTTCCCAAGCCGCGTGGGGAGAGGCAGCGCTTTATGCGCGATGACCACACCTCCCCCTCACTCGCGGCAGCTGTTTCGAGAGTGTTTCACCCTGGGGGTTGAAGTCCTCTCCCAGGGTGTTGGCACCGCACTTGCAGAGAATCTCCAGTGGCAGCAGGGGCTCTCTAGCGACAGCGGCAGCAGGGGACCACTATAAGCAGCACTGGCTCACCAGCAGCGACAGCGACACACATTAATCCTGGGGAATATAGGTAAAACATTCACCTCAGTGTCAATTAACTCCCAAATACAGCAATCAGCAAGGAATATGTGTCCAATGAAACCTCTACAAATTGTCTGGCACTGCGCTGTGCCACGTGTGGCACTTTTCTGGTAATTTTTTTCTTCAGTTACAAATGTTTTATATATACATACACAATTTGGCAAAAGGTGAATTATGTGCATAGTGCGCAAAATTCTGCTCAGTGTTCTTCCCATATGAACTTTCAAATGTCACCAGCCGCCACTGGACTGGTCAAGTAAGGTTCAAACTATGAAAAATAAATAAAAAACGAAATAAAGCAAGTCAGAGTGTTTGCAAAGTGGCTACATTGATTTTATTCACACCCAAACATATTAGCGCTACTTTACAGAGTTTGCCAGTGAAGCAGTACTTTTGTTTTCTTGTCTTTTTTTAAACAGCATTGTTTTCGATGGTGGGGAAGTGCACCAATCGTGGGGTACTGCAATGACTGATTGATGGGTGGATTGGTAGCCATGTTCTTCCTGCTTACATTTCACATACTTTACTTTGCTTTTTCCAGGATTTTGGAACCTTTTATTTAGGCAGCATATTGCTCTTTTGTCTAGTGTGTAATTTGAATTGAGTTGCAAGTATATTATGGTTCTAAAAACACTCGCTACCACCTTCCTGGCCTCTAGCAATTTTCAGAAACAATACACAAATGTCATGATAACGCAGATGATTAATGTTTTTCCTAAAGAGAGATCAGAGTTTTGTCTAGTGGAAGTTTTGACACATGGAAGGGTAGCGCAGAAGGTTAATGTGCCTGCTGCAAAGAACATGTACCTGTTGCGGATCACAAAATGCACCTGGTGTAAATAGGTCAGTGTGTCACTGCTTTTGTCAGAGAGATCCTTTTGTTACTTGCAGTTTGTAAGTTAAAATCCTAACATTCAACAGTGAGCTATTAACCGTCATCCAAGAGCTGCATGCACACTGCAAGGTAAAAATTAGAGCGTTATGTTTCCCCCACTCTTTGTTTGATTATCCTAATGTTTCAAAAACTAAATTGTTATATTTTTATTTTCAGCACCTGGTAAAGCCGGACAACCATTGCCTAATTTTTGGGCTATTTTTGGGCGACGAACAAAAGCCCCCAACATTCTTTGCTGCTCTTTCACCCCGGCTACCACCCAGCAAACACCAGTGTTAAAGGTAAGGAAACTGATGCTATATTTTTTAGGTCGAGCCTACAGCAGCGCATGTGCTACCTGCTCGACATTTAGTAAAGGGTAAAAAAAATTGCTACTTACCAGAGTTTTGCTGGCCTGAAGCTTGAGGGCACGTGTGCGTGCATGCGCGGAACAGCGATCTGTCTCCTCCGTCACAGGTCATTAAGTTGCTTTCCCCTCTGCCTCCGTCCGATCACTTTAACTTTCATGGCTTGGCTTGTTCACACTGCTGGGGTGATGCAAAGCTCCTTATTTTTGCCCTTTGAAAAGCTTGCAATGTCCCTGTTTCCCTTGCCTTTGCAAAGTTTGTGTTTGCATTTTGAAATAACTCATTTTATTGCGAAATAATGCCCCATTCAGCCAAACTTCCGTCCCCTTTTCCCCTCTTTTTTGAAAGGCAAAATAGCCGCCATGTCCAGGCTCTGTCCCTTTTTGCTAGTGCCAAAGTGAGGCGGCCAATCGTGCCAAAGTGAGCAGGTGAGAACGTGCCGTAACTTGTCTCCCGGCGTGACAGCTAGGGCTGGCCCGTGCAAGCATCAAACACTCTTCGTCTCAGGTGCTGTGAAGGCCCAGGCAAGGCGCTCTCTCTCCCTCCGCTGCCTTTCATGCAGCTTGGCACGGCTCTGCAGCTGCAGCTATAAAGGCATTCATACTCCTTGGAAGGGCTACAGCCCACACGCTGCATGATAAATACTACACATGTCAACTCTGAGACTAGAACACACCAAGGAAGGGTCGATAATAACACTTTAGGTGCCAGTGAGGGTGGAATGGGGTTCACCTCCACCCCTGTGCTTTCTCTAGAGACCCCTATGCTTGCACTTTTGAAAAGTGCCAGATGCCAAGCTGCAGGGGGGCTCCTGCGTCACCAGCCCAGACATGAGTGGCAGGCACTCTGAGGCACAGTAACCCAAGACTTAGGGGCGTCAATAAAAGTGAGCAGCAGGGAGTGTCACTGCAGCACAGACGTCGGCTCCGTTCACAGTCTCAGCTGAACAGGACTCGGGCACTTTGCAGGGCAGCTCCCTGCATGGTTGACCAGCTGCTTGAGCCTTTTATCTCGGGGGCAGATTCAGGCTAAAACTTAATCACATAAAAAGTATAAAGGGGAAAACACGTCCACCACATCACGTCCACCACCACCACGTCCACCACCACATCCACCACCACCACCACCACCACGTCCACCACCACCCCCACCACCATCACGTCCACCAATACCACGTCCACTACCACCATGTCCACCACATCCAACACCACCACCACGTCCACCACCACCACGTCCACCACCCCACCACATTCACCACCACCATCACATCCACCACCATGTCCACCTCCACCCCCACCACTACCACTTCCACCACCACCACGTCCACCACATCCACCACCACCACAAACTCCACCACCACCACCACGTCCACCACCACCACCACATCCACCACCACCACCACCCCCACCATGTCCACCACCACATCCACCACCACGTCCACCACCAACATGTCCACCACTACCACGTCCACCACCACCACGTCCACCACCACCACATCCACCACCACCACATCCACCACCACATCCACCACCACAACGTCCACCACCACCATGTCCACCATCACCACGTCCACCACCACCATGTCCACCATCACCACTACCATGTCCACCACATCCATCACCACCACCACATCCACCACCACCACATCCACCACCACCATGTCCACCACCACCACGTCCACCACCACGTCTACCACCACCACATCAACCACCACCACATCCACCACCACCACATCCACCACGTCCACCACCACCACGTCCCCCACCACCACCATGTCCACCACCATTACCACCACCATCACTACCACCACCACCACCACATCCACCACCACCACATCCACCACCACCATTTCCACCACCACCACTACCACCACCACCACATCCACCACCGCCAGATCCACCACATCCATCACCACCATGTCCACGTCCACCACCACCATGTCCACCACCACCACGTCCACTGCCACATTCCACCCCACCACATCCACCACCACTACATCCACCACCACTATGTCCACCACCACCACGTCCACCACCACCACACCCACCTCCACCACCACCACGTTCACCACCACACCCACCACATCCACCACCACCACATACACCACCACCATGTCCACCACATCCACCACCACATCCACCACCACATCCACCACCACCATGTCCACCACCACATCCACCACCACCACGTCCACCACCACCAAGTCCATCACCACCATGTCCACAACCACCACATCCACCATCACATCCACCACCACCACCACGTCCACCACCACCACTACTACCACGTCCACCACCACCACCATGTCCACCACCACCACGTCCACCACCACTACGTCCACCACCACCACCATGTCCATCACCACTACCACCACATCCACCACCACCATCACTACCACCACCACCACGTCCACCACCACCACATCCACTACCACCACATCCACCACTACATCCACCACCACCATGTCCACCACCACACCCACCTCCACCACCACCATGTCCACCACCACCACACCCACCACCACCACGTCCACCACCACTACCATGTCCACCACATCCACCACCACCACCACCATGTCCACCACCACCACCACGGCCACCACCACGTCCATCACCACCACAACTACCACCACCACGTCCACCACCACCACGTCCACAATCACATCCACCACGTCCACCACCACCATTTCCACCACCACCACCACATCCACCACCATCACGTCCACCACCATCACATCCACCACCACGTCCATCACCACCATGTCCACCACCACCACATCCACCACCACCATGTCCACCACCACCACAACCCCCACCATGTCCACCACTACCACGTCCACCAACACCACCATGTCCACCACCACCATGTCCACCACCACCATCATATCCACCACCAACACCACCACATTCACCACCACCAAATCCACCACCACCATGTCCACCACCACCACGTCCACCATCAAATCCACCATCACGTCCACCACCACGTCCACCACCATGTCCACCACCACATTGACCACCACCACGTCCACCACCACCAACATGTCCACCACCACCATGTCCACCACCACGTCCACCACCATGTCCACCACCACCACATCCACCACATTCAACACCAACAGCATGTCCACCACCACAACCACATCCACCACCACCACCACCAGTGACGGGTAAACTGTCACTGGTGGGCAGGGGTAATAGGTGTGTCAACCCCGGCTTGACATGGGACATTTAAGGATGCATTGGGTGCGAGAAGACAGGAATAGGTATTACACCAGACCCAAGATATATTTTGAAGAGGCGCAATGTCACAGGGGCTCCTTTAAAAACACTCACAGAATCTCTACTTCACAGTGACATACCTGCACGAGCCACTCACTCAAAACACGCATTGGCATAGCCTTTGGGACCTTATGAGTGTTTAGCCATGCAACACTTGTCTGTTCTGGGCCCGGGTTCGAACAGTCTTTGGGGTCAGCTCGTGATATCTTGAGCTGTAATGTCTATGAGAGCTCTGGTAACAGCCCATAAACAACCTATGTTGTTGCTGGGGGCACATTCCTGCGTTTCTGCCAGTCTTCAGGGAGCCTTCGAGGAATGACCTTCCTCAACATAAGCACAAGTTTTATATGGTACTTTTGTTCCACCCAAAGAATTCCTTGTGTCCTCTTTAGAAGTGGAGTGGGGTGCGGGGGTTTTATGACCCTTCCGTCTGTTTGCCAGGAAAACCCTTTGCAGACGGGAGATGCATCTGGTGCTATGTTAGTTTTGTAGCACGTGCCTACAATTTTGGAGCAGTTTTGTTCCGATTAGTATCCCTCTAAGTACAGCATCCGCTATTTTGAACTCTGGCCGATTGGACAGTTTGGACACCATACCCGTCCCCCCGCCCCCCTCTCCATTTTAGAGTGTTATATCAGCCCGGTCTCCGCGTAAGCAAACAGAATCAGTAGCTCTCTCAGCTGACCATAATAAATGCACTTTCATTTGATCTTCACCATTACTCCAAATATCCTGCTTATAGGCTTCACACCGGCTCCATCGCTCTGTATGCTCTGCGGCAAGGCCAGGGGGATGACTAACACCTTTACAACCCCCATCGCTCAGCAAAGAGGCCAAAGAGTTGACGAGCAAATAGTCTGAACACCGTTATAGTCCGCATCACTTGGTGCGCTCAGCACAGAGGCCAAGGAGTGAGTGAGCAGGTATTGTTAACACCGATGTGGACAAGCACCAGGCACTGTCTCACCTATCCAGCACAGCAGACAACACACCTGATGCTGCTCGGTTCTTAATGGGGAGACGTAATTTTGGAAATTAATCAGGGATCCCGGACGATAAATTTGGAGGCAAAAAAGGTGCCGGAGCATGTGCGGTGAGGCACACCGCATAGCAGTGTCACTATGCACAAGCATATCCACGTGTGCTCTCTTTGTGAGCTGTGATGCTTTGGGCCAATAATAAACTTTCCCCAGCAAGAGCTGTAGTGTTGTCTTTGGAGCGCCTAGTGAGTGAAGAGGGAAGACAGAGGGAGTACAATAATGTGCTGCATACATGTATGGACTCAGCTGAAAACCGGCTAGGGCTTAGAATGCTACCTTCTGTAGGGATAGGACAGCCTGAATTAGCCTGAGAACCTTCCTCTACTGACACTACAATTGCTATTTAACCACCCTTTGAGCATCTTTGCCCCTCACTGCACCACACTAGCACCAACAAGGCAATTAGTGCCTGTGGGACACACACACTACCAGCCGTCAGTGCACGCTTTGCCACCAGGCACACACACCACCAGCCGTCAGTGCACGGTTTCAACAGGCACACACACACCACCAGCCGTCAGTGCACACTTTCACCAGGCACAGACACCACCAGCCATCAGTACACTCTTCCACCAGGCACACACACCACCAGCCTTCAGTGCACGCTTCCAGACACACACACCACCAGCCGTCAGTGCACGCTTTGCCACCAGGCACACACACCACCAGATGTCAGTGCATGCTTTCAACAGGGACACACACACACCACCAGCCGCCAGTGCAAGCTTTCACCAGGCATACACACCACCGGCCGTCAGTGCACACTTTCACTAGGCACAGGCACCATCAGTCGTCAGTGCACGCTTTCACCGGGCACAAACACCACCAGCCGTCAGTGCACACTTTCACCGGGCACAAACACCACCAGCCATCAGTGCACACGTTCACCAGGCGCAAACACCACCAGCCGTCAGTGCACGCTTTCACCAGGCACACACACACCACCAGCCGTCAGTGCAAGCTTTCACCAGGCACACACCACCAGCCGTTTGTGCACGCTTTCACCAGGCACACACACCACCAGCCGGCAGTGCAAGCTTTCACCAGGCACACACCACCAGCCGTTAGTGCATACTTCCACCAGGCGCACACACCACCAGACATCAGTGCACAATTTCTACAGGCACACACACCATCAGCCATCAGTGCACACATCAATCGCAGTATGGTGCACTTTACTTTTAAACATATTCATCTCAAGCGCAGCATGCCACCATTGCTACAAAAATAAATACACATTTTTTGGCCTACAATTTATAGACTTTAGTTTCAATTCGTGTTGCAATATTTAGCAATGCCAATAGCTCAAACTTAATTAATGTGAGACCTATTGCATTGCATTGCAAATGCTTGTTTAGATTGGAGTTAGGGCTATGTATGTGGTCACTCTCTATGGCGGTTGGGGTGGGTGCACATTTTGAACATTGTACCCTCAGTGGATGGAATCACTAATAACCTTATCCCTGTGCTTTGGGCAATAACGGTTGTTAAAGGCACTATCTATCCCTTGCCTTGTTAAAGGCCCTCAACTTCAATCTCTGTCTGTTTCAGTGCCTTCAGCAACCAGTATGGCACACATAGGCAGCAGGCAGTAAGGCTGTATATTAAGTAGTCATGTTGTGCAAAGGGGAGCTGTTGAGATAATGCACAAGATATATGTATTTATACTGAAATTTGATATTATTGCACCAAACCTAATACGTTGTACTTTGATTATTGACAGGTTTCTTTAATATTGGTAAGGCCAGCATTGGCATGAATACAGTAGAACAGCTAATTTCAAGGCCATTCTTTGGACGGAAACTTGAAGAGAAATTACATATAAAGCAATTAGGACCTGATCGGCCTGACCTAAAACTACGAGTTACCCAGGACAGGGGAAAAACTTACAAACTTACATTCTGAATCACCTGGTACACAAAGGCTGATTGGCTTACAGGGTGCCTGTCAAGAAAGTCTCTGTTCTGCTTCCCTTGCTTGCTGTTTAGTGGTAACATGTCTTGGACAAAACAAGGAATGATAGACTTGAAACATTTGTCTGACAAAATAAAGAAGCATACACACACAAGAAGCCATATGGAAAACCTGACGAGACTGGGCATGTTGGGAGACACACCGATGGGGCACCACATAAGCGATGCATACCGCAAAACAATACAGAAACACAATGAAGCAGTAGATAGGAATAGACACATACTATCAAAAATAATTGATTGCATTCGTTTCTGTGGTGCTTTCGAACTGCCACTCCAAGACCATGATGAATCTGAAAGTTCCTCAAATCCTGGAATATTCAGAGGCCTTGTGGATTTAATAGCAAGCATAGAGAAGGAAATAGAAGTACATTTTGCAAGTGCTACAGTCTTTAAGGGCACTTCTAAAACAATACAAAATGAACTCATTGGGTGTATGCTAGGAATTATGAGAAGCCATATTGTCCAAGTGGTGCAAAACACAGACTCTGTGGCTATTCAGGCTGATGACACCACTGATGTGGCCACACAAACACAGTCTGTATTAGTCTTTCGGTACCTTGACAAAGACAGTAAAGTTGTGGAGAGGTTCTATGGTTTCGCACATTTAAGAGACTCTAGTGCAGAAACTAGGAATTCACCTATACTGCGTGAGCTGAACTTAATTTTTCCAGAGCTACATCAAAGAAAAAAACATATCGCACAAAGCTATGATGGTGAGTCTGTAATGAGTGGAAGCCTTGGTAGAGTACAGAAAAGAATTAGAGATGTGTACCCCAATGCTCATTATGTACACTGTTACTAACACCAACGTGATCTTATCATGCAACAGGCAGTATCAAAGATCTCCGAGACACACATTTTTTTCAGGATGTAGGAAGCATGGCAGTATTCTTCTCACGTTCCCCCAAAAGAATGGAAGCACTTCAGGAGATTGTGGACAAAAGGCTTCCAAGGGGATCCTCAACTCATTGTACAGTCAACCTAATCTATAAACATAGGGAGGACCTTGAGAAATGTTTTGACGTCATAGAAGCCAATGATGCCTTTGATTACAAAAGTCAGAATGAAGCCAGTGGCTTTGCTAGAACACGACAGAGAGTTTCAGTTTTTTCTGTTTTTATTTCATGACATAATATATTTTGCCAACATATTATACAACCAGTTACAAGCAAGAGCCATAGATACTGTCTCTGTGCAAAGAGATACCAGTATGTTTGTCACCAAAATGAGCAAAGTGAGAGATGGGGTTGACAACTTAGACCGCAAACTGCAAGAGGATTCTACTTTTTCAAACCGTAGGAAAAACATCAGCAGTCTGGTCTGAATTGCAAAGGAGATATGTGACATTATAATTGTGCATGCACAAGAACGTTTTTCTTTTTCACAAAACATTTGGTGAGTGCCACATTATTGCAAAGTGAACATGTTGCAAAATATGATCATTCCTTCCTTGAGCAAGCTCTGAATAATGCTGTGTAAGCTTATCCTATGCTCAAGAAAGAGGACCTGAAAGTCAGTTGACTGTACTGTACAGAATGAGTGTATACCGGAAGGCGACTGGTGCCATTTATTTGCTGGCTTTAATTCAGAAACTTAATATGGAAAGGTCACTTACAGAGACAGTGGCTTTACTAAAAATTGTCATTACCACTCCTATGACAACCGCAGCGTCGGAACCATGTTTTTCCACATTAAACGGAATTAAGACATTCCCGAGGAACACAATGATTCAGGAAAGACTGAATGCTTTAGCAAAGCTCTCTATAGAGAGCGACCTAGTTAAAAGTATCCCAGACTTTAACGTTCAAGTTATTGAAACGTTTGCTGCTCTTAAAGACAGACGTGCTAATTTTATCGACACAAAGTGAACAATATGTTGAATGCTGCTAGTTTATGATCTGTTTAGTTGTTTGTTAAATAAAAAAACATCTGTGAGGTACTCAGAAATGCATTGTATCTCGAAGTCTGTTATGAAGCTCTGTGGTTATACTGAATAAGCATCTACCTATGTTATATGACATCTCTTTAATAATGTAATAATTGCACTTCTCAAATTTGCTTGAAAATGCACCATTTGTCCACTCTTTTTTCAAAATCTTCTCTGAGGGAGACCTCCCCAAACCCCCCTTAAGGTGTTCGGGCTCGCTCGCTACTCTTGCTCGCTACCTTGCAGTATGACGATCATTTTACACCCCACCACTTTCAAATGTCACCAGCAGCCACTCGCAGGTTCTTTTAAATCGCAAGTTATTGCTAAGCACTGCGCCCCTCTAGAGGTCAGTGCCCCCCCTCTCCAGGTCAGCGCCCAGTGCGGCCACAGCAGTCACACTGCCCTAAAGCCGGCCCTACAGGGAGTACATTGGAAACACCTCTTTACACAGCGCTGCCCGACCTTCAGTTACTTTGCTTGATCTCTGCATGCACCCTTACTCACACGGAGCTAGAATAAGGACACCTGCCAGGAAGTGATACGAGCAAAAAGCTGACAAACCTTCTAATCATTACATCCCTCCACAACTTATATGCAGAGTCCATAACAGTTCATTCTAGTTATAAGATCCACTGAGGCCTTCATTTTACATCTGGGTCGAGAGAGGTGAGTAAAAGGAGTGGCAGACAAAGTGAGTTGACAGAGAGAGAAAGGTTAGGAACAAACAAAGAGTTGGATTGGAGGGTAATAGGGTAAGTAGTTTAGAGTTTGTTAGAAGGGGAGAAAAAGGGTGGAATTCAAAACAACTGATTATCAGAGTTATTTGGAATTTTCAGATCTCCACAAGCCTTTCTTTCTTCCTTTTCTTTGAGGTTGTCATCTGAGTAGAAGTAGCCCTTAGTGGATGCCGGTACACATGAAGTGCTCTAAAGTTGAAAGAGTTTCGAGTAATTGTATTGACATCTCACCATGCCAGGATTATGGATCCATTAATGTCAGGAATACAGGCATACGGCCAAGGATCACAGTTTGGACCATAATTACTGTGGCCTAAGACTTTGCAAGTACTAAACTGCCTTGAGACAGATTTGAAGACTGAGTCTTTTGTCACTTGTCATATAGTTTCATCTCTTTGCCAGTAGCAGCACAGATATGCACTTCCCGTGTCACTTCAGAACAGGAATCTCCTGCTTAATGTGAAATAGTAACACAGATCGTTCTTCCAAATGTGAGTTCAGCAACAGAAACACCTGTTGTGGTAGGAAGAGTGTCCCTGTAGTCAGTGAGGTTTTTGGCATGCTTTTCAGAAATGGGGATATTTGTGGGTTTGGCAGCTTTTAATTATTTTTGGATTGTAGGCATACAAAGCTAGACAATCCCACTGGCTTGAGGCTCCAAAGACGTAATTTTTCTGTTTGGAAACCAATCTGATAGCAAATTCTTTAAATTATTCATGTGGGAAGGGAAGGCCATAGTCTGACTTTACCTCTGCCTGGATACCAAATGTGGAAAAGATTTTGAGGAGGACAGGTATGGTCACTTCAGCGACAGTGCATCCATGATCTCTGGGAATCTTGAGTAGACCTGGGGGGAGTTCTGTGACTCTGCGAAGTGACTAAAAAACTCAGTTGCACTACGTGGAGGTCATCAAGCGGTGGAGTGTGTTTGGTCCCACAGTTTGCAATGATTTTCAGCGCCGGGTCTTTGTTCCGCACTGTAAAATCAGCACGAACTGCACCATGCACAGCACAAGAGGGAGCAAATTCTTCTCTGCCGGCTCGAGTAGATTTTCTACTCAAGCTGCAGCTTTCTCAATGCGAACAGAAGGTTTCTCAATGCAAGCGGTTGCGACCACCTGCGACTGCCCTCATTGAGAAATCCAACCGCCTGCATTGCGAAATCTGTCCTGAAAGTGGATTTTCCTCTTTCGCGCTCAGCAACTGTGATGTTGGCGAGTGTGAGAGAGGAAAAAACTCCACTCACTCACGGAATGGAGCAGAGTTTACCGCCCAGGCCTAATCTTGAGCATTTGTCAACGGCCAATATTAGAAATTGTCCTGTCACTATAGATCCAAAGATGTCAACTTCAACATCTCTCCACACCTGGAAGGAAAGTTGAGATATCTCTAGTGGTTCAATGCCTGGTAGACAAATCAGTCTTTTTTCTTCTTTTCATTTGTCTAGGAAGGGAAACCACATTTTCAGTGTTGCGTCTCTTAGTGACTACCACACCTCGATGTGCAAGATCAATCACTTGATTCTGCAGCCTTTGAGGGATAATCAGATGGGTTTCTCAGGGTATTAACCGCTTGGGGTGATGAACAAGTTCTTTTTGAATGTGTCTAAATGCCTTGAGGTCCTTCATTCAGCTCAGTGGATAATATTTGTGGGCACGTTTTAGCTTCCTCCACTTTTACAACTCAGTGAGGTTTGTCACTGTGCACATGGGAAATCACGACCATCCTTGACCGCAGAGAAACAGCTGCCCTTAACCTGCTCGTCCTTTCAGTGGCATATGACACAGTCTCCAACAGCACACTCATCAGAAGGCTCCACGAGTGGGGTATCCAATGACCAAAGCTCAACTAGATCGGCTCCTTTCTCACAAGGAGAACTGAAAGAGTCAGACTGCAACATTTTATAATCAAGCTAAGTGACTTGTATGTAGAATCCCCCTGGGTTCATACCTCAGTCCAACCTTGTTCAACACATACATGGCTCCACTTGCCAACATCTCCAGGTCTCAAGTCATCACCATAATCTCCTATGAAGACAACAGCCAACTCATTCTCTCCCTGATGAACAAGACACACACCACCAGAGCCAACTTCACTAACTGCATCATACTTGCAGTGGAATGGATGCCGACTGCTTGAAATTGACCTCTGATAAGATTGAAGCACTGCTCTATGGAAACAGGAACTCCCTTTGAGATACCTCCTGGTGGCTGACAGAACTGGGACCCATACCAGCACCCACCGACCATGCCAGAACTCTGGGGATCATCCTGGATGACAAGCTGTATATGAGGGTACAAGTCAACGCAGAGGACTCCGCTTGCTTCCATATTTTATTAATGCTATGAATAATCTTCAAGTGGCTACCACAGAGCACCAGATGAACCATCATGCAAATGCTCATTCTGACTCGACCATGACAACGCACTGCACACTGGAATTCCCAAGCAACTCTTGAACAAACTGCAGACCACCCAGAACACCACCACAAGACTCATACTCAACCTTCCTCGCCGCGCCCACATCTCATTTCACCTCACCCCACCTCAGAGAGATCCACTGGCTCTCCCTCCATAAGCACAGCCAATTCAAAGTCCTCACACACATACTTACAAAGCCCTGCACAATACGGGCCTGCATACTTCAACAGTCACATACACTTTCACAACCAATCAAGACACCTCTGCTCAGCCTCACTCTCAGACGCACACAAACCCCACATTCACAAAAGCAGTGCAGGAGGTCAATCATTTTCTCACAACGCACCGAAAATACGGAACAACTTCCCACAACACATCAGAGCCTCCTCCAATCTACTTGAGTTTTGCAAGAAACTGAAGAGCTATCTCTTCAAATATTTAAATGGGGTCACACGCCCACACACTGCTCAAGCACCTGAATACTCTTGTGAGTGATTAGTGTGTTCTACAAATTGACATAACATAACATAGCATAGCAGGGTGGGATAATGCAGCAAAACATTTACTATGTTGCACTTCTTCAGTGGACAGGGACAGGATTGGTGATGTACCAACAGTATTCCTTAGATGGATGTTACCTGGAACACACATGCTCACCTATAAGAATGAGTGGCAAGTAAACCAAATGATACCACTTAATTTATTCTTTATGGTACAGCACAAGCCTTCTTTTATTACCTAGTTACTGCTGGTCAGTCTGTCAACAGATTCCTTTAAGTAAGAGGTGTTCGAGGGATTCCACTGGAAACATCTTTACACAGCGCTGGCAGACCTCCAACTGCTTTGCCTGTTTCCCTTGTGTGCCCTTCCCAACGTGGAGCTGTGATGATGTCACTTTGCTGGAAAGTGACTTGACCAGAAAGCAGGCGGTTCCAGATTTATAGATGTATTAGTTAAGCGGACATTGTGAAAATAAGGCGAATGATCCAAAAACAAATAGTTGCCAATGTTCTACTGTCCCTTACATTGTCAGCTGGCCTGCAATGTGTTCTTCGATAAGCATTGTTTGCAGAAGATAAAAACATAGATCTACATGTATTGAAATGCATTCTGGGAAAACACCGGTGACATTTCTATGGGAGTCCTAAGTGATTCAGGTGTATGCCAGATCTACAAACAATAGTGCAATTTCAGTGACTGACAATAAAGCAATGGTTGGCAATGCAACACTGCTTGAAACTGAGTTCAAATGGTTTCAGCTGTAGGAAAATAATGAGACTGCTTGATAGAGGGTCTCCTGTCATTCCAGATCAACTGTCATTTATATGAACACAGATCGCATTTTAACCAAAGAGAGCTCACAGATAAAAACCATGAGAAACGTTCAATAGAGATAGACACATAGGGGCCCGATTCACAAAAGAAATCTGAGACAAAATCCTAACTTTACGACTTTCGGTATTCACTAAGGGCATTTAGGAGAAGTAAATAAAGGATAATTCTCGCTAAAGATACAAAGTTAACCACATAACAAGGACACATCATCTGCCGAAGGTGTTGCCTACCTTACAAAGCCTGTAGGTCCTATTCATTAAACACTAAGCCAGATATTTGACTGCATCCCATACATTGTTCCTAATGCAATCAACTTACACTTACCAAAAATATGCCATTCATTCATTATCATATTCTTATTATTATTATTATGATCAAAATGTATGTTTAGCTGTCAGGGCTGTTCATAGGCTCCTTCTTATTTATTTATTTATTTATTTATTCAAAGGTTTATATAGCGCGAACAAGATCCTTACAGATATCAGAGCGCTTCACAATGACAGGGTAGGGGCAGTAGGAATGAACAGAGGTAATGGGAGCAATGTAGTAGTCACTAACATGAAAGGATAATAATAACATACATAAAACATATCAATATACAGTCAGGTAAACAAGTAATATAAGACGACATAAGTCATTGATCCCACTACAGAGGTGTTCAGGTACACTTTGGGTGTGTGGAAGGCTTATAACAGTGTTTTAGTATAGAGAGAGCACAGAGTGGGGGCAGCGGGAGGGTGAATCAGTGCCCCAACGTGTATCATATATTGGTCGGTAGTAAGAAAGTAGCGTAATAGTGTCTCCCTCAAGTAGAGGTATAGTGCCAAAGGCCAGGTGAGCAGTGACACAAGGCAATGCAGAGTCTCTGATCCAACACCTATAGCGTTCAGGAGATCTTGGCCAGAAGGATGGTTTTCACCTCTTTCTTGAAGAGTGCAGTGGAGGAGATAAGCCTGGTTTCAGGAGGGAGCGCATTCCAGATCCTGGGTGCCATTCCTGAGAAGGAGCGCTTGTAAGTTTTCTCTTTCCGGAATCTACGGGGTTTCAGGAGTAGATTTTTTGAGCTTCTATTGGATCTCGAACCTCCTGAAATAGACAACTTTTGAGCAAGGTAGTTGGGTGCATTGTGGTGCACTGCCGCGTGTGTCATAACTGCAATTTTTAGTTGTATTCTGGCTTCAAAAGGCAGCCATTTTAGGGACTTTAAGTCTGGGGAAATATGCAAATGTTTTCTTGAGCCAGTAATGAGTCTTGCGGCAGCGTTCAGGGAGGCTCTTAAGGGTGCTGTTGTGGATAGCGGGAGTCCGCTGAGGGCCACAATTCCGTAGTCTATTCGAGGGATGACTAACGCTTGTACAGCAGTTCGGAAGTCTTCAGCAGGGAGGAAGGGTTTAATTTTCCTCAGTGTGTTGATTTGGAAATTAGCTGCTTTTGTGGCTTTGCTGACGTGCTGCTGCATGTTGAGCTTGGTGTCCAGTGTGATGCCTAGGGATTTCGCTGAGTCCACGATGGTGGGTTGGACATTGAGTGCTGTTAGGTTGTTGAGCCATGTTTGGGTGGATGAAATGTTCGCCGGGGGTGAGATGAGAAGGAACTCAGTTTTCAGAGCATTTAGTTTGAGGTGATTATCGGCTAGCCAAGATTGAGTGTTAATAAGCGTGGAATTCAGATGTTTGATATCTTCCGGGGAATGAAGCTTTAGGTACAGTTGTGTGTCGTCGGCGTACATATGGAATTGGACATTAGAAGCTTGGAGCAAGGTGGCGAGCGGTTCCATGACGAGGTTGAACAATGTGGGGGAGAGGGAGGATCCTTGTGGAACACCTAGATCTGCAGGCACAGGTGAAGATAGCACATTGTCGATCTTGAACTTCTGAGTCCGGTTGTGCAGGAAGGACGAAAACCATTTGAGAACCGTTCCCGATAGTCCCATTCTAGTGCTTAGCAGCTCCAGCAAGTTCTCATGTTTGACCGTGTCAAATGCTGACGAGAGGTCCAGAAGGATGAGGAGGCAGGACTCATTGCGATCAAGAATTTGGAGGGCGTCATCAATTATGTGTGTCATAGCTGTTTCCGTGCTATGTTTCGCTCGGAAGCCTGATTGATGAGAGTTGAGGAGGTCAAATTGGTCAATGTGCCTTGTTAGTTGGAGTTGGACACATTTCTCCAGCAGTTTGGCCAGGGTGGGAATATTGGTGATGGGCCGGTAATTGTTTAGGTCAGACGGATCAGCTGTAGGTTTCTTGAGTATAGGCGTCACTTGCCCCACCTTGAGGGAGTCCGGAATGAGGCCTTGTTGCAGGGAGCTGTTGATGATTTTGGTCCAGAGAGGGAGGAGCAAGGGGATGAAGTCTTTTACCGCATTAGCAGGTAGAGGGTCTGTGAGGTGATTAGAGGGCTTCAAGGTGCAGAGCAGTTTGCGGATTGCTTCTTCCGAGTAGGTATCGAAGTGCAGCCAAGATGCCTTGTTTTTAGGTTGAGTGTAAGACATTCTGGTGTTGTTGGGGAATCGACTTACGTCCAAGATGAGGTCATTTCTTATGTTGTCAGTCTTTAGCTTAAAGAAAGCAGAGAAGGCTTCACAGTGTGGGGTGTCGCTTGTTGTGCTGTTTGATTGTAGGGGTTGAGTCTTTGTTTGGGTCTTGATTAGTTCGAACAGCTTTCCTGGCCTGTTTTTTGCTTGATCCAACTGACGGCTGAAAAAGTCCGCCTTTGTGCGCTTTATTTTCCTGAAGTAGGCGTTTCTTTTGTTCTTAAGCCTTTTGAGGTGCAGTGCTGAAGGGTCCGATCTCCAGGTGCGCTCTGCCATTCGCATAGTACGCCTGTCGTCATTGAGTCTATCATCATACCAGGGGTTAGAAGTTTTGGTGGAGACTCTCTTCAGTTGAAGTGGGGCGACTTCATTGACTACTGTGTTCATAGAGTCAAGGTAGTGGTCCATCAGTGTTTGAACATCCGAGGCACCTGAAGGGGGAAGGAGGAGATTGCCGATGTGGGGAGGCAGGGTAGAGGGGTTAAGGTTCTTCATGTCCCTTTTCCAAGTTTTGGATTTGGTTGGTTGAGCTGGGATAGGTTTCACTTTTTCATTGATAAAGAAGGTGATAATGTGGTGGTCAGACCAGTCGCAGGGTTCGATCGCCTCCAGCTGTGTTGAGTTCTCTTTGGCAATGATGAGATCGAGTATCGAGCCTTTGTCATGTGTTGGTCTATCGCATATTTGGGTGAGGTCAAGCGCATTAAGGAAAGTTTTGAGACTATTCACCACTGTGTCTTTCTGATCGTTCCAGTGAAGATTGAAGTCACCCAGGTAGACTTGGGTTGTCTGCCGACCGGCATTGGAAGTGATCATGTCCATGAGTTGTTGGGTGAATATGAGGTTGTCACCAGGCGGGTGATAGAAGAGATGTAAAGCACAAGCTTGTTTGCCCTCGCTGGTGATGTCGAGGCAGAGGAGTTCACTGGAGGGGAAGGCGGGAGGGGTGATTTTAGTAACGGAGAGGTTGCTCCTAAACATGCAAGCAATTCCCCCGCCCGTCTTGCCAGGGGACCTGTCCAGCCTAATGATGTTATAATTGGGGGGGACTAGTATGTCCATAATCGGGGTAGAGGCTTCAGTAAGCCACGTTTGTTCTGCCTACAAAATAGAACAGCAAAGGTAATAACTGAGATGGACATAGCTAAGAAAAACAATAACAACATAATGAAAAAGAAACACATTGTTCTTGTTGATAAGAGAGGCAACTAATAATAGAAGTGATGCCTCTTAAGCTAATATAGCTAACAGGTGCATAATATGAAAACTGATTGGACTAGAAAGATGGAGGAGCATGAAAGAAGACACTATTTGTCTTTTTCTCTGGCCACAATGTCTATCAGAACGAGAAAGGAAAAGCAAAGAAACAAAGTATCTTTTTTAAGACCAAATATTATATTACTAGATTGGAATGTGGAGTGCTCCAATTAAAACAACATAATACTAAACAGCTGTTGCTATCAAAATTACAACACGCTAATACACAACTCCTGTGTCTCCCTTTCCTCTGCCTCTTTTCAGAATATGTGGAGTTGTGTAGAGAGTAAGTGACTGTGGGGATTAGGGGTGCTGGGAGGGTAGAAGGGAACACACGATGACGTAATACGTGTTACGTATGTCTTTATTTTCAGTGGTATCCTTTGTTTTCCTTATTTTTGGGTAATAAAGAAAAGGGGGTTGAGTATTCGCAGTTCTGGTCAAGGGCAACAAAAACAAAGAATAAAAAGAACACAAATGATGCATGGCAGGCAAGATGGCCGCGGCTGGACGGCGCTGAGTGGTCACACTCACCCTTTCTCCCACACCGGGATGAAATAGCAGCACGGAGTATCCCCTGATGTCCCTTGTTACTTGGATTCACGCGAGCCTGTGCACAGGGTTAAGGAGCTTCGATAGTGACAGCAATATTTTCAGTAATACTGCCGAAAGTCTAAAGATGCTGCTTGGGTCCCTGAAACAAAAAATCATCGCGAGTCGGAGTTGGGCACAAGTAACGACGGAAGTAAACGCTCTACTGAAAGAAACCAGCTTGACAAGATATCAACAGCTGCAGCAGCTACAGCTACAGCAAAAGTTACAGCAAAAAACAACTAAGATGCGCCCTCCGAAGCCCGAGAGAGGGCAGGGCAAGGAGAAGAGTCAGGCGGCACAAGCGTTGGCAAAAACTGCTGTCACAGCAGGGGCAAATGAGACGGCGATCAACTTGGATGGTCCACCGCGCTCTTCTGGGGCAGTACGGAAGATCACCGCCCCCCCTCAGAGAAAGAAACCGGAGCCGCGAGGGAAGGTAAACACACCAGGAGGACAGGGCAATGCGGCGTCTATGAGTAATATAGACTCGACAAATCCATCTGACGGGGACAAACCCAAAAATAAAGAAGTGCCCTTACGGCAATCTACCTTAGTGGAAGTATTCTCACCGAGGATCTCTGGGCTGAGCGAGGGGAGCACGAATGGCAGCAGCGCGGTGGCTGATGTCGGCAAGAACGCCCGCGAGGACGCTGAGGACGCAGGGAGCGTCGAACGCAGGGTCGCTAAGCAACATCCCAGCCCAGGCCCGGCTGACAAAATCAACGCTGTCAATACTGCTGTAATCACAGAGACACTGGCGGTTCAGACAGGAGCTCACGGCAGAAGAAACTCGGCGCCAGGCTCAGTGATAAGCCCAGTAAACCTTGAAGGTGAGACTCGGCGAGGTTCACAGGAACTAGGTAAAGCTGATATGTTGGGAGCCATAATGATGCTGGAAGTTGAGCTGGGCATGGGGCAGAAAAATGGTAAAAACTGGGGGAGTGATGCAAGTTTGGTCGAGAAAAACACAGTAAACACAGTAACCAGCGGTAATAAAAACTGTGAAGGAAGGGTAAATGCGAATGGGGAAGGAGTCTCAACAGAGGGAGAGTTTTTTTCGCCCAACGAGGATACAGAAACAGATCAAACTACCGAGGGAAGTTCAGATGAGCACGCTAGCTCAGGATTAAGTACCTCAGGTAAAGAACAACTAGAAAGAAACTGAAAAGATTATCGATGCTAAGCAGGCGCCATACCGAGACACCATCAGGTGCTGGGAATCGGTTAACATGGGATTACTCTGCAACCTCTCTGACCTATTCTGAGGAGAACAATACAAGGGAAGTACCTTCTGAGGCTACAGCGCAGTCAGCCCCTTTTGATATTTTGTTTAACACTCTCAAACAAATGCAAACAGAAGCAAGGACAGAGAGCCGGAGAGCGAGGCAGGCTTAAAAAAAAATACAGAATACAATGAGGAAGATGAATAAATTATACGATGAGATTGCGGATAGAGTTACGGAGGTTGAGGAACGCACAGGCAAGCTGGAGGATGATGTCGGGAGCTGGCAGACCTTTCAAACTACGCAGGAAAAGTTATCTGAGGACTTCCAGTGGAAACTGGAAGATTTCGAAAATCGCCAGAGGCGTAATAACGTTCGTCTTTTGGGTGTGGCAGAAGGGCTTGAAGGACAAGATACAAGACGCTTTGTGGTTAATTTACTAAAAGGGGCATTCCCCGAATCCGACTAGAATTGGGAGAAGGAGGTACAGAGGGCGCACAGGTTCCCCTTCACACTGAAGAAAGGCCAAGGAGGAGGGGGGCGGCCAGGGGAATCTACCCCGGGCGATCCTTGTAAATATAGGGAATTACCTGTTAAGAGAAGAGATTATGGAGAAAGCTAGACCTGACAATAGGCGTACAACAGAGGGCGTTACCATCTTTGCCAGGCCCGATTTTTGTCATGCCACAGTGGAGAGAAGGTGGAGGCTAAGGCAGATGATAGCACCTTTGCAAGCACAGGGTTCAGAAGCATACCTCCTCTTCCCAGCGAAGCTTAAAGTGATAACAAAAGGGAGAACAAGATTTTTCTTGTCAGAAATTAAAGCCCAGCAGTTTCTAGATGAGCTAAAAAGTCAGACGGGTGGGTAATAGTTCAATGTAACATGTAATATTGGTTAGATGGTATTCAATTAGGGGATCATCACTGGGTGGCAAGATCTCGGGTGGGAGGAGGGTGCGACTGGCACAATCCAAAAGCGGTCACATATAGGTCTTATTGACCTATTTGCCAATAAAGGGGGGGGGACTAGAAGGGGTGGGAGGGGTAAGGGGGATAAAAGGGGGCAAAAATTGGATAATTTCACTGAATTGTTTCAGCACATTGTATTTTTTACTCTTATGTCAATATTTGTGAGTACACTTGGTATGCGGTATATAAAATTTGCAACCGGTAGTAGAGATGTAGAACTTATTGTCTATATCCATCTGAATACTCTTTTAAGTGGCTTGGGAAGGTGCCTAGGAAATAAGAAAAGTTGTAATGAGCTGTAGAATTGCGAGCATCAATGTGTGTGGGTTAAATGAGGCCAATAAGAGAAATAAAGTGGCAGCATTGCTGGGTGTGTTACAATTGGATTTAGTATGTCTACAAGAGACTCATGTGGAGGTGGCACAAGGCTATCTTTTAGGGCAATTAGGATTCGCTGTTTTAGCTAACTCGAAACAGGATACAAGGAATAGGGGGGTGGCGATCCTAGGGAAAATCAGGGATGTGGTAGTAAATAAAAAACAGGAGGATGAGTGGGGGCGTTGGGTTATGTTGGATTTGACATTTAGGGGTGAGAAATTTACTCTGGTAACTGTATATGGGTCAACACAAGATGATCCTGAGATATTTCAGTATTTAGATTCGGAGTTGGCGAACTGGCCTGAGCCGATAGTGTTATGTGGAGATTTGAACATACATGATTTTAGAAATCCTCTGTTGCAGTCAGGGACTCCGTTTTCAGGGAGAAAAAAAAGAACTTATAGGGCAATATGCGATCTGGTTAGTAACAACTTTTTGATCGATCCCTGGATAGAGCTACATCCAGCCATAGATGGTAGTACATTTTACTCTGCCCCACACAAAGTGATGGTTAGGTTGGATTATTTTTTAATTTCTGGGTCCCTCATAAATGCGATTGTGATAGAAAAACATCCCCGCTTAATCTCAGATCATAGCCCTTTGGTTTTAACTATTGAAACAGGTCAAGATAGGAGGGAAATGAGGGAGTGGACATTTGAAAGGGCATTACTGCAGGAGGAGGGGTATAAAGAAAGCATGGGATCCTGGATCAGAAGCTACTGGGATATTAATAGGGGGACAGCTAGTTCGGGGATGGTCTGGGACGCCTTTAAGGCTGGGGTAAGGGGGGAGACCCTGAGTTACGTGCTAGCTACAAGGGTAAAGGAAAAAATAGGATGACGGAATTGAATAGGAAACTCCTGGAGGCGGAGAGGGGATTGGGAGAAGCGATTCATCAACAGCTGTCTCTTGAGCCATTCTTATTGAAAATTGTGTCACTTAAGGCAGAAGCTACAGAGTATATGTCAAGGAAGGCGGTGGGGAAATACCTGGCTAAAAAAGAGGGGATATATGAATTTAGTGAAAAAGTTGGACACCTGTTGGCTACACGTACTAGGGAGCGAGTGGCTGCAGCTGAAATCTTGGAGATGACAGATCAGCATGGAAATCGAGTAGTAGGGGCTGATGGGATTCGGGAAATTTTTAGGCAGTTCTACGCATCCCTATATAAAGAAGATACGGAGGGGGATTCTCAAGAAGTAGAGAGGTATTTGAGGGGTGTGGTTCCAGTACGTATCTCTTCAGAAAGTAAGGAGGAGTTAGAGGAGCCGTTTAAGAAAGAGGAGTTAATTGACGCACTAAATCTTCTCCCTTCTGGTAAAGCTGCGGGTCCTGATCAGCTACCTGTGGAATTTTATAAAGTATTTTTTGGTGTGTTAGGAATGGACATGTTTGATGTTATGACTAAGGTACAACTGGGGGAAGCAATTCCCGATTCTTGGGGGGGGGGCGGATGTAGTGGTGATCCTCAAAAAAGGGAAACCTGCAAACCAACCGGGGTCATATAGTCCAATCACGTTAAGGAACGCGGACGTGAAAATTTACTCTAAGATCCTGGCTAGAAGGTTGGCAGGAGTTATTGAAAAGCTAGTTGTCAACTCCCAACACGGGTTCATACCAGGCAAGGGGACCACACAACATACGAGGCAGGTACTAACAGTTTTTGATGCAGCTAGTATCCCAGGAGACTCTATGGCAGCAATTTTTTTAGATGCTGAAAAAGCTTTTGATAGAGTCTCCTGGGAGTACCTATGGGGGGTATTGAGGTGGAATGGCATTGGCAAGAAATACATCAAGGCAATGCAGATGCTGTATAAAAATCCTACTGCTAGAATTAGGGTGTGTAGGGGGCACTCAGCAGGAATCAGTATTGAAAGAGGAACAAGGCAGGGCTGTCCATCGTCACCTCTTTTATTCGCACTATATTTGGATCCCTTTCTGCGTCGCCTTGAATTGAATTATGGGATTCCTAGGATGAGCCTGAATGGATGTGAAGTTAAAACACTGGCATACGCGGATGACGTGGCTATCTTAACCCCATATCCGGAGGAGGCGATGGTGGAAGTAGAGAGAGAGGCCGAAATTTTTGGACGAGTCTCCGGTTATAGCTTAAACAAAGCTAAGACCCAAATAGTATGCAATCGACATGTACAATATGGAGTAGATTCAAGAGTAGTAAAATCTGCAGTTTATTTGGGGGTGGAAATATCTGCGGATTTGGAAGTAGTAGTGCAGAATAATGTGGCTCCCCTACTGGTGAAGGTAAAATCGGATTTGGAACGGCTTAATAACTTACACTTGTCCTTGGGTGGGTGTACAAATGTAATAAAAATGCTTATACTCCCAAAATTTTTGTATTATTTTAGGGCAATTCCGCTATTTTTTGAAGCAAAATGGTTTTTAGCACTGGAAGGAATCCTCAATAAATGTATATGGGCCCATGGCAAAACGCGCAGGGCTTATCGGTACATGACACTTCCCAGAGAAAGAGGTGGTTGGGGGGCACCTGATTTTAAACTGTATTATTGGGCTGCGGCTATTCAATATATGCAAGGCTTAATAGGGGGGGAGAAGATCCAAGGGTAAGGGATTGCTCTTCTAGAATTTATAAGGCTGAACTTGATGAAGAGGTGGAAAACTGCTTTATAGCTTGTGTAATATATGGGCGTCTTAAAAGGACTAGATATAAGACGGTGGAGGCAGGAGTTAAGATATGGACGGCATTTATGAAAAAAGTGGGATTAGGAAGGTTTAATCGATATACGAGGTTGTTTAAAAACAGGTCATTCCCAGACGAGGTGTTTGGAGACATAACAATGGAGAGATGGATGCAAAAGGGGGTAGTAAGTATTGGAGATCTTCGGGGGCTGGAGGGTTTAGACACTTTTTTGGAATTGAGTATTAAGTTTGGGTTGAATAATAAGGACTTTTTTAAGTATTTGCAAATTAGGAGTTTTTTGGGAAATAAGCAAGGCGGGCTGGTTGGGTACAATAAAGTCGAGATTATGGAAAAAATAAGACTAGGGGGGGATTGCTCAATAAGAAGCCTATACGCCAGCTTTGTGTGTGGTATGCAGGATGATTTGGATAAATATAGTGAGAAGTGGGTAGAAAAGTTAGAAGGGGATTCAGGGTGGTTTCAGGACTCTTTGGACTTAGGGCGCACAGTTCTTTGCTCGGCGTCTCTACAGTCGCAGCACTACAAAACTATATATTCCCTTTATTACACACCAGCAAGGATAGCAAAATGGGGAGGGACGGAAGGTATAACCTGCCCGCGCTGTAATTCAGGAGATGCGGACATAATACACATGTTTGCGCTATGTCCACAGTTACATACATTGTTACGAAACCTGGAATACTTCTTAGAGATTTCATTAAAGATTAAACTGAAACTTAAACCAGTACATATACTTTTAGGAATAGTACCAGAAGAAGGGGAAGGGTATCAAGAGTTTGTTTTCTTGGCTATGGCAGTATATAGATTGTGTATCGCTAGGGCACGGCTAGACCCTAACCCTCCTACACTACAAGTATGGCTGGCTAGTTTATTGCCCTCATATAATTTGGAAAAGCCAATATATGCAAGGAAAGGCAGGAGGGGAAGGGAAAGAGGGTTGCGTATCTGGAAGCCAATAGCAGATTGGCGTAGTGGGATAGGATAGGATACATTTGGAGAACAAAAATTGGATGGGAATTCGGGGAACCGCTTTGTTTATGTTTATTGTTATTTGATGGTACCTGTTTTCAACTATGAATTACATAGGGTTCTTTTTTTTTTTTTCTTCTTTCTTCTTTTTTTCTTTTTTTGCAAATGAACAGATTGTATATTACTGTGTACTGTGTTCTATCAAAATAATGTGCTGGGTTGTAAGGAAAAAATAAAAACATTTAAAAAAAAAAATGATGCATGGGATGACTCCTCCTCCTGGTTGGCATTCCGAGTCGTCAGGGTTGGGTCCAGATTTTCCAGTCGTCTCTCTCTCTCGCTCTCTCGCTCTCTCTGGGTGGGCGAGAGGGAAGCAAGCAAAAATAGCCCGGGGGTCAATAATGGCGTTATGGTGTCTGTAGCACGTGCTACCATCACCAGGAGTCCTACAGTGGGGTAAGGGCATGAGAGATTCTCTTTAGGCGGCTCGCACCTATGTGTTCAGTCCCCCGCACCTCCTCACCACCCCCACCAAAAGGATCCTCTAAGCGGTACTCGCCTTGAGCCACGGTCAGTCTCCTGGACCGTAGCGTAGGGACCCGGGGCATCTTCTCCTTCTTGCAGCCCACCGGGTTTGGTCGCCGTATAAGCCACGCTCTGCTGGATCTGTCTCCTCCGCTTCTCTCCGACTTCGTTCTCCTCCTGCTTGTTCTTCTCGTCGGGTCTTGTTGTTCGTTTTCTTACCGTCTCTGCTCTTCTCCTCCAGCATCCTTTTTTGCCTCTTTCCGCAGTCGACTTTATTCTCCTCCCCTTCCGCTGTCGTCGGGTGCTCCTCCCCACACGCTCTGTGAGATACTAGACTGCTACTCTCTACTGGTTGTGCGAGAGGATCCGTGTCGTTCCTCAGCTCCTTCCGGTCCGCCACGGCGCCGACGCTGTCCTCCTCACAGTGACATAACACTGTGGGTGACGGAAAAGAATGCAATCTTACCTCTCACCTTTCTTGTGCAAAGTGCATCAGGAAGACCATTTTTCTAATTGCGACATATCGCCCTCATTAGGCGAAATGTTGTAATAGCTCTATAGCCTTCGGCTTTGTCAATACCACTGGAGTTGGCTTGCAATGACCGATATATACTGCTATAAGCTTTATTACAAAATTGGAATATTGAGTACTCCATTGAAGACAATGGAGTGCTCTAGGCTTCAAATGGCTGGTAGAAGCCCAGAGAGTGATGGAACAGGGTTTTCGTGAAAAAAAACTACCCGGATTGAACTTCTCATTGTGTGGACTATTATTCAAATAGTGTGAAAATTACCAGTGCAAAAATAAAAGGGGAAAGATGAAAACTTCGCAGGTATGTGCTGGGAGAAATTAATGTAGGCCGCAAATGCACACGGTTAATGGAGAAAATTACAGTTAAAAGCTGCAAGCTTATTTTTCACTAACTGTTTAAAAATAATGTGCAAAGTGTAAGAAAATGCAAGCAAAAGCATTCTGAGAGCGAATAATTGTGGAGATTTGTGAAATAACCATGATAATCACGCTTGTATTTGTTTTTCCTAGAGCGTATTTGACTGCTCTGCAGAGAAGGCCTCAATAGTCTTTTTAGTTTTAATTTGAATTAGAAATGTAGAGAGGAGAAATATGTAATTTGTCCTCCGCGAGTTCCTGATGATGGCCAAGGTTGTGTAGAGGAAACAATGGACATTGTGAATGGAACTTCCTTGCCGAAAGGAGCATGTGGACATTTGTTTAAAAATATGATACATTTGCGGGATGGAGAAATGTATAAACCGCGGAAGAATATTATCACAATTTCCTCTGCTGAAGGTTGATGACGTGAGGTGTCAAAAACAAAAGAAATGGTGAAATGTTAGGCATGTCAAGAGTGGAGTGATTAGACACCCCTTGTTTTTAACCAATGAGAACTAATATCTCTATGTGTGATGATACAATGGGGTTTGGACCTTTAGTGAATTTAGGGCATAACTACTAGTATTAGGAGGGTGGGGTATAGGCACCTTTTCCCTTACTTTGCGAGATGAGAGAGCTGTGTTGCTGTTTCTAATTCTATAGGCTGGCTGTTGTTCTGCTGATCCTGACTCTTTGACTTTGCTCCTCAACTCTTCTTGGGATGCCCAGCTTACTCTCATGCCCAGAGGGTAGCTTTCAGATTCCTAGAACCTTGTGAGATTTGTTTAGTATGATAATCTAAATTTGCATAAATCTAATTTGAAAATGACTTTATCCTTTTGTCTCTACGCCTATCCACTCTCTCATTGCGTTGACATTTGAGATGTATAATTGCGATTTATTTTGCTAATGTTCTCTTGTGTGATGATCTATGATTCAAGCTGTATTGTACTTGATGAGCAATAACATTATTTTAGATAAAGCATATTGACGCATAAACAGAGTTTGTCATTATTAGCGTCTTTTATTTAGTTATTTTGAATGATTACCCTTTATGATGTTATTTCTTTAGAAATTCTGATATTATTTTCCAATCCCTGTCTACTAAATAAAGATTCATCGAAGAAGGAAGAGGATAAATGAATAATGAGCAAATTGGTAAGATTGGTTTAAACTCATGCAGCGTGGAAGGAACTGTTAGGTATTAAATTTGGTCCAGATGATTAAAATGTGTAAGTTCCCAAATACAGTATCAAGAGCAACATTCCAATGTCTTTGTTAATTTCACAGTTGTTGCTTTGAGCAAAGGCCTCTCGGAGCCAAAGGGGGTTTAAACCCTCTTGGGCTCAGAGTGGCCTTTGTTTTTACTAATTAGAATATTCTGCCCTCTAGGGGCGGAATGTTCTAATAGCCTTCGGCTCGGGCCTTTAATGCTGGAGTGGGCCTTTAATGGGCCTATAGCCCTTTAAGGCTATATTAAAATACGGGTGTGTTGAGAGCTCCACAGAAGACAAAGAAGTAGCAGAAGGTCAATATTTGCTAGCATAGGTTATGCATGTCAACATTCCAGTATTTGTCTTTCTATTCTTCCCAATTTTATTTAGAGCATTCTACCCCGTAAGGTGGAATTTTCTAATAGCATTATAGTACTCATGCCTTGCGCTATACTGATTGTTGTAGAAACTTGCTTGCAGGCTTAGACCCATAACTTGAAAAGAGGGACCTTGCCAACTGGTGTAATATTCCACAGCAAGCAGTGATTACTGCATTAGCACCTTGGACAGGACGTTGAGAGCTGGTTGGTTAATCAGAATATTTTATTTGCAGGCTACAGCTAGTGTTGCAGGCCTCCAACCGGAGCATTTTGAGCAGCTGGCTCCTTGTTCTTGTGGCCTGCCCTGCTTCCATGGCTACTCTACCAACTTTCCTTTTGTTTAATCAGGATTTGCAAAGTGTTAAATGGCTCCCTCACAACCATTAAAAAGCAGGAAAAAGTAAACAATTTGACATGTTAGTTTATTTTTTCTACTGGGCATTTGGGCTTACATTCCCTTTAAGCAAAGGAAGCACAGGGCCTGTCACAGGGCCTGTCACAGTGTGACATGCAGAGCGAGCATCTTATGAGGAAAAGAAACCAAAGTTGGCTAGTTGGTGTGGGAGAAATGTCCCCTTGCCCATGGTGAATTTAACTCAAAGCTCACAAGGAGTAAGGGGGTGTCTAATAACCGTATTGCCTACTGCTGGGCAATAACGGCTGTTTATTACCCTCTTATTATTATAGAGCTGAGCCGCAGGCAACGACCCATAATTGTGGGAAGAACAATTAACAGCCATTATCACCTTTAGGTGCGGGCAATAACACTTAATTATGGCATAGGACTGGGCATTACTGAGATATGATTGGTTTAACTGGAAATCGTTCGACTTAGGCGTCCTTGGGCGTTGCATAACGAAGGAATGGGGCACAAGGTGGTGTTTGGCAAATCTTAGCCTTTTAAAAATTGTATAGATTTTGTTCACATCACAAAGCGGATAATTTCACCAATTGTTATTCTGCTCCTTTAGCATAGATGCAGAGCGCGTGTTGCTCTTCCTGTGAAATTTCCGCTGCTTAATTGCCCTTAATAAGCAAATTGCTCAATAAATATGATGCAAGTGCCCAAATAGCACTCAATAGGAAACAAAGACAATTGTGCCTGACTTAGAAAATAAATTTGTGATATGCAAATAGTGTAAGTGGCACTTACAAAGGAGAGAGAGACTTATGGAAAAAGGCACACAAACAAGACAGACCATGTAGAGTAAAAATAAAACACAAGCAGTGCTGTCCTTTAAAGGAAAGTTGCTAATTTATTGATGTGGCTGTGGGTGTTTTATTGGGCATTATAGGTCCAATTCAGAAAACGGAAGTGGATTGCAAATTCCATTTGACTCTCATTCATAACCATTTACCATGCATAAATGTCACAGGGGTAGATTTCTGCATGCACTTTGTAACATATTTTTCTCCACTAGGAAAACCTTTTCACTTTGGAGGAACCCCTGCCACCCACATTTCAAAGCAGGTTTTGGGGCTCTTTCCACTTGAAGAAGGGTTTAGTATGGCCCGTAATAAAAGTAAATCTACAAAGTGTTCTCAGTTACGTGCGACCCTTATAAGTGTGAACCACTGAAGACTCAAGCTGGGTCGAGCCTGATGCCTGGTTCTGGCTTAGTTTGAGATTCTAAAATGAGTCAAGCTTTCATGTGGCTTTTGCCTGCCAGCAACGCTCTAACCTCATGCGCAAAGCATAAAAGACAAAACATTCAACTTTGATGTAAACAGCATAGAGAAAAAGATGTCCATTTAGGGGTTACAGTTCACACTGCTAAACCAGAAACCTGTAATCTACCGTGACCGTCCCACCTGACGAAATGGTGCGACTTTAGTCACATTTTGGTTTTGCATTCCTTTTTTAGGTCTCCGCTAAGCGCGCGGAAGCGCGTTCTCGCCGAGAACTTTTTGTCGCCGTGTCTGCTTTCCAGGAGACAATCCTGGCCGCGCGCTTCGCCTTGGAGGCGATTTCAAACTGTCACGCGCACAAGTACGAGCGCTCAATTGACACACACACACAATCGCCCATGCACGCACGCACCCACACATACAGACAACTCACCCCCGCCGTCGCATACACACACACGCGCACACGCACACACACACACACAAGTGCACCGAGACCCCCCCGCCCTTTTGCACTTACCGGCTCAATCTCGGGGGACTCCGCTCTCAGCACGCGACAGGGCACCGGGCATGTGCCTCGTGCCCCCTCCGCAGCGTTCACGCTGCAGCTCTTCAACACTTCTGCAACAACCTACTGGCGGCCCCGGGGCTCTCCACCGCTCACAGGAGCCCCGGGCCCCGAGACGCATTTCCTCCGCCTGCCTCCTCTTCCGGTCCGGACGCGGCCCGCCCCCGTCACAGGCGACCTTGCCTGACTTCCGGTGCGGCCGCGGCGGGATTCTGAGGGCAGTAAGAGTTTTTTTTTTTATGTGCTCAAGAAGCTTTTTTTGATATTGCACTAAATTCTTCAGCTGGATGTTGACGTTCGTCTAGAGTACAGGCATTGCACTAATTTAGCACTGTTTTCTGTACTTTAGTTTTTTCAGTTATATGGTCCTTCCAAGCCTATACTTGCTGCTCCATAGTGCTTTTAGTAGCAAGTTTTACTGAGTACTGGTACAGCTAACTCATACCTATTGCTACGATTACCAAATAAAATGTGACCACTCTCTTTACCATCCTTATAAGGGTGGAAGGCTGAGAACCTTGCAACAGTTCGAACTTGTGAGCTTCAGGTCACTGCATACAGAGGCGAGCTGTAGTATTCAGACTTGCCTAACCTCAGCAAGAATGACAACATTGCACATGTTGGAGCCCGTCTGCCCAGGCCATAGCACATCGCAGGAACTTCACATGGTATGATGAGCATGCAGGGAGTTCGTTTTATTTTAAAATAGTCAACATGAGTGGGTAGTGAAGTGACTACGGAAGCAGTTGGGCAGAGTCTGACAGCGTTGCAAGCAAGAAGCGAGGTACGGTCAGCTGGCAGCACGGAGCAGAGTGACCTGGCAGCAAGGTGGCTAAGTTTGGGAACCCAGCACAGGTCGGTGGTTTGTTATAATGCTCCCGGGTAGTCCCCCCGCACCCCTCGTAGTCGTGCTCGCCGTACTCCCTGCCCTATCGCTGCCTCCAGCCCCGTTCCCCCCCCCCTCGAGTGTTCGGAGAGGGAGCGGGTGACAAGCTGCCTCTGCTGCGGGGGTAGTAGAGTCCCGTATGAGCCTTGCAGGATTCCTGGATTGGGGGCCATTTGAGGCTAGTGATAGCGAGAAGGCAGGCATTAGGTTGCGGTCCTCTTGACGGTGGTGAAGAAGTGGCCGGAATCAGCAAGTGCGGTTTGCGCCACATCGACGGACCAGAGCACCCATATGCGTGTATTTGCTACTATGCATAGGCTCTCTCACAGTTAACTACCTAAAAATAAAGGCCACCTATAATTTGGAGCCATGTTTAGGTGAGATACAACCGTACCTAGCCAGGAAACCCTAAGTACAGTTTAGGCACGGTTCTCTCCCTCTGCGTGCATTTTTTATTTTTATTTTGTTGCTGTGCATGTTTAGCCGTACTGACATCTTTTTGTCTAACAGGGCCTACTTTGCAGGGCTGGCATAACGGTGCATAGATGCTTATAGCAGCTACAGGCCGCCCGCTTGTCGCACTCTATCCAGTCTCAGCTCTGTCTTTGTGTTTGTACTTGGATTACTTTCCTGTGTCTGTCCGGGTATTTTTCCGTCTTGTTATAGCTCACATAACCTATAGCAAAGCATATCCAGTGCATAGAAGGGTGCATTTTGAATGGATTTTTTGTGGGGTGATTACATGTGGAGGGTGTCGATGGGACCCAGGATCTGCACCGGGCTGTCTATAAGATAAAGGATTCACCCTCCCAGAATAAAAAATAACTAGAATAGACCCTTTCAAACCCCTCAGAACACTTTTTTTGGGCCTACAATTTATTGACTTTTGTTGTAATTAGTGTTGCAATATTAAGCAATGCCAAAAGCTCAAACTTAATTACTGCGAGACCTATTGCATTGCAAATGCTTGTTCTTTTTTGCACACAAGAGCATCTTGAAATGCGTGAGCTCAGGATGTGTGTTGTACGAAAAGTCTCTTGTGATTGATCTAGTTGACTATAGCATAGGTCTGTGTAGAATAAGAATCTAGCCCACATATAAATGCTGGACTGCTTCTTAGTTCATGAATGGCATTGGCCTTAAGGGATGTAGGAGACATGACTGTTTTTAACCCTTGGGAACCAGATGGCCAGGTTTTGGAAGGAAGTTTCTGAGATCTTGGAGGCCAGACAGGAGAGGTCATGAGACTCATGAAGCTCATGAACTAATGAAAAGACAGGATGGCTACCATGAGGGAATTTCAACCTGGACAGAAAGTTTGGGTGATGGAGCCAGGGGAGCCAGGGTCCTCTAAAATTATTAGACTGGGCCCTATAAAGAAGTTGTGAGGAAGGAATAGGCCACCTACCTGGTCGACCTCAAGACCTCCACATACCCATTAAGGGTACTCAATCTCAAATGCCTCAAACCCCTCTATAAGACATCTGAGATCACCATGCTGCTGGTGACAGATGATCTGGAGGAGGAGGAGAATGAAGCTCTCCCTGACCTCCTGCCATCTAAAGAGAAAGATGGGTCATTGGAGGGTGTCACCTTTTCCCCAACCCTGAGACTAGAATGGCAGCTGGGACAGTTTGCCTTTTCGTTTTCCATCACTCCTGGGCTTACACATCTGTGTACTCATGATATTGACACTGGAGACAACCTGCCTGTCAATAATAAAATATACAGGCTGCCTGACAAAGGGAGGGCCAGCATCAAAGAGGAGGTCTCTAAAATGTTAGAATTGAATGTAATTGAGCACTCCAGTTGTCCCTCGTCCAGCCCAGTGGCGCTGGAACAAAAAGTTGCCCCACTGGGCCTTGCCCCATATTCCAGTTCTGCGTTGACTAAGAAATGAGAACTTTTGAAATGGCTTCAGGGTACAGGCAGTTTACAGTAACTGAGGAGGCTAAAGAGAGGTCAGCTTATTTTACCCTAGAGGGCCACTTTTGAGATTTTAGAGATAGCTAAAAGCGCCGCCACCGCTGAGAGTCACGCAGGGGCCAAGACCTACCTGATTTTGAAGCGCCGCCACCGCTGAGAGTCACGCAGGGGTCAACAAAGCCTACCTGACTTTGCCGCCACCGCCAAGAGTAACAAAGACACCGGACTCCGCGCCGCCGCTCCGGGGGACTACAACTCCCGGCAGGCCTCGCGGCGGCGCGTCCAGAGTGACGGGAAACGCGCCAGAGAGCGCCAACGACCAGATAAAGCCGGCAGAACCCCGGCAGAGGGGGGGAGAGATAGCTAAAAGCGCCGCCACCGCTGAGAGTCACGCAGGGGCCAAGACCTACCTGATTTTGAAGCGCCGCCATCGCTGAGAGTCACGCATGGGTCAACAAAGCCTACCTGACTTTGCCACCACCGCCAAGAGTCACAAAGACACCGGACTCCGCGCCGCCGCTCCGGGGGACTACAACTCCCGGCAGGCCTCGCGGCGGCGCGTCCAGAGTGACGGGAAACGCGCCAGAGAGCGCCAACGACCAGATAAAGCCGGCAGAACCCCCACGACGCGGGACGCCCGGGGCGAAGCCCGGGCAAAGGGCGGGCCCTCTGTGGCCCTCCGTGGTCTAAAGTGGTCGGGACGGGCCCACTCCCTGACTGCACCGTGTGAAGAGGTAGAGTGACTCCATTTACTATTTGACTACCTCCCTTACGGCTGTATTCAAGTAAGAAATAATTATTCTTCCTTCCTAACACTTCGGTTGTTTGTAAAGTGGAGACATATACCACCTCTGGGTTATAAAAATTGAGTAACTTCTCCTGCTGCCTAAAGAGACTCTAGCTTCAGTCTATTACTTTGTTTGGTTGCTCCTGTGACTATAGCTGCCCTAACATCACTGTGAAGTAGGGGTTTACGTGTTTTACCTACTCCTGTCGGAAGAAATCAATTACGTGACCCTTTATGTCAAAAAACATGTCCAAAAAACAGCTCCCACCGAATACTAAGACAATAGAAAATTATATGGTCCAAGTAGTGAGCAAAATCAATGACAAAAGGAGACAGTCACTGGGCCTAAGTCAGTCTCCGGATTTACATCCACTAAGCCCGACTCAAAGCAGCCACCAGTCAAACTCCATAGCTCCGGATGTTCCTACCGACTTGATAGATCTCATGGCCCATTCTAATCCAAATATGGATGAACAGTACACTGTCATACTAGATAGTGAAGTGAATGTAGTAACTCCAGATCTAGAAGCCTTTTCCGATCCTGAGCACGTAACCCTGGATCACAAATCTGATGATCCCTCATCTCCTGAACAGGAAACTCGACCTCCGAGAAGACATAGAAGAGTTCAGGAGAAACGATCGGGTCTACGATCAGGAAATAGGAGGAAAAAAGCATCACCCATAGGAAAAAACAAGGCAAAACTCATCGAAGTAGTAGAAAATAATATTCCTGAAAAAAGCGATTACGATAATAGCTACAATGAGGATGACCTGTTGCAGAAAATAGCTGACATCATTGATTCGAAAATTAAAACCATCATCAAGCCGCTAGTCGCCAAGATTGACAAGTTAAATGCGGAACTAAAAAGAATAGGCGCCCTTCAGACAAAGACTGTAGATGGGGTTGATAATTTATCTACTTTGGTGTCACAAATGGGAAAGCCAGCAGAGATCAAGGAGAGGAGTACTTCAGAGAAAGAGACTGACCCAATACCTCCTGAATGCCCAGCCCAAGAAGGGTCAAATCTTACTAACCAGCCCGTGTCAAAAGATGGCGTACCACTGATAATAAATATCCCGACAGTAGCACGTCAGGATTTAGATCCCCTTCAATTCATCGAAGAAGCATCGCCAGTGGTATTGGTGTTGGCCAATGTGCCTCCGCCAACGGACACTCAACTGGAAACACCAGCATCTTTGTCCAGTAAGGCACTGCACTGGCTAACAACTAACATGTATATGGGACCAGGAGGCAAACACCAGCTCGCATGCGAAATCAAGTCAGTGAAAAGGGTGGCTTGGATTGGGAATCGGCCCAAAAGGTTTAGAGGAGATTGTGTTATTGTGACTTTTTGCCACTCAGCTGTTTTACCCAATGTCTTAAATCATATCTTTCCCCCACAAAGAAGAGCCGGGTCTATTGTTCCCCTTACCTTAAAATTCTTTTATGGGGAGCAACAAAATGTAACATTTCCAAAAACTCCTGGCCCGATGTGGGAAATTGAGAGAAATAATAGAGGCCCAAGAGTCCCTCCTAATGAGTGGGGCATGGTCCTAGGAAATAGATATGAAGCTCTATCAGGCCTAGATGCTTGTGATTGACTGGGTAGAAGTAATTTTGACATAGATTTTCCTATTTTTAATGGAGAGTGTACAGGGGGGGAAGCGGAAGCTCAGATCAATTCTGTAACAACTGATCTTTTAACAAATGTAAGCAGTTTACAGGGTGTTTTAGGTGATATATGTAATGATCATCACCTCACTGTACGCACTGATCACACCGTGGAAAGTGATTTAAATGTTAATCTATCCCCAAAATTAGTTGAAAATGTGGTTAATGTAGGTGTACACAATCTCACCCGAGAACAAAGGGCTAGTTTACCAACTAATATTGAATCCACCAACGACAAGGCCTTTGCCCAATATATCCTAACATCCTGGAATATTGCAGGTTTGCGAAGCAAGATACCATCACAGGCCTGGCAAATTTTCCTGGATTCAAAGGATGTAATCCTTCTCCAGGAAACCTGGCAATTAGATCCAGATCCTGTCGAAGGATATTTACATTTTTATATCCCGGCTACACCAAGTCAAAGGGGAAGACCTAAAGGCGGTCTAGTGACATGGGTAAAGCAAAGTAGTGAATATTCAGTCGTTCAATTAGTTATTAATAGCCCTGATATATTGTTGGTCAAGTTACAGCGACCATCCTGCCAGGACCTTTATATATTTAATATTTACTCAAGGGGTATGCCAGGTGGTAAACCCACGGAGGCGGTTGATTTGTTAGATTCCCTTTTAAAACAGTATTGCTTAAACGCAAATGTTATTGTTGGAGGTGATTTTAATTGTTGTTTTGAACCCCTAGACACCCATGATGTAGATCTCACGATAGAAGAGGACTACATCTGGGATATCCCTCAGCTTTCCTTACCACCAATTAAAAAATGGTCAGAGGCTGCACTCCAGCAAAAAATTCTGTGTGTCGAGTCTGGGCTGCGGGCCACCAATGGAAGAGTGGTTTCTGACAAACAGGGCGCCACCACTTTTTCCAATGGAAATTCACAAAGTCGTATTGACTACATTTTAATTAACAAAGAGAATTGGTCCAGTGTTGTTGATATGTGGATAGAGCCTAGAGTGGAAAGTGACCATGATCCATTAATTCTGATATTTAAATTGTTTGGAGTTCTGGAAAAAGACGTTTCGATGGAAAATGTCCAAATTAAACTCTCAAACGACAATAGACGCATCAGATGGTCAACTTGCGCAGCCAATGAGGAAAGCATAATTGCTATGAGGGACTTAACAACTCAGGCTATCAATGAAGTAAAGAGTATAACCTTTATGGATACTCAGATATTTGAAGTTAGCAGGATCCATGATGACTTTTTTAATAGGTTAAAAAAAATTTTTTTTAAATCAGTTACCAAAAAGCAACGTAGGCCAGTAAGAAAGGAAGACCAGTGGTACGATAAATCCTGCAGGGGTGCTTATAAGGCATTGTCTGATGCTGTGAAGACAAAAGATATAAATAAAATAAGGGATGCACGTATTGCGTATAAAAAGGTACAAACAAGTGCAAAAAGGGACTGGGAGGAAGGCTATTGGAGGGATCTCCTCAAAGCAAGCGAGGAAAGATCTATGACGCCCTTCTGGAACATTGTAAAATGGGGAAGGGGGGCTATAAGAGGAGAACCCATGAATCATGTTTCACCAGAAGCTTGGGTAACTCATTATGCGACCCAGTTCGCTGCTGAGGACATTGATGGAGAGGAGTGTGTGGCCCCAGTAGATACCTTGGGGAGCCACCTAATTTTTAGTAAAGCCGATGTCCTAAAAACTCTAAATGATATACCCAAAGCTAGAGCACCGGGCCTAGACTCTGTTCCAGCAGACCTTTTTATGCATGATAAAGAATTATGGGCCACGTACATTCACTTGTTAGTAAATGCTATCGCAAAGGGCTCACCTATTCCTGAGACCTGGAAGGGAGCCGAGATCATCCCCATCTATAAAAAGGGGGTATGCTCGGATCCAGGCAATTATAGGCCTATCAGCCTGATCGCATGCATTCAGAAAGTTCTGGCAAGACTTTTACTTCAGCGAATCCATGAGTGGATAGATGACCAGGACATTTTGTCTCCCCTGCAGGCAGGCTTTCGTAGCCATACAAGTACCATAGACCAAGTGTTTAGATTTGTCTTAATCTACTGGCGTGTAGTTATACTTGGGGGGGGGATGCTCTTTGCTGCCTTTGTCGATTTAAAATCGGCTTTTGATCTCGTCCCCCGCCACAAGCTGTGGAATACCCTCCAAAACCAGGGCATCCCTAATGAAATTCTGTCCTTACTAATGAGAATGCACGATAATAACTTTGCACAAGTGCGATGGAATCAACAGGGCAGTGTCACTGATAAATTCCCTATTGAGAAGGGAGTACGCCAAGGTTGCGTGCTCGCTCCAACGCTTTTTTCGCTATATATCAACAGGGTGATCAGATACTTTGAACATCAACCAACAGATGCCCCAAAGTTGGCAGGTAGACTGATCCCCCTGTTGATGTTCGCGGATGATACCCTGCTGATATCCAAGACCCAACAGGGACTTCAGAGGGCTATTGGAGTTTTTGAATTATTTTGTGCAGATCACGGTCTTGTAATTAATACAAGTAAAACAAAATGTATGGTTCTGCATAAACGACGACACATTAGAGGGAAGGTTACTATGGATGGGGTCCAGCTTGAACAGACCCAGGTTTTCAAGTATCTTGGCATTAACTTGTCCCATAACTTAGATTGGAAACAGCATACTAATGAGTTGGTGACAAGACACGCCCAACTAACAGGAGCCCTTACTAAGGAACTTTTTACATCTCAGACTAAACCTATCCGACCAGTTTTAAAAATTTATAATGCTAAGGTAGGAGCGGCAGTTCTATATGGAGCTGAACTCTGGGGGCCAAGTAATCTTACGAAGCTGATTGTAGCACAGAATAGATTTCTTCGTAATATTACCGGGCTACCAATGTCATCACCTCTGATACCTTTAAAATATGATCTGGGATTCCATAGCTTTGAGGATATGGCTAGATACAGATCTGTAGCCTACTGGAGAAGGCTCTGGGTAACCCCAGAACTATCTCAGTATGCCCAAGGCTTTTCAGAGATTCGAACCCTGGATAAAGGTTGCAAAATAGTCTGGCTGAGAGATGTAAGAAGTATTTATAGGGCGATGGGACTATCCCATTTGTGGGATGATCCTGTTAGTAATGCATTCCCACCAAAAAAGGTACTTCGAGATTTATACTGGAGCATGATTGAGACAAAGTGTTTTAGAAACCGTATTGATCGATCTTTTACAAACGATTTTCTAGAACTTAAGCATGCACCTGCCCTAGAACCTTACTGAGACTGGATTACTGTGCCAGGGGACAGAAAAAGGTATCATCAACTGAGGGTGGGGACTTTACCTTTAAATGCCCTAACGGAGAAATGGAATAAGAGCCAAACCTCAAGGTGCCCTTTCTGTTCTGATCAAAATGAAAATATTGGTCATGTGTTATTTGCTTGTCCCGAATATAGTGTTCCCAGGGGGTCATGGCTAAAACCGATCTGTGCCCAGTTAGGCTTAAGAACTGCAATTGAGGCTGTTAGGGTCTTAAGAACCAATACATCTCAGCCTGTAGTTATAGCCATGTCGAAATTCTTGCACTGGATATGGATTATCCGGTCACGAAAAATGAGTCTGGTGTAATTATGGGAAAGTTATCGCCTGCTGCTATCCAAATCTACACATCATACTAATAGTGATCAATTATGTTCATTGCATTAGTTACTGTCAATTTGCACTTTGGTATTGATGAATCTGTTTTTATACCTGCTTTTATAAATGTCTTTTTAAAATAGGTCTAATGTATGATCTTGTAAAAATGTAAATAGGATGAGACAGTGTGTTATTTATTCTACCTTGTATATTTATATTTTTTTTATTTTTTGTATGATGAAATAACTCATTGTGGATGCTGTTTTGTTGTGGGATAGTGGGTGGGATACCAAAAACAACCACTTTTTTAATTGTAAAATGTCTTTCATGATTGAAAAATATCGAATAAAGACTATTTTGAATTTGAATTTGATATAAAGTGAGGCACTTTGATCTGAGGAATGCCCCTGACACCTTCCAGAGGCTGGTAAACCAGGCTTTGGCTGGGGTGGAGGCCTTCAGTGCTGCTTCCCTGGATGACATATATGTCTTCAGCAGCAACTGGGACGACCACCTCTTTCCCCTGCAGGAAGTGCTTCAGGCCTTGAAACAAACAGGCCAGGTAATCAATGCCAGTAAGTGCCAGATAGGGCAGGGGTCTGTGATGTACTTGGGACACCTTTTTGAGCAGGAGTAAGGCGCATCCCCTCAGGGAATATAGGCTATTCTGGCATGGGAGACTCCTAAACCTCAGACTAAGGTGAGGGCTGTCCTGGGCCTCGCTGGTTTCTATAACTGGTTTGTCAAGGGATATGGTACCATTTTTGCCCCCGTGACTGAGCTGATTTCCAATAAGCAGCCAAGAAGGTAATCTGGGCAGAGGCCTGCTAGAAAGCCTTTGACTATCTCAAATAAGTCATGAGCACAGTCCCTGTACTCAAAGCCCCTGACTCTTCCAAAGAATTATTTGTACAGACAGATGCCTCAGAACATGGCATAGGGGCAGTCCTATCACAGCTAAATGAGGAAGGCCTAGACCCACCTGTAGCTTTCATCTCTCTGAGGTTACTTCACAGGTAAAAGAGATGGAGTGCTATTGAGAGGTAAGCATTTGTTGTGGTATGAGCACCGAAGAAGCTGAGACCCTACTTGTTTGGGACTCACTTCCGAGGTCTAATGCAGATGAGGGGTGAGAATCCAAAATTGTTGAGGTGGTCAATCGAAACACCGTTCTGGGTCACTCCACTGCAATGCTAATGGTCCATTGAGGTTCTTCCGCCTTGGTCATGAGAATTTCCAGGAGGTTGGTTAATTTTCCCCATTTTCAGCTGAGGGGAGTGTGTTAGACCTGTCAGCCTTAGTTTGGTCTCCCCTCCCCCCAAATCTTTTTGCCAGTATATCTCCATTTATTTGTTGCTGAAACTATTTTATGCGGTCCTTAGGACCAATGCTAACCAATGCTAAAGTGCTTGTGCTCACTCCCCTAAACAGGGTTAAATTGGTTTTCACATTGGATTGGCATATTTCATTTAGTTATAAGTCCATTGTAGAGTGGTACATTATATTCCCAGGGCCTGTAAATTAAATGCTAATAGTGGGCCTGCAGCACATATGGTGCCACCCACTTTAAGTGGCACCTTAAACCATGTCCCAGGCATGCCATTGCAGCCAATTTGACTTTACATTATAACCCTTTGCCAAGCCTTAAGCACTGCTAATGTAGGCCCTAGGTATCCCAAGGGACAGGGTGCATTGTAATTAAAAGGTTGGACATGTACCTTTAAGTTTTACTAATACTGGTAGTGAATAATTCAGAAATTCGTTTTTCACTACTCTGAGGCCTACTTGTCCCATGAGATAACACTGGGTTGCTTTATTATATTTAATATGGCTAACTTTTGATTGGGGACAGATAAGCATTTCATGTTTGATATATTTGCAATTGTAATGCAAAATTCTCTATAATGATAAAGTTGAATTTAAATTACAAATTTGAAAATGGCACTTTTTTGTTGGCTACAGACTCCAGTCTCGTTCCGCTGCAGATTTTCGATAAAAGTGACTAAGACAAACACGAAAATCTTCACTGTGACTTCATCCAGCATCTCCCCGATGAGAATGCCCATTCCACTGACACTACCTGCAGCATTGTCCTGCTGAACTTTACCTTCTCAGAACATTTTTCTTGAAAATGTTTCCAAGTCCGAAGGGAAGCGCTAATTGGGCTAAATCGACTTCTTGTATCTGACCTGCGCTCCATCACGCACAGCCATATTTTTCAACTTTGACCCGGTCTCCCGTGACTAGATGTCTGCAGTTGGTGCTTTATTCTTTCAGGTGCTAGTTTTAACCAAAAATGTTCATTACTCTGGTTCTACTGATTGGATTATTGTCATTTCTGTGTCGAATAATGTATTCAAATGTACTCAAGTTTTCTAAATTGGTGTGGGATTTCTCTTGTGTTGTGATTTCACTTTATTACTTTTTGTGTACAGTATAAATACTTTACACATTGCCTCAAAGTTAAGCCTGACTACTTTTGTGCCAAGCTATCAAACATTAAGGACAGGTTAATTTAGTGATTTGTGGTTCACCCTGCCAGTGATTGTGGCTGTTGCTTGAACAAAGGTAATTCCCCCAGTCAACCAACAACCCAGTTTCTCAAACCTTCCCATAACAAAAAGATAGTTTGAAATTTGAGGTTGGGCACCCAAATACCGAATAAAAAATTAAGCAAGTGAAAATTTCTTTGGAAAGAAAAGCAAAAAAATAATTTAAAATGTGACACATTTGCTGCATCATACTGGTTGAAAGTTATCAAGTCTCATTCTCCACTGAACATTCCCATTGTTTATCCTTGCTATGTGGTGTAAGGGAGGGAGGAAGAAGTAGTTGTCCAAATAATGATATTACAGTTAGAGAAGAGAATAAGCCTGTGTCTTGTGTGCTACAAAGCCAACACAGAAACTGCCACATCCAACTCAGAGTCCCTTGACTCGGCTTTCAACCATAAAAGTCAGGAATGGATCAATTTAAGCAGTAGCACTGACTAAATTTTGTGACAAGAAAAGGCACATTCTGCATGCCTAATATGCATGTTTTGTAATACCGTGAATGTATGTATATTGTGCACATAAATCGTAAAGATCTGTTGATAAACAAACTGAACGTTCCACTGGATCGACTAGTCTTTGTGTCAAAATTTTTGACAAAATCAGTTTCCATCAAGAGGATAATCAACAATCGCTGGGAACTTTTACAGAATGAACCCGAGTTTAAAGGGTTATTTGAGAAGAAACCTCTTTTTGTATACACACGGACAAAAAATATGAAGGAATTATTAAGTTCACCTAGGATAAAAAATCTGGAGCAAATTATTGGTACTCAAAATGTCACAACTGCATATATTGCAACAAAGTCATTACAGGCGATATCAATGCACATCCCAAAACAGGGGAACTAGTCAGACTCGGACACTCCGTAGATTGTAATTCATCTCATGTAATTTATTGCATTAAATGCCCATGCGGATTAATGTACATTGGCAAAACTGAACGCAAGTTAAAAATAAGAATCACGGAACACAAAAGCATGATTCGCAGTAAAAACACTAACTAACTAAGTGGTTCACTGGTTAGAATGCAAACACAACATCGCACAATTGAGATTTTTTATTTTAGAGACATTGACAGTTTACAATGACAAAGACAACTCCAAATTATTATAACAGAGATAGATTTATTGGATGAAAAGATTTAATACAATGTCTCCTTTTGGTATGAACGATAAAATTGACATGAGTTGTTTTCTATAGTAGTACTTCCCAGAGAGTAGTACACATGATCAGACATGTTAGACACAACTAAGCACATTATTGAAATGTGAGTTGTTCATTATATAGGGCAAGCTCAGTATTGATATGTACTTTTGCTCCAGCAGATCATATGGGTGACAGACCTACATCTCTCATTCTTGGCAACATGTACAATTTCTTATACACTACAGCTTTTAGCACATCTTCTACGTTTTGATTACTTTACTTTCTTCTTTTTTTTAATTACTTTTGTCCTCTGGGTATGGTGTCTGTTCTATTGCTCATAACTCTTATTCTAGTTTTTTATGCCACTGAATATTCACACTTTGAATATGGTTTTTTGAAACAATTTGAGCGCAGAGTTGACCGGTTTAGCATAGGGCATTGTATACAGGTCGACTGTCAGTAGTCCATGATGGCTGCCACTTTTTCCTATCCAGTGTCTCATTCACAACAAGTAGTCCTATTTCTACTTTTGATTATAAAAGAAGCTGACTTCATGCAGCGGTCTGGTTAAAGCATGTTGCTCGCAGGGTAAAGCTTTCTCGTGCAGCTTCAGCATACGCGTTTTTTGCTGATTTACGGTTGAACATGAACACTGTGCAGTAGGCAAGTGGCGAAAGCGAGCCGTCGGGGTTTTATATATTTTTGCATCTTGATTGATGAAATAGAACTCTTGGATGTTTTTGTTTCACAGGGGTCACCACGATTGTTGTTGCATTTTTTTGTAGAGGCAGTACACACGGTGCTTCATTGAAGGTATGAGTAAACGGATGTAACACAGTGGTTTTTAGAGACATTATTTTTCCCTCTAATCTTAGTTGGACGGTCAGTTTAATAGAATTTTTTACAGAGTTAGGAAATCAGGAACATTGATTACAATATTTGTAATGAAGGTGCAGAGACAAGGATTTTTTGTTGAGAGTATCAGTTGTCATTTAGGATATTCACCTTGGCTTATTGTTTTAAGGGAAGTAACAAGCAGGCAACGTTTTGAAGATAGAAACTGTGCACATCTTTGAATTATGCAACCTTCTACTTCCTCTTTTGCACATATTGATGCAAGGCCACACACCTTATTTCTTGTGGTGATGCTGAGTTTGATATCTGTCCGTTAAGGCACGATGGTCATTTTCTTACAACCTCCATTATCTTTTCGAGTTTCTCTTGGGTCTGTCACTTCAAATCAACTTCAGTTGTTCTTTATGTATGAATAGTATTTTTTACATGCTTATTACTTTGTCTGATTAGCAGCTTGCTTGAAATCGAGCATAAAATACATGGATTGGTGATATTCCCCCCTTACTAGTTATTTATATTTTCTATTGTAGTACCTGAAGAAGGGCCAGAGATCACGAAATGCATTGGGCAATAACACTTATGTGAAACAACATACATTTCTGCAATTGAAATTATGATTTAGTCAAATAGGCCATTCGTTCTTTGAATTTTGTTTATGTTTATGTGATGTACGTAGATTCTGTCCATGTTATTCTAACATGGAATTCTAGTTCTTAGCAATTCCAGGATTTGTCAGTTGATGTGGACCTAGTGATGGCTGAGGTTGTACAATAAAGACCTCTTGATTTATTATCATTCTTGCTTCAGATGTCACCTTATTACACTGGCGACGATCGCGTGTGAAGATTAAAAGGTGTACTTGAGGATAGAAGAAGATGAGAATACAACCTCAACATCGAATTATGAATTAACGAGGAAAACGAGAAAAGCGGAATTGTACAAAATGGGAGAAGAATACCTGGACTCCTACAGCGTAGTTTGAGTAGAAGCAGATTGCTAGTAGGTGATTCTGTACGTTATTCGGAAGGATTTATCTCTAAAGCTCCGTGGTGTGAGGCCCCGTGACGTCAGTGGTGCGCGAGTTTCGAGCGCGAGTTTGCTTTGACGTGGAAAGATTTGTGTGTTACAAGCCTCCTCTTCGTGTTGGTTGCAAGGGCGCTTGGGAAGAAACAAGCTCTATCAGCTATGGAAAAGAGACTTGTGTTGCAAGCCTCGTTTTGATTTGGATGCAAAGGCGCTTGGAAAAAAAAACCTTCATCGTCTGCTGAAAAAAGTCCATTTGTTGTGCGGCAGACATTTTGAAGTTAAAAAAAAAATTGGGATTAATAACTGAGAGGAACGTAAGTTGGCTGGAATTTGACATAATTAACTTGGGCCCACTGGGGAAGACAAAGGAGATGGTGAGGAAGAGATCATTTGAGAAGAAGACTACATTTGTCGTGTCAATCTAAGGAGGTGACACTTAGTAGGAAGACAACTATTACACTGTTGGTGCTTGCGGTGACAGGCACACCTTGTGCTTGTTCAGGAACTATATTTTAAAGAGGAGAAACTTCATCAGGGACAAGGAGTTGGTGCTTACGGTGATAAGCGCACTTGAATAGTTTTTCTTTATTTGTTTAATGAAATACGTTAATGTAAAGTGTATTTAGTGTGATTTAAGAAATGTTTTCACAATAGGTACACTCAGTTAAGTGTATAATAGCCTTGATATATCTATATATTTTTTAAATAGGTGAGGTGTTGATAGAATTGTTTACTGTGGTGAAATTTATTATATTGAAAAAAAGAGAGTGAAAATGCAGAATGTAACTTCGCCACCGTTTATCTTTCTGATCCAGGAGATCCACCTATTAGGTGGAAAAAGTGGAAAAAAATGTTTGAGAATTACGCAAGGGTCTGTGGCACAAATCTCAGTGCTGAAAGAAAACATGCACTCTTGACGCATTGTATTGGAGGAGAAGGGCCGGAAGTTTTGGAGAGTTTACCTACATTAAGTCAGGCAGATCAGAGGGGACTTAATGAGTATGAAATATGTATAAAACAATTTGACTTACATTTTTTACCAAAAGTAAGCACAATTATGGAGAGATATTACTTTTGATTGAGAGAGCAAGGAAAGGATGAAACGGTTGAACAGTTTGTAACTGCTTTAAGGAAATTAGCTTCTAGCTGTAAGTTTGGGGAGTTAACTGAGGAGAGGATACGTGATCAGTTTGTTCTTAGATGTACTAATGACAAAATAAGAGAAGAACTTTGGATGAAGGATGAGCCGCCTTTGAATAAAGTGATGATTATTGCTAAGCGGGTGGAACACATGGTTAAGTGTGTGGGTGAGTTAAGCAAAGCAGGCAAAACTGGATGCAGTAATGAAAAGATAGAAGAAGTACAGGTTCAATAAGTGAAGAATGTTGAGGAGAAAAAGAAGAAGGATTCTGTTGATACGAATGGTAGCATAAGTGATAATCAAGCAAGCAAAACATTCTTGGAAAAGAAAAGTGGGGGTACTTTTCAAGGTAATTGCTACAGATGTGGGAGATTGGGACATATGGCAAATGATAAAAACTGTCCTGTTTTGAAAGTTGTCTGCAATGTGTGTGGGAGGAAAGGTCATTTGGGAAAGAATTGTCGTCTAAGATTTAGAAGAGATACTAGGGTTGAAACTAAAGAAGTTTCATTTCAAATTAATGACAGCAAAATAGAACATCCTTCTGAGTGGGTTAGTGTAGGTGGAGTTAGAATTAAGATGAAGTTTGATTCGTGCTCACACTTGACATTTGTTTCAAAAGAGGATTATTTAAAATATTTTTAAGAGAAAGTTGTGCTAAAGAAATCAGATGTGAAGCCAACTGGTTATGGGAGAACTCCTATCAAAATGTTAGGTTGTTTTACAGAGAACATTGAATTCAATGGGAGATATGTAGTTGGGAAAATGTATGTTGCAGAAAAAGGGGACAGTTTGATATGCTGGTCGCATCAAGCTAATTTGGGTGTGGTGCTCAATGCGAATGCAAAACCATCTGTTCAGGTGAAATCTGTGGATGGTGATGGAGAGGAAGTGGTGGGAAACTTTAAAGAATTGTTTAGTGAAAAACTTGGGGCTTTGAGAGTTTACAAACACAAAATCATGTTGAAAAATGGTGCAATTCCAGTTGCAGCAAAAGTTAGGCGTGTGCCAATTTGCATGAAGGATGCAGTAGAGAAAGAGATTGATAGAATATTAAAAACTGGGGTGATTGAGGCTGTAGACGCAACGGAATGGTTGGCCCCCATTGTCGTTGCGAGGAAACCCAATAACGAGATTCGTCTCTGTGTGGACCTTCGGGCTTTGAATAAGGAGGTAATTGTTGATAAATTTCCGCTTCCAAACATTGAAGAGTTGGTTGCAACATTGGATGGAGCATGTTACTTTACAATGTTAGATATGGCTTCGGCCTATCATCAGGTTCCTCTGAGTTTAGAATCACAAGAGTTGACGGCTTTCATAACTCCTTTCGGTTCTTATTAAATTTAAAAGAATGCCGTTTGGCCTAATTTCAGCGGCCTCTGTGTTTCAGCGTATTATGAATTACTTGTTTAAGGGTGTCAATGGTGTGAAATGTTATCAAGACGATGTGTTAATTTGCGGCAGTACTAAGGAAGAACATGATGTTAGATTGAAGTGTGTGCTGGAAAAATGTTTGAAAGTAGGGTTATCTCTCAGACGTGACAAGTGTAAGTTTGGAGTGACGGAATTGGATTATTTGGGTCATCATATTTCTGGTTTTGGTGTGAGACCTAAAGATGATTTGGTTAGAACAATTGAGGGACTTAAGGAACCATGTTCAAAGGAGGAACTCTCTTCCTTTTTGGGCATGGCAGAATTTTACAATAAATTTATTAAGAACTTTGCAGACAAGACTGAGAAATTAAGGAGTATGATGTGTAGGAAAAGTGAGTTTGTTTGGACTAATGAATGCAATGCGGAATTTGTACAAATTAAAAAAGAACTCAAACATGCTCAGAATCTTCAGACATTTAGACCTGGTGATCCTATTTTCATTGTAAAGGAAGCAAGCTGTAAAGGGCTTGGAGCATTGTTGTTTCAAGTTAGGAAATGGTGGAGAAGATCTCATTGCTTGTGCCTCTAGGTGTTTGAAGGGTGCCGAGTTGAACTACTCGGTGATAGAAAAGGATGCGCTTGCCATGTTCTGGGCTGTAAATAAGTTTAGAAAATTTGTTTGCGGTTGTCCATTTGTTGTAAGGTCAGACCACAAACCTTTAAGAGAGATTTTGGAAAAAATATGGTCTTGATGCTGTTTCTGCAAGAATTAGGAGATGGGTAATTGCTCTTCAAGAATTTGATTTTAAGTTTGAATATACTCCAGGTAGTACTAATGCTTCGGCTGATTGTTTGTCACATTTAGTGAATAGTGTGAAGGTGCCGCTCGCAGCCATATCTGAGGCCAAACTTCCCCTGGCTCTTAAAACATTTACGGGCAATTACCTGCATTATTATCCTGTACCAGAGGACTTGCTGACACTCGGAAACCAACGCCGATTTGGGGCAGAGGAGCAGTGTTACATCGCGGGCGGGACTGAGAGGACCAGCCTGCACAGCGCCACCATCAATGCTGCAGCTGGGGCCTCTTCCCGCCCCCTTCCTCCCTGTATATATTTGTTGCCTCTTCCGCGTACCGTGGGACTAGTCGGGCTAAGCCCGGGCAAAGAGCGGGCCGTCTGAGGCCATCCGAGGCGGACTGAGGCTGGGCAGGGATACCTCCTTTGAAATTCGGGATTGTACTCTGTATATATTCTGTTTTATACATTGTCTGTAATTATTGTATATTCAGCTTTTGTCTAAGCACAAGTCCTATCTGTGAGTTATTTCATAATGGCCTTACGCTCGGGGAGGGGCAGAAAGGTTACCCTAAATACTAATGGTGGGGTAGCCACTGGGACCCTGGACCAATTTATTACCCGGGCGACTGGTATTTTAGAAAAGGAAATAGCCTTCACCGAAAAACACCTGTCTATTGACCTGTTAACGGGGAAACGGTCTTCTTTAGGACTGATTGGGTCAGTGGCAACCCCAGTTCAATGTATTAGGCCTGACCACTTGGTTGTTACTAGCCCAATTTCTTACTCTCTGTTTGTGGGCTCGGATGACTCAGTGTCATGTCCTAATTTAAGCCCAATGTTATCTAGTACTGTCTCTAGTAGCCTTAGTATGACACCAATTCCTCTTCCCCTAAAGAACAAAACTTGGTATCAGGGGTAGGTAAAATTCCTACAGTGACAGTGAAATCAAGTAAAAGGAAATGAGGGGGTGGACATAGGAAGGGTGGTTGTGCAAAATTGATAAAAACTAATATTACGAACAAGGATCCACCAGTTAGAGTTCAGTCTCCTAGTTTAAGTGGTGCACTTCCTGAAGCCGCCCGACTATCGACTCCATCAAGTCTAAATGAGGAATTTCTTGGAAAAAATTGAAATACTAGTGAGGTCCTTGTTACTGCCCCTGGTGGAAAGAACGAAAATAATCAATGCAAAACTGGATCAATTGGAACTGTTAGTAACAGAGAACACCGCCACACTTGATGAATTGGCAAAAGGCTTGAAGAGTAAAAGTGCTAAAACCCATGCTATTGCAGCGCCTGGAACTATAAAGCCCACTAGAGGCGTGCAATTGGTTACTAAAGTAACCCTTGCAATTCAGAACTCAAAAACAGCTACAGAAGGTAATCTTGTAGTAACTACAAGTGATGGGTGTTCCAAGGGAGGGGCGGTGGCTGTTTCCCAGCAGGCATCCCATTTAAAACCAGCGGTCAAACACCCAATGGGCAATGCTTCCCACGGCAGAGAAGCTTCTGGTAAAAGCCTCCCATGTGTCAATCTTCCCCCGGAATCTGCACCTTTCACAATCATATTGACAGGGGTACTGGTTATTAGGCCAGATTCACAGGAATCACAAAGAGAGCTGAGGAATAAAGTTATTTTTTGGCTTAAGAAAAATAGGAGATTACCCCCTGGTTCTAATATTGAGATCTTAAATGTAAGAAGGGTGGCCTGGCTGGGCCGGTGCTCTAAGGATCTTGAGGGTGACTGTATTATTATTAATTTTAGAAATCCATGGGTTGTAGATTACATCCGACGAGAGGCAAGGTTTGCTAGAATAGGCGATATCCAATCTTTAGGCTTAGATTACTTTTATCCACATGTGAACTTTGCGCTACCTCACGCATTAGATAATCATAGAAGGGGGGGACCTTTTGGGGAAACTCAACTTGATTGGGCAGTACAGTTCTGCCCTTGAGAAACAGATTTGATTCTCTGATGGGGATAGAGGGGTGGACTGACTTCCGGAATCCCCGGTTTGGAACACCGTAGTGGAAGAAATGGGTGGGGCACTGGTTGGTAGTTCTGTAAGTATAGGGAGAGAGAGGGAACGGCTCTTAGATGGGATGGAATCTATCAGTTATATTAATTTAGATGTTACTATACCGATGGATCATGCAGATGTTGACCAGGGTGGGGGAGGTGATACCCAATTAAAATTAAGTATTTCATCGTGTGCAGAAGTCACACATTTAATTTAATTAAATAGTCAACTAGGAGGGTGTCCTTTTAGTTTGATTTCCTGGAATGTAGCAGGCCTTGCTCGTAGGTTACAGGATGAGTTATGGTTAGAACATATAGAAACCTTTGACATAATCTGTCTGCAGGAAACCTGGAGCAGAGAGGACCAAAGTATAGAGGGTTACCAATCTTTTAATGTGTATGCTGAGCCCTCACAAGCGGGAAGGGCTAAGGGTGGAATATTGACCGCTATTTCCGTAAAACATGCTACCGTTAAGACATTGATGTTGACGGATTCCCCCTGGTTCCAATTGCTCCTGATTACAGATTTGTTCCCAGTGCCTCTGCTTTTAATTAATTGGTATTATAATATCTTCGACCCCCATGCCACATTTGTTATTGATAAATTGCAGGATGAGATAGCTAAAGCGACTAATACCTCCCCCTCACTGTTTATTATGAGGGTAGGGACTTCCATTGTGCCTTGTGTAAGTTCAGCGGGTCTAGGGCTTGTGGTGTGGTGTGGTAGATACAAAAGATCAATCAATGACGCACTTTAAGCATTCACCACAAGGTGATGCCTTGAATAATATCATTGTGACAAATGATCTCTGCGTATTGGACATGCCAACTTTCTCTAAATTGCCGGAAATACCGACTTTTCAAGGGACGGGGGGCCCAACTAGTGTAATTGACTTTATCTTGGTCTCTAACAGGTATATCCATTTTGTCAAAATGTTTTTGGTTGAAGCGAATCCAGTTAGTGATCATAACCCTTTGGTTATGTACTTAAGCCCTATGATTGAGAAGATTCAGACTTTCGAGCAGCCAATAAAATATAGTCAGAATCAAGGGGTAAGCCTTAAGTGGGATAAGGTCGATGCACGAAAATTGGAGGAAGAGATTTTTAGAGAAAACAGCGCATTGATAGAAATTTGTTTAACCCCCTCTTCTGCGCCTGAAATTGTAATTAAGAACTTTGAGGCACTTTGTGGTAATGTGGCACCGTATCTCCTAAAAAACGTGGGCAAGAAAAAATCAAGAGAGTGCAAATGGTTTGATGCTGAATGTTCTGCAGCTCAAAGTATTTTAACAAAGGCATTACATCAAGTACCACGGGATAAGGTGTCGGTTAAAAACGCAAGGAAATTATATAGGGAGACTATTGATAGGCGTAAATTAAATCTAAAAAAAAGGTCTGGGATGACCTGGAAAGAACCTCAGACTTGAGGGATAGTAAGCTTTTCTGGGAAGTAATAAATCGTCCCTTCCTCAATAGTGAGAAAAAAGGCAATATGGTGACACATATACCAGGAGACATTTAGGAGGCACATTATGATTTTTTTTTTAACCCAAAAGGGATTTGTTTGACACCTGTTACTGAGGAGAATAGTGATCTTCATTTAGAGTCAGCATTAACATTAAGCTTTCACTCTCTCTTTCTGAGGTCGTGGAAGCTTTAAGGAAAGGCATCTTGTTAAAGGCCCCAGGGCCTGATGCAGTCCCTTTAGATCTTTTTAAATATAATGTTGAGGTGTGGGCACCTCTGTTACTCAATGTTTTTAGAGCGATAGTGGTAGGACGCATCCCAATTTCATGGAAAGAGGCGGTAGTTGTACCGATTTTTAAGAAGGGTAACATAAGTGACCCGTGCTGTTATAGGCCAATTTCGCTAATAGACGCATCATGTAAGCTCATGGGTAGGGTTATTCTGGCACGCCTAGAAGCATGGGCTGAATCATCTAGTATTATTGTGGACTCGGTGTATGGTTTCAGACGGGGTAAGGGGACAACGGAGCAGTGTCTAAATTTGGCTTTAATTATGGGTAAGTACATGAGGGCCAGGGGAGCTTGCATTCACCTGGCCTTCATGGACTTATCCAGTGCCTTTGACACTGTCTGTAGAAACAAGTTATGGCGGATGATGGAGTCCATGGGGTTTGAGGAGCCGCTGGTCACCTTGCTTCGTAGATTGCATGCTGCCACTACCGTGAGGATTAGATTTTGCCCGGGGGGTGAGAAGACAAAATCCATCCCATCTACTGAATGGGTACGCCAGGGCTGTATTCTGGCTCCTTTCTTGTTTTTAGTCTACACAAATGGGTTGGAAAAATGTTTGTTGGAAAACTGCTCAAATTTCCCTAAAGTAAATGATAAACGGATACCTATGTTATCTTACGCAGATGACACTGTGTTAATGACCCTTACTGCGAATAGCATGCAAGCTTGCTTAAAAGCTTTTAATGACTTCATGTCAGACTTGGATCTTAGAGTCAACTTCACAAAGTCTTTTGCGATGGTTTGCCGCCCGAAAGGGACAAAAACCTCAAGTATGTAGCCAATAATGTGACCATCGAAAAAGTTGATAATTTTAATTATCTGGGGAATCTATTTAATAGAACTCTGAGTTGGGACCCATCCGGTTCATCAAATATTTTTTGTCACTCAGAGATGGGCATAGAATTTGTGAGTGATATCATTCACGTTTCCCCTTTACTTTTATGGGGGAAAATTTGGCAGTCGGAAGACTTACAATTTTCAAAAGAAATCCTACAAGACTGCATCAAACTTAAACATGCCATGCATATACCATATATATAAATTATGATGAAAACGATATTGATTTATTTGAATTATTAACAGTGCATGATTTAGATCATTATAGAATGCTTTAGATTCTTGAGCAGACCTTATACTTCTCCAACTGGTTTATTGTTTCTCCAGATTGTGAGGTATTAAGCTTGAATGTTTGTACGTGAGTGGTTCGAATGAGATATGTTTGATGGTTAACGAGTGCTAGTTTGGATGAGTTTTTACCTTACTACTCTGTGTCATGATGTCCTTTGTTGTTAAATGAATGTGTTTTCGAACTTGATCATTAATTAAAAATCGTGCATTACAGAAATATTTTCGAATAAACAGCTATTTAATAGCAGTCCTGAGTATTGAACTGTTGTCTGTATTCGGGGTCTAAATATTTGCCTTTAATTACGTATCAGTACTGGCACTTCTTCTTGTTATTTAGTTGATTAGGCTCAGCCTTACTGATTAGAGCGAACCCCATTTGTTATAAGTTATAAGAAATGCATATACCATGGCTGCTATATGTGAGGGAAACTTTCCACAAGATTGGCCTGGGATATATTTATGATAACCCAGAACTTATTCAGAAAGATATAAAGTCGACAATTGAAAATGCTTATCGTATTACCCTGGGCATGCTAAAATATATTGAGCAAACATCATACAATGGGGGAAAATTGCAGCATCAGTTTTATTTATCCTTCACTATGCATACCCAATGGCGCTTCTATTTGACAAGGTTTCGTTTAAATACATTGCATTTTTTGTTTGCATTTCCGAAACAAGGGGGTTGGTGTGAGAGGCTACCCCCTTGTCCCTGTAATAATAAGGTTTCACAATGCACCTTGCATCTTGTTCTTTTTTGTACTCTGTATAGTGAACCAAGAAATCGGTTTATTAAACCTGTTTTGCTGGATATTCGACCATGTGATTACAGGCATGGATATGAGTATTTGATGTCATTGTCCACTGCAGCTATATGCAGTGCTGTGCTTAGCTTTATCAGGCTAGCACTAACTATTAGAAAACGATATTGAGCAGTATTATTAATGGAGATCTAATGTGCTGTAGTTTAGTCTCTGCTGTTTAATAGCACAAGCACTTTTTCATTTGAATTGTGTATGGCCTTCTCTTTCCTTTCATTGATTGTAATATTTTAATATGGATTTTAGATAATTCTGTGTAAACTTGATTTTTAAAATTGTATACTTTTATGATTCTGTTGATGAGTCGAAATAAAGTTTAATGAAACGTAAACTAAACGAATAGTGTGGAAGATTTTGTAACAGATGAGAATGATGATGAAGAAGTTGAGGAGAGTGAAGTCAGAGTTTGTGATATTACCTTGGGTGCTATAAAGGAAGTTGAGTGGAAGGAGGAATTAGCTAAGGATAGTGAACTGGTTGAGGTCATGAATTATGTATCTAAGACTTTAAATGGGAAGTTAGTTAAACCTTGGTCATTAATTTCTCATGAGTTGGCTGTGTTGGATGGGGTTCTAGCAAGAGGAACTAGATTAATTCCTCCAGTGGGTTTGAGAAATAACATTATCAATATGGATCATGTTGGTCATATGGGAATTTCAAAAACTAAGGAGCGCATCAGGCAAGATTTTTGGTGGCCGGGTCTTGATTTGATGGTGGAGAGAGCAGTTCGTGACTGTGTGGCATGCCAATTGAGTGACAAGGTTCTCAAACCTAGGTGTTCACCTATGGTTTGCAGAAAATTACCGTTGTGTCCATGGGATGAAGTTGCAATAGATATTGTGGGTCCATTGCATGGTGAGCAGAATACTCCTTATTTGTTTGTGTTGATGGACCTATACTCTCGGTGGGTGGAAGTTAGTGCTGTGCGAGAAGTTACTTCTCGTTGTGTGATAACATTCCTAGATTCTATATTTAAAAGAGAAATTTTCCCAAAGTCCTTGCTTTCGGATAATGGCCCACAATTTTGTTCAGTTGAGTTGGAAAGTTACTTGTCTGCTTGTGGTATTGTTCACAAAAAGATCTAGTTATATCACCCAGAGTCTAATGGGTCTTTGGAAAGGTTTAACAAAACGTTGAAAGAAGGAATTCAGTTAGCTAGAGTAAATTCCCTAGATTGGAGGGTGGAATTGCAGAATAGAATTTCAGCTTATCATTTCACACCCCATTTCACAACTGGGAGAACGCCTTTTGAACTGTTTAGGGGAAGATCTTCCAACACTAGTTTGTGTCCTGGCTGGATGAATTTGGATAAAGGTTTAAAAGACAATAGTATTGGTCAATGGAGAAACAAAGAGTTGCAGTTACAGAGAAAAAGGAAAATTTACTATAATGTGAGGAAAAATTTCATGGTTCCAAATTTAAAAATTTGAGACATGGTAAAAATTAGAGTTACTGTGGGTTGTAAGAAATGGTCTAAGTTTACAGATGCAAAGAAAATTGTTAAAATGTTCAAAAATGCTGTGAAAACAGATGATGGACGCATTTAGAATCTTAATCGGGTTGCACATTTGCCTGTTTGTGATCTGGGTGATGTTCAGATGCCTTCTGTTTCTACTGGTGGATGTGTTTCTAATTCTGATGCAAGGATTACTGTTTCCCGCAGGAGTAACAGAGTTACTAGAGCTCCAGTTTATCTTAAGGATTTTGTATAACAATATGTTTCTAGTAATATTTACTTTCTTAGGCATGTTCAAAGTTATCATTCATATAGAAAGGGAGATGTGTGATGTACTTAGATTCTGTCCATATTATTCTAACATGGAATTCTAGTTCTTAGCAATTCCAGGATTTGTCAGTTGATGTGGACCTAGTGATGGCTGGGGTTGTACAATAAAGACCTCTTGATTTATTATCATTCTTGCTACAGATGTCACCTTATTACAGTTTAATGTACAACACATCAGTGTAAAATTTCAATATTAATGATTGTTAGCAGTGACATATATTTTGAATGAACAGTCACATTAAAAATGGATATAAAAGACCAACGTATGGTGAAACAGATCTTTTGATAGATTCCAGAGCTGTTCGGCCAGGTCGCAAGTGACAAGTGTCACTTGAAGAATCGAATACTTGTTTTATAATAGTATCATTTCATCATTGTATCATTTTGACACGTTAACACTGCCTGGACAAAAGTTGTACCTAATAAATAAGACATTGGCACCCAATTTACCTACAGCAATAAGCAACTGAAAGTTGACCAATCAACCTTTGCAAAGGTCCTTCCTCTGCATGACAACATATGTTGCTTCATTTTTCGAAACTTTTGACCCGTTTTTGATAAATATTACAAATAATGAGGGCAGATGATGGATTATGTGGCAAATACAGCAACTTCATAATTAAGTAGAAAATGTTTCAGATGCAGAATTGCAGGATTCCAGGACCCTACATAAAATAAACTAATTGGAAGGTGACACCACAAACACCTATCTCTGAAGCTAGGTTTGGAGATAGCAATAGGCTTAAGATAGGGTATGGTTCTATAATCACAGCTGGCATTTGGCCCTCTGCATCCATCTTGGATGATCTTTCCTTGGAACCACCTTCCCCACAGTTCCTAGGGATGCTTCAATGTATCCGCTGAATGGCTGTGTGTACTTCTCCTTTGACTACAACACAGATATTGGTATCCCACTCACAGAAGAAAAGGCTCCTCTGGAATTATAAATTCTGTGACCACTATGAAACTTGGCTGACTTTCTCCTCCTGCCAGACCTAAGCACTGGACAGTTTATCATTCTGGCAGTCTTTTAATGACTACATATTTCATGTTTTCGATTCAAACTTGAATATAAGGCAATAATAATTTTGGCATCTCTTTTCTATCCGGGTTTTTGTTAGTTTACCTCCTAGAGTTTTTGGGCACACTCTTGTGTTTTTGTGAAGGCTTTCAATTTCCTTGATGTCTTGATTCACTAATATTAGTTATGAGCCAGCTTTCTTGTCTGATTGCTTTCAGCTGTTCTTCTGCCACTGCTTTGACTAATTGTGAGAGATGAAGCACTGGTTTGCTGCCTATCCTGGGCAAATGTTTCTTTTGTTCACAAGAACTTGTCAACAAAGATTGCGAAGCAGGGATTTTGAGGAACTTTTCCAGGGAAGGGATATTTGAAAATCTTGTTAGTTTTCGGAGCTCTTCTTTTAAACTTAACTTGCTTTTCTAAGCCCTAGTTTCAGAGCATAAGGGCATATTTACAACAGGATTGCGCCACCGGAACATCACTTTTACCGAAGTTTCAGTGGCGCAATGCCCTGCACCATATTTGCAATGCGGGGTTAAGCACTTTGCATGGCTTAACGCCGCTTTGTAAATAAGGTGCCCTTCATGCACGTATTTGCTTGAGAGCGGCGTGCAATGGTTATTGCTGTGGGTGTTCCACCATAACAACCAGTGGTTTTTGACGCTACCCCTGATTTACAAGGATCTGCAAATCTAAGGCAGCGCCAAAAACTAACACCATGCAAAAGGAGCCATTAGATTGGCGCAACGAGGAGAAATACTTTTATTCTGCAGCACACATAGAAAGCGCAAAACACGTTTAATGATTGTTTATGTGCAGGAAGGTGTCCCTTCCTGCACATAAACAATCATTAAACAATGGCAATTTGCTACTTCTATGTGTGCTGCAGAATGCAACACACTTAGAAGCAGCAAATCACTAGTATTGACACCTTCCTGCACATAAACAATCATTCCGTGAAACGCAGGTACCCATTGTACTATGGCACAAAGGTGTCTGTGTTGGTACTAGCCAGCTATGTTTAGTGCAAGGGAAAACACAAGGGTGTGCTATACTGTTGTACATATGGTGTATTCCTACATTTTGGAAATGGTGCTGCGCTGCAAAATTTGCTGCTGCGCCATGTCCTTGCAGATCTGCATTTTTCTTACTATATTGTCATCCAATTGTATCTCTCCTTAAATGGAGAAAATTCCATTCCCTAAATTTGCCTGGGGTGCATTGTTCGGCTGGACTTCATTTGAGTCATGTTTCATGCATCTGGCTTTCCTGGTGCATCTGGCTTTCCTGGATCATCAGTGTTGTCTCGTTTGTTTGCATATTCTCACTCTGGGTTGGTGTGCATCCTGTTGCTCACTCATTCTCATAGTGCAACTGGGTCGGGCTTTTTTGCATCCCACTGGTTTGAAAGTCTCACTGATTGGTAATTATATGCAGGCAAACAGGGACTTCCACTTAATATTCTGAGCCCATCACATTTTAAGTTGCCAGTTTCGCCCTTTTAAACTGACAAGCATCTGCCAGTTTACATTCTGAAAGATTAACTTCGTATTGTGCAAACTGCAGACGGTGGCAGCATACAGAAAACATTGGGGCACTACAACTTTTTATTGTTTGCGCTGATAAAATCCTTTTAAAACACGAAAATGCATTTCACTGAAAATCACCTCCTCTAATGTGTTTTGGTCAACATTAGCGCATATAACTATGCTTGGGAAAAACGTACATTTTGGTGGTGAATGTAGCTAAATTTACTAAATGTCTTTACATTTTGCATTAGACGAATTTGTAATGTATGCCAATTGCATACTGAATTATGCAGGAAATGTTTCACATAGAGACAGCCGCGGTCCGTGCAGTTAAGGGTGGTGAAGCGGTGGGACAGGGTGGGGCCAGTGCTTTAAATGGAAAAAAATAAGTGTAGGTACTCATCAAACTGAGTTAGGGGTGTGGCTAGTGGGTGGGGCTAGGTTCGGGCCAGGGTGGGCTATGCTACAATGGCACTTCTTCCATCTGATGTGTATTCATTTTGTACTTGCATTATCCTTGTTAGTAATCTCAAATTCCCCAAAATGTGCAGGTTCCCTCTGCACATGTAACATAACACATGCTTAGTAATTATTAGCCATTTTGCTGTTATGGCCCACTAAAATATGTATGCAGTCCATTGCACTTAAGGTGATCTTGACATATTCTGGGTCGTCTTTGGCCAGAATTGTTTTCACACTGCTCAACACTGTGATTTTTAAACCTTCCTTGTCTGATCACGAGCCGATGCTGTGATTTAGGCCAGCACTGAATGATGTTGGGCCGCCAATGTACTATCCAGTGCAAGTGATGTGGGGTCCTGGTTCACCCCTATCAGACCTTGCCTCTGGAATTTCAGATCTTTGCTCTGTACCTTGTTTCCCACAAAGAACACAGACCACTAAAAGATCAGGATGAACTCACGAAGAATAGCACTTAATTCATAATGGCATGCATGCAAAAGCTTGTGAAACAGAGGGGAGACTTAGCTTTAAATTATATTTTAACTTTCTCATTATTTTTCCTTCATTCTCAAGAAAGATAACAGAAAATAAAATTGAAATGTATCTCTCTAATAACCCTTAGGTATTCCCAATATGTTGACATGTATACGTTGGGGGTCGGTAATGTAGGTGGCAGAGTAGAGGCAGTGATGGGTGGGACCTGTGCTAGTTCATGGTTTTTAAGCGCTATGGAAACAAATCAATGACAAACATTTTTAGTGTCTGGAAGGAGGATGTTAAACATCTCAACTATCTCTCTTTATGAGTCATGAATCCACCAGCCCAGGCGTGGCACAGCCAAGCATTAAGACAGATGAGTAATTGTGTCTCCCTCACACCTGGTCTTTTTACATCGTCTTTAGTTGGTGTCAGAAGGTGAGTAGATAAATATTCTAGGGTAGATTCTTTGTAACACTATGCACATCTCATTATTTTAGCTCAGTTATCCCTAAAGATGACATTACATTCTTTGAACAGTATTACTATTCATGCATTATTGCCACCACACTTTAAAATACGTAGCATCTGCCACCCTCTGTTTGAAGCCACCAACCATCTAGGAACTTCTAGGCCCCTCATGCAACCTATCCTACGTAACACATGGAAGTATGTTTGAGGCCTCAAATAATCAAGACTGACTGGCTTGTGGTGTCTTCTGGCACAGAAGGAATCTCAGCTCACAATCCACATTTCCTTTTCAGATTTGTGACTAAATAGGGGTTTGTTGCCTACAGTGAAAGGACAGCCTAAAAGAATTTACTGTGGATTCTACAAGTCTCTCTGCTTGCTGGACATGTCTTGGAATTATACCCAATTCATACATTCCCCATCTTAAAGATTGGTACAATGATAATATAGAGCAGAGGATTCTTATCTAACAAACCACTGAGCCCTTTTAATGCATTTCATGCAGCCATGCCAGATTCTATTGATTGCCGTACCCTCTCCACCATCCCACACACACGCGCACACACACACGCCCCCAGTCCTCTCTCATCTTAACACAGGACAATAGAAAACTATAAATGTAGCAAAAGAAAATCACAGATCTGTCCTTCTTCAGATCCTGCAGGAAAATGAAGCCCAGATAACCCCCTTTTCATTTTAAGGTTTGCTCAGAGACTGCTTTAGCTGTCTCATCAGCCTTATAACATTAGCTTCCATAAATAAAAAATACACAAGTAGAGGGGAATTTTACTCAACCGTCTTCATCCCTGGGTCTGTTTAGCTAACATCCACATTCTGCTTCCACTCACCACAACAAAAAGCATGGGGTAAAAGAGGCAGCCCATGAAGGCAACTAACCACCTTGCACTGTGACTGACAACATTTTTCCTAATCACATGGTACAATTTGCCTTAAAAAGTGCACTTCTCTGCCAGGCTGGTGTGCCAGTATTTTACTTTGGCAGTTTTTATCAATTCTTTAGTCATTGTGTTTGTTCAAAATATGTCGCCAGGTTACGGCAATTAAGGGCGAACGTAGCTTTAACTTGCACCAATAAGAATCATACTTCCATGTGATGTGTATTGAAACTAAAAAGGGGTTCTAAACCAGTTGAGGAGAGGATGTTGCCGAACAACTAGAGAAAAGGACCTTGAAGCTGGAGAACCGGGTTCGAGTCTCAACAGGGATGCTCAATATCCTGTGATTTTGACAAATCAATTAATCTCCCTGTGCCTTGCAAAGAAATGAATGTGTCCATCTGTAAAGCAATTGGTGCTCATGTAAAGTGATCTAATACTCACAAGTCTAGTTTATGCTGTCTAAAACTCCCCCCGCCCACCCAAAAACTATTCTAAGTCACATGCCTGGAGGGCGCGCTGATACTGTTAAATTATATGCAATTGAAAATTCTTTTATATTTAAAATAATTTTTGGGTGCTTAAGCTCACCACATATTGGAGGCATGTTTTTTTCTGGCATACTAGTGCAATAATCTTTTTGGGAATTAACAATTGCACCAGCTTTACCAAGGCCACACCTAATAGCTTTGCCAATACTTGTTTAACTAGTGCAGTTTCTTGATGCCACACTGTTATTGTCAGGAAAGTGGAAGTATGCGATTCGTTATCACATAAATTATTAATCTGCCACATTTGCCACATCCTCTGCTGCATAATCTTCAGCTTTTAACAAAAAAAATTGTTACTACCTCAAACAGTTCAAAAGTTAGTAAAATCGTACCAACATGTGCACCTGCGCAGTGGAAGGCCCTTTCCAAAGGTTGACTTCTCACCTTATTGTTGCTTATTGCAGTTTAAACTGAAGTGCAACCGAGCCCAGACAGTGTTAACAAGTATTCAAATTAAGAAATAATTAAGTAATACAATCAGGAACTATTCTGCATTACGCAGATTATTATCATTTATTTGCATTGGGCTTCTTAGTACTCAAATTCGCGTGTGCAGACACACTCACACAGGCACGAGCATACACATACCAAGCAGTTCAAAGACTTTCTTTAAAACACCTTCCTAGTCTATCCAGGTTAAATATCTTCCTCTTTTCCTTACACCTAAAGGCACACACACGCCGTTAAACACTCACAATCAGTCAAACACTCACACAAAAGGCTCACAGGATAAAGGACACTTTTAACTCCTTACCTCCCATGGCTTGCTTAATTGCCGCTCTCAGTGAGTCGCCTGGATTCCAGGGTGTGTACAAATGCACACCAGAGTGAAACTGTGATTGACAGAGCAGTGTCTGAATGGTATGGACACTGCTCTGTCAAGCTCAGCGTGAACATAAAATTCTCGACACCTTCACATAAAAGACATAATACAACTGAGCTGCTGTTGAACAGTTCCAGTTCCACAGGGGCTCAGCAAAGGGCTACACAGGCAGTTTGGCTGTCAGAGTATCATAGAGACAGGCACCACCCTGCCTCTGCAGAATTAGAAATGAACAACATGTCAGACAATAGTACCGGTACTCTCCTTGGCGGGGGGAGAAGTGCTGGGTGGGGGGGATTTCGACAGACGACACAGAGCAAAAATAATTATTTATTTCATTTTCCCTCATCATCGTCCGTCGAAATCTACCCCCACCTGGCCCCACCACTCTTACCTGCACGGGCCGCGGCTGTCTAGAGACATGTTCTGTTTGGACCATTCCCACGCCAGTATGACTTTCTAACGCAAAGTAAGCCCTTGAGTGAAAAAAGTAATGCGGAATACTGACAAAATGTTGTGCTCAACATAATTTACCATAATTTTGTGAAATCTCAAATAAATTAAATGGAAAACATTATGCACACCCTTATATAAATCATGGCTTGTTCATCAGGTAGTTGCCTCCTGGAGCCCTCTGAGTCACCATTCAGGTTTGCCCTGCTGGAGATACTTTCCAAGTGTAAAACGGTCAATTGGATAAACCACCAGCGTGTACACAACCACATATTCTCGGTGGTCAGCCACAGAATGTGCCTGATTTAATGTCAGTTCATGGAGCAAACTTGTTTTTGGCCTATTTATTTATTTATTTTGCTTTTGCCCTAACATTACGTTGATTGACCTTGTATCTGTTTTTTGCTTCTTTTTTAGTGACATGTTTCTTATTGTTTTCCTTGACCGTTTACGTTCTTTGTTTCCTATCAGTTTTGTTGTTTTGCGAGTTTTGCATATAAACTCTTTATGATTTCTCTGAGGAGCTTTCGCCACCTTACCCAAGCTGCGAATGGTAAACCAAGACTTCCTCTCAGAAAACAGTTTACCTGTATAGGTCAAAAGTTTCGAACCTTATATGGGCTTCATTACATCTCCTTCCTTTCAAGGCTGTGTCCTCTCAACTCAGCAGCCTAGCTATCGGATTTCCTAGTGTACAATTGTGACTTAACAAAGGTTGAACTTAGTTGTAGGGGGCTGAGCAGGAGAAGGGGTTTACAATAAACTATTTGAGAAAAAATGCCGGCAGATACAGTGGAGAAAGGTGATTTGTGGGGATGCATACAGAGGTGGATGGAACCTAGATTTACTGTAATGATTTGGGCAGCATGGGGAAGGGGGTTAAGGCGTGGTTGCAGTAGCTGAGAGGAGGGGGTTGTTATGGCTGAATCTAGTAACCTGGTGGCCACAATGCAGTGATGTGTTGTTTGCAGAGATGTTGTTCAGTTGCTTTCAGGAAGAGATGGTGGAGGCTGCCAGATATTGACCAAGATGGAGTTTTAGATCTTCAGTACGGAGACTATTTTCCCTTCCACTTTATTTTCCCATCCCAAGGTTTGTCTACCAATGATTTACACGAGGACAGTCTTGACATGGTAGATATTACGATAAAAGTCCCTAATATGCTTTTAGGCGAGAGATATAGGATGAACATGGTGGGTAAACACTTCTCTGTCACAGGACAGATGTGAGCTGCAGTGCCCAGTGGGTTCAACTAACAAATATGCCTGTCACCAAGCTATCACATTCCTAGTGAAAGCTGTTTAACAGCCTTTAAATGCTACATTTAAGCAGGTTGATACTGCTCCATTGATAAGAGTCAACAGGATGGGACTACATGTCCTGAAATCAAGGAGGCTAGTCCTAGACAATGATAGAACTCTTGAAGCAGAAAAGATCATCTATTTTTCCAAAAAGCCACAAGGTCAAAGCTAGTCAATGAACAGTTTCCAGGATGTCCACATAAACCCACTGAATCTACAATCCTTCAAGATACTCTTAAGCAGACCCTGTCTGCTTAAGAGTATCTTGAGGGGTTGTGCCTCTGACACTTCTGGATGGACCCTGTGTGGTGGATAGCTTGATGGCTTACCAGCACATCCAGGACTTTGACTTTGCATATTTAGGTGTGCTTTATACTATCTTTACCCATTCTTATACTATGCACTTAAGAACGGTCTCAGTTTTATAATAGAGACTGCTCCTAAAATGGAAGGAATGTTCAGCTGTATCTGTTCTCAAACCCTCTGCAACACCTTATGATTAGGAACAGCGACATTCATTGCAACTGTGACCTACAAAAGCACTCCAGAAATGTGCCGCAAAATCAGAGCACTTTGTGGCTATGCCAGTGGAATGAAGTGTTTTATACGTGCTGCAATCCAATATACCATTATAAAAGCAGTGTTTTATTTGTGATTATTAAGTCTGTTAGAAAAAGAAAAATATATTTACAATAATATTTTGCTATGTATTCTTTTATTTGTACCTAAGTGTTGCCACAATTTATTTTCTATTCTTAATGAGACCTTAAGATAGATCTGCATGTTGTTTGGCTAAGATGCCACATGGTTTCTTTAGGAGGCCCTACAATCAGGTAAAATGTCTACTAGGAGAATTGTTTCCAGCAAGCCTAGCATAAGCAGGTCATGCCTTTGAGCAGACCTTCCTTTGGTACTAGAGAAATAGCCGGGGAATTGCTGGCACAGGCCCCCACCCTCAAAATGAGTGCTGGGTTAGCCTGCTCCATCCAATCGTGGTTTTGCTCTAGTGCTCAAAACACCATGAGAGCAGCTCCCGGATTGGTTGGATTCACGCTGCACTTGGAAGGAAGTCCTTTCGTTTCCTTCCTGCTCCTCATCACCCCCAGGATCGGCGTGGGGAGAGGAGCACCGGACGGAGGGCCCATCAGTCAGCAGCACTTATGGTGAGTGCCTCACCATTTATTAATATTGCCAGCCACCACTGTTTAATAGTAGTCAAGAGAGTGGAATTGTGAAAGATGTTCATTAAAGAAAATGCGACCTGGCTCTCCGTAGATTTTCCTATTCAAGTCGTTGTTCAACACCACGTCAAAGTAAGTTGACTGTTAACAGACAGAGTGAGTCACAGGAAAGAGTTTAACATCACAGGGTGGGTTAATTGGGACATTTCTAAACAAAGTCTGAGGCAGCCAGGGGCTTTCAAAATAAATTTAATTTTTGGCATATTATGAAGGGATGTTAGTTAAAAAGGATGATTTGTTGTATCTTGTGGTTTGTGATTTCAAAGAGGAGGGATGGGGGCCTTGGTTGAGCAACAATGACATTCAAATGCATTCCTTCAGCTCTTGAAGTTACAACAAAGCTCAGACCCTCTACTCTGAAGAAACCTCAGAACTAGTGAACCTTGGGGAAAGGCCAAAGACTTAGGGGCAGATTACGAGCCTGGCAGTTCTCGGACCGCCAGGCTCATGGTGGAGCAGGAGTGGCGGATCCAGCCACCGCTGCACCCGCAGTCCGACCACCCGATTGCGACTCAAGCAGTTGGACTGCACAAGGACCGCTGGCTCCACAAGGGAACCGCTGGTCCCTGGTGTAGGAGTGGCAGTCGGATTCCTCAATATGCTTGGCGGGACCGCCAAGAATATTACGAGTTTCCTCTCTGCCAGGCTGTTCATGGCGGTTGCACCCCCCCACCATGTAAAGCAACATATGTAGATGCACACAGGGAAGCATAACATGTGCCCCACTGTGTGCATGCACATAGGTTCCTGCACGGCATAGACATACAAGTCCATGCTGTGTATGAACCTTGTAAGGAGTTCCCATTGCGGTGCCTTTTTAAGCGCACCACAATCAGAACCGTCCCACCGCCCACATGCCCGACTACAAATAAGTTGTAATCTGGCAGGCAGAGTGAGATTTGGTGGAGGGGTGGTGTGGCGGATTCCACCTCTGCACCTCTGCTCTGCCAATTTCTTGTAGTTTGGGCCTTTGTATGCACTCATCCATAAGAGCCTTAAATTAAGACAACCTCTGTGGAGTCTGTCACTGTTGTCTGAACCCCAAAATATATTGAGGTTAGACTACTGCTCTCAAACATAATGTTGTTCAGAACTACATATTAGAGGTTGGTTTCTTTGAGATGGTGTTTGATCCCATTCAAAACTGCAACTTTGGATTGAGGTTTGAATATCCCAAAATGCCGTCTTCTGGGATAGAGTTTGACCTATTCAAAATGGCATTGCTTCTGGTGGATTTTCCCAAAAATATTGAACCAAAAATATTGTGTGACCATAATATTGTGGTAAAAATATTGGGACTATAAAATATCATGGACCAAAATACAAAGGATAAGAATATCTTTTTTAAGTGTTTTACTCTAATATAGAAATGTATATGTTAGTGTACCTTAATATAATTGGTCACAATAGTGTGTTATTGTACTGTATCTTTTAAATGTTATTATTAAATGTATTTATTATCAGCAATATATTAATGTAAGGTAAAGTGTTTCAGGCTGTTGGGATTTTGGGGATTTGGCTAGGTAGTGTTTTTAATTTATATATTAAGTAATTTTAATTAATTATCTTTTATTTTTGTTATATTTTTGATAGTTAATTTTGTGTTTTAATCTTCAAAAAATATTTAAATCATATATTTATTTTTAATTTTGGGTTGGGCTTATTGTGTAATTGAGTGGTGCTGTTTTTCATTAGATTTTAATTAACGTTAACTGATTAATGTGCTAATTATGTCACATATTTTCATTTGCAATTATTTGTTTGAAATAAAATGCTTAATAAATGTTGTAATTATGCATGTTTGTTTCATTTTGAGTTGTGGTGTTTACAGGCTTATTCATGTGGGAAGATCTTAAACATATATCAATTACCACTGGTTTATATTTCAAACTATATGTTTAAGTGTAAAATATTTTTTATATCTATGTATTCAATTTTTAATTTGGAGTGTGAGAGTTATTCGAAGATTGAGTGGTATATATTCAATTAAAATATGTACAGATAAACTTCTCCTTAATGTACCTTGGATAAGGATACTATCAACGAGAGTGAAGCTGCCTTCTTCTCGGTCTCGGCTACTAGGAACTGCATTATAAAGTGCTTCCTAATTTACCGACCCCCAGGTCCTGCTAATCAGTTTGCAGCCAGTTTAGTGGAGCAGCTGATTCAACCTGCTATTCGCTATAACAAAGTGGTAGTTCTGGGGGATTTGAACATACACTTTGGTGACCAATCTAACTGTGAAGCACAATCTCTCTGTCAGGAACTGGCTACCCTCCAGCTCACACTGAAATCACTACTCCCAACTCACCAACACGACCACATATTAGACCTAATTTTTGCCAATTGGTCAGATCTGGCAATGGAGCCTCCTATTGCAGTCCCTTGGTCGGATCACTACCTTGTTCCTTTCAATTTCCCCAAAGCTACTAGCCCATTTATAGCACTAATGGCCCAAGTAGGCAACACAGGAAATGGGCTAAATTTACACCGGCAAGTGTCTGTCACACACTTCAGCCGAGTTGCCCTCCAATGGGCAACAATATTGTGGAGGCCTGTTGTAGAGTGGACACATGGATTACAACAGCACTGGATAAAGCAGCCCTCTGGACAGCTAGTGCTACGTGCAGATGATTAAAATCTGCACCTTGGTTTAATGAAGAGCTAAAAATAGCTAAGAAAGCATGTAAGCCTCTAGAACGCTGTGGAGGAAAGATTTTCAGAACTTAGGAAGGCCGAATATAAGATAAAATTAAATAACTATCACTCTCTGTAAAAGAAACAATCCTGCAACCTACTATAGTGATAGAATAGAGCAAGCAGGATGCTCCTCCAAAGTACTGTTTAGCATTTATAGAGACATCCTCACTCACCAGAACTGACTCTCCCCCCACCAGCTCAGTAGAATCATGTAATCATATGGCTGACTTTTCTGCGGATAAGGTTACATAAATGTACACTACCTTCCCGGATGAGGCACGCAATGGGATCCCTGGTCAGGTGGAGAGGTCCAACGTGGAGGAGGCATTTCGCCTCTCCAAATTTGAACCCCCACCCTATAAAGATCTCAGAGGTATAGCCTTAAACAGCAAATCCGGGTCTCCTAGAGACCCTGCAACACCAAGAACTATGAGAGAGGGCCCAGAAATTCTAAACCCACACATCAGGCCTCTTCTGGAACTCTCCTTCGTGGAGGGTGTGGTACCATCGCAGTGGAAGTGAGCAATAGTTCTCCCTATAAAAAAGAAACCTGATGTCATTTCTAACCAGCTAGACAATTTTCGTACTGCTTCACTTTTACCCTACTTTGCAAAAATAACTGAAAAAGTAGTGAACAATCAAGTGATAGCCCATATGGTTTGCCACAGTCTACTTCACCCTACACAGTCTGGCTTTAGGACGACTTACTCCACAGAATCTGCCCTGCTCTTGTCAACCGAGACAATTTGCAAATATGTAGATGAGGGTCAGACAGTCACACTGATCCTTTTGGATCTCAGTGCCGCCTTTGACACTGTATCGCATAAAGTGCTCTTACAGCTGCTCAGTGAAGGAGGACTGGACAAAAAGGCATTTAAATGGGTGACTTCCTTCTTGCAAATCCGGACCTTTCAGGTGGCTCAACATCCTCACTATTCTAAAAGCATCCCACTATCTCAAGGGGTTCTCCAGGGCTCTATATTGAGCCCCACTCTCTTTAACCTATATATGGCCCCATTGCCAAAGGTTGTAGAAAAGTATAACATCACCGTTGTGTCACATGCTGATGACATGCAATTGGTGGTTTCGCTGTTGCAAACCTCTGCGACATCTGCTTCAAATTTCGCCACCTGCCTTCAAGATCTGACCAATAACTGCCTAAAGTTAAATGGCAGTATGACAGAAATTCTAGTGGTAGGGAAATCCCCTTCCATCTGGTCATCGGAATGTTGGCCACAAACGTTGCCCCCCCCCCGCCAGGTAATCAGGTTAAGAACTTGGGGGGGGGTTAGATTCTAACCCTTGCTTTGAGGCTCAAACCTAAAAGGTAGTGGGGAAATGTTTTGGATTCTTACGCATTTTACGGAAGACTCTGGATGTGCTCCCCATGTCAGCCAGGAAAACCCTGGCCCATGCCTCACTTCTAACCTGGATTATGGAAAATGCTCTATACTTGGGAGCAACAGAAAAAGGGCATGCACAGGCTTTAATGCATTCAAAATGCGGCGGCCCGCCTTGTGCTGATGCTGCCTAGAAGAGCCTCGTCGAAGAAAGCTTTCTCTATTTTACACTGGCTGCCGATGAGAGAGAGAATACTCTTCAAGGCTTTGTGTATCAGCCACCGCAACTTGCAGGGAAAAGGACCAAGTTAACTACATAACCTTCTCACTCCCTACATCCCATCTCGCCATCTTAGATCAGCTGAGGCCCATCTGGTCAGAATCCCGAAAATTAAAAAAGCGAGAATGAGAGCATGCTCCTCCATCTATCTTGCCTCTAAACATTGGAAAACCCTTCCTTACTCTTTATGCATAGAATCGTCTGAGCCACTCTTCAGGAAAAAATTAAAAACATGGCTCTTTCGCATATAGTCCTTTGGATCCGATTTCTCTTGCTCCTATATCTCCTGTCTGTTGAGTTTGTGCTGCAGCGGGGGCATCCCAGGAGGTGTAACCAGGCGCTTTACAAGTTTGCTTGTTATTATTATTATTATCAATTTGACCCCTTCAATGTAGGCACTTTCCCCAGTGTTAGACTAGAGTTAGCTTAGTAAAACTACTCCCTCCAGCCAATGTATGCTTTGTTTTGTCCAATGTTTTTTAGACTGGAGTTAAAATGCTCACTATAACACCTCTTGCCTGCCACAGTGTATGCATTTTCCAAACTATTTTTTGGACTGGAGTTAGAATAACAAATCTAACAAATCTAGCACCCACTAGATGCATTTTCCTCAATGTTTTAAATGGGAATTAGATTAGAAAAGCTCACCCTTCCAATTATGCACTCACCCTAATCTTTGTTAGACTGGCATAAAGATAGTAATCTTCCCCAGCCACACCAGTGTGTGTTTTTCCCAATTTTCGTTTGATGGATTAAGAATATTAAATGTGGCTGCCTCCCTCCTCCAAAGTATGCACTTTCTTCAATGTTTCTTAGACTGAAGTTAGAATAGTAGCTCTGCGCCCTGCCCCCAATGTAGACACTTTCCCCTGTAAAACCTGGGTCGGGGACAATCGATATTTGCCCGGCGGTATTGCCTCTGTGACCCACGAATTATTAATCAATGAAGAGGCAGGCGCTGGAGACTGGAAAACAGGAAACAAGGTTTTTATTCTCTCCGGAGGAGAACACAGCAAAACAGACAGCAGGTATCGTTCTGAGGTGCTCTAACTTATTTCTGAGGCCTGGCCCCTTATATACAGCCTTTTGCGGTTTTATTACAGTTTACATACTCATGGCAATGCTTTGATGTACGGAAAGACATTCCCGGAATCCCCCCTTCGGGCCCGTTCCCACACACATTTACAGTAGAAGTCCCCACCCTGGTCACAACAGGTGATGACTATCGCGCAGCTGGATATTCCGCCAATTCATGGAATGCGGGGTTCGATCGGATCTCATGGGGTGGGGGCTTTGATCAACTCGGGGGTCCTTTGATGAGGGAAGCTTTCTATTGTACGGGGAGGGGCAAGGAATAGTATCGGCAGAGCTGGGTGTCGGCCTTGGAACGAGGAAGACAAACGGGCACACGGGAAAAAAGGGGGTTTGCATCAAAGGGCCGGGGACCAGGAAAGGGAAGAAGGGAGGTGTTGCGCTGGGAACAGGATGAGGTTCTGAGGCAGAGCCACGCTGAAGAGGGGTTTATGATTCAAGGCAGGTGCGAGCAGGGGGGGTTGGTCAGCGTGCAGGCTTGGTGAGGGCGAAGGGCTATGTCGGGGGCCAGTGGCATGCAAAAAGGGATGGTCCTGATCGAGGCACCTAAAATGGCGGGCGCGCACGACAAAAGTGTGGCATCAGGGAAAAGGCAAGATGGCGCAGATAATGTTCACCAAACCGTACTAATTTTCCACAGTCCTCCCTTTAACATATTCAAGACATCTTGCTGGTTCATTTTCTACTCAGTTCTATTATGGTGGGCATAAGAAAAAGCAGTAGGAACCCTAGGCGACGGAGTCGTAAACATTTCATTTAAGATCTCTAGTCTTAGGAGGCGGACCTATTGATAAACTTTGATAAACTTGTTTAGCAGGAAAGTCATAGTAATGCAATACAAAAATGATTCGAAGTGCGAGCAGTGAGTACATTTCATAAGGTGAACTGATGGATTGTTACATAATTAATACAATGTTGGCTGGGAGAGAAACGAGACGTAGCAGAAATGATAGTGAAGGAATGTTCGAAGTTTAGTAAGTTTTCAGCAATTTTCTCGTCTTCTGTTGGCACTGTGGAGCACCGGCGGTGGAGCTACGAGTCCAGCTCTATTCTAAGTTCCGTGTTGCAGGGCACGACCTTTTCCTCGCGTTTCTGGTCAAAAAAGGTCCTTTTCGCCCTGCGTCCTTTGGGATCAATAGTCAATAAGTTTGGGTGGAAGAAGAGTGTGCAAATAGTCCATAGGGTAGGTCTGAGAAAAAGGGGGATGGAGCAAGGCCAGATCGGGAACAAACTAGGGGAACGAGAGATTTCAGATAGGCGGGCTCATGACCGAGTCAAGAGAGCTGGGACCTTTCGGCACACATTCGAACATGGAGCAGGGGCATCAGGTTAGCCCTTTCCTCTCATTTTGTTGGAGATAGTGCCTCGTCCTGTAGCTCTGTTCTGTCGCGGTCTCGCCTTGGCCCATGTCGCAGACGTTCCATAGTCCGTAGTCAGGCCACGTGCTCCCACATCCGGTCCTTCTTTCTTCCGGCAGCCGTACCCTTGAAGGAGTTTGAAAAAGACAGTCTTTAGAGAATTGGTAGAGGAAAGTAACCACATAAGTCTATTTCTCTCCCAGCTCCAGGTAAATGAGAATAGAAACGTCTGTTATATTAGGGTTCACAACTGACATATAAATGATCGATGGTGAGCCTGCTGGATTTACTATGACTTTCCTTCACGACTGTTTAATATAATCACGACAGTTCATCTGATGGGGACCCACCTTTGTAATACAAGCCTGACAATGCTATACCGTTCTCTAGGGGTCTATATTTACAAAAAGGGTGTTGTGAGCTATCAGCATGGTACTAACAGGCATCTCGCTGTGGGACGAACATAGGCTAAACATTTTTCATATTATCAATGCCTCCTGCCTTTTACCTAAACATTTCCGCTTTTCGACAATGTTCATTGTAATGGTTCTCTTTGCTTCGGTCTAATCTTTGACTTTGTAAAACATCATTCTGGTTCCTATGCAGCCTCTCACGGCCTAATTACAAAATTAGAAAAGACAGGGGTCTCATGGGAAAACAGCTAGGGACATAGAAAACGGTGGTGGGGGAGGGCATCGTCTTATTTTGGGTTATAATGGCATTATCGGCAAAAGGCCACAGTTCAGTTGGTGAGCGTTCAGTGACACTTCCCAAACTCTGAAATTTGCTTATCAAAAATCACTTCTAGGAACCACAGCTGGCCTGCGTTAGTTGTAAGTCGGCTCATCTTTTACAATCGGGGGTGGGGGATAGTTAAAAACTCTTATCGGGGGGGGGCAACTGAACGCAATACTGGGTGCGTCCGGGGAAGATGGGGAGGTTTCGATTACCTTTACGGTTTGGGTATCGCGAAAATTCGGAACGGGGAAGGTCGCGCTATCTGGGGCACTCTATTCCATCAGGGGAGCCGCTGACGTAGTTCCCTTATGACGGGTCAGATTAGGGAACCTCAGTCGTCTTACCCGTCCTTTCCCTTATGGCCAATTCAAAATAGTTTTCGGAAAGGAGAGGTAGTGGCACAGCGTTAGGGTGATTGCATTAAAGACGAGTTTTGAGCAAATACTGGCGGTATTTGAAGCCAATTGGGTGGTGTGCTAGGGGTGGTAGTCTGCCAATTTCGGAGCTAATCGCTCGGAAGAGTGGGAGTGTGAAGGAGAGAGAGAGAGGGAGAGAGAGAGAGAGAGAGAGAGAGAGAGAGAGAGAGAGAAAGAGTGCAACAGCAGGCCAAATAGTACACGTGCGACATGGAGGGTGGCAGTGTATTCGAGAAAGACTATTTAGTGCATTACACAGCAAAGGACAGTTATGGGTCTGCGTTAGAATCTTGAAAGCATGCAGTTTGAGGCGGACGAGCATTAGACAGGGTAGAGGGGGCATGCTTTGAGAAAAAAGGAAAAAAGGAGGTACCATGGTGTCGCACTTTCTTGCATTCTTGGTCCTTCGACCAGTTGAGTCAACGCTTCAGTCACACACACACATTCTCTCATAGTTTCGAATCATACGTGACATGGGTTCATTCGTGCAGCCTGGTTTAAGGGTGATCATTTTTCATCAGATCATACTAATTTTACGGGCTTGTTTGCTACGTGAGTAGTTTGTAGGCGTGCTTAGGCGCCACCTTGCAGCGCTAGTCTGCTTCGTGTATCAGACATGGCAAGGCTTCAGATCTTCGCCACACCTCGGCTGTAATCTCTGATGCAACCTGCAGAGGGAGGGAAAAGAGGGGAAGGGAGGGGGACAACATTCGCGCATATCAAATACATGGATTCGAGAGTTCTTTACTTACCTCATACTCGTCTTTCCTCCTCGGGGTAGAGTCCTCGGGGATATGGTTTCTGGAGTCGGGGGGGGGGGCAGTGTGTCCTTATAGGTCGTGTGCGGGGAAGCGTAAAAAGGGAACCAGAGGTGCCTAGTGCGAGGTATCTAGTTAGTAGATGTATCTCACTATCGGGGTCCTTAAATCTCCTTCAACGCTGTGACATTCTAGGGTTCTTCGGTTCTCGGGTCAGCTCTGTTCCCTAATACCTTTGAACGTCGTACTTTATAACATTTACATCGTTTTATTTTACCCTTCTTTTACATTCCCTCATTTATACCGTTCGTTTTACCCATCCTTGGAAGCCGAGGTCCTCCTCCCTGCGAGAGTTCATGAGTCAGTCGCGTACCTTGAAGGCAGAGTATCGTGTCGTAGATCCGATCCGTCCTCCAGGGCCGGGCAACCATCTTCTAATAACCTTAAAGAGAGAGCAGAGTAGGGTGCACAGAAAAGAACTCTCCCGCCCATCCCATATTTCAAATAAAGCATGCAATACCCGTTCATTATTTCGAAGACCTTTATTTTTGCAAAATCATAGCACGTGGATTTATGAGGGTGCAGTCGTATTTGGCCGGACACGGCAATGGCTAAAGTGCGTACAGTGGGGGGTGTCGTTCTGCAGCAATAAAAACGTTAGAAAGGGTTATCAATTCACTTGTAGCAAACTAAAACGTCTATCAGTTGGCCGGGGGGCTCGGGGGCGTTTATTTCATAATTTAGAAGCATAGTCAGACTAGTTGCAATCAGGTTTCTTATATGCATACCGTGTGCGTGCGTCATAAGCGAGGTTATACATCAGCTATATAAATAAAAATATAATACATTGTACATTTGTAATCATCATTTTCAACGGGATTCTTTTACATTGTTCGTTGAGTGAGCTCCCCTTTCTTCTTGTCAAGTGTACAAAGGGTCATATATGTCGCAGAACATTAAGTTTGTATAGTAAAAAGGGACACCACGAGGTGTTCGTAAGTTCCTATTGATACCGGCGCCATTTTGGGCGGGGCCGGGTTAGTCCGGAAGTAGCATCAAGGAAAAATGTTTCCTACAACCGGCAGTTGGACCAGAGTCCTTTTCGGCAGTTCTAGAATTCATGCTAACAGAAGGAGTGGCAATGTCATGTTTATTTCGTTGGCGATCAAGGCAGTTGTCCCTTACCGGAGGCCTGCAGTGGCCGAAGGTTCCTCCGGGGACCTTTGTAGAATCTTCAAGGCTGTGGAGATGTTGTCGGAGGTGGGGGCTCGTGCTCCGGTGGGCGAGCGACCGAGTTACATTGCTGTTCAAAGTTACTCTAGCGGCCGAGGCCCGCCTTCCAGCGGACCCAGACGCCATTTCGAGGCCCTGCAGCAGTCCCCTCTCATCGAGTCTGTAAGAGTGGAAGAGACCTTTCTGGGGACAAAAATAGAGAGTGGAACTCCGTGTTGTGGAAGCGGGATATTCGGCTGGGGTGCGGCTGTGATGCCCCCACCTGGGGGGGGGGGGCGAGGGAGACTCGTTCGCGCCGTCTCCTTCTCCCGGTGCACTCCAGGCCGCTCTCTTCCATGGGCATGCACGATGGTCTCTCCACACCCTGTGGTCCACAAGGTCCATGCTCGATGCTGTGGAAGTATGGCCACCTGCGGCGCACATTCGGTGCTGCGCAAGTATCGGTGCAGTCATTGCATATTCGGTGCTCCGAAAATATGGGCACCATTGCACGTTCGGTGCTGCGCAAGTATTGGGGCACCATCACCTGGCTGGGGGGTGCTCGGTGTTGGGCCGGGGGCTGGGAGACCTCCTATCCGTGGAGGTGGGAGAGGCTCGTCCGCGTCGCCTCTCCCTCCCAGCCCAACTTGGACAAATTGTTGTGGAGGTACGTGCAGGACATCCCGCCGCCCAGAGCTGCTGCGGCTGTTACGGAGGGGAAAAGAAAGAGGTGCCTCGTTCTTCTCTGGACCGGGCTTCCTTAGGTTATCGGCTGCAGCCGGACTCAGTTGGCCCCGGTCCCTGGCCATTGGTGGCCGGACCGGGTGGACATGTGGCGGGACTACCTGAAACTATCCAGGCCCGTTGCGGCTGGGCCGAGGAGGCATGTGGCGGGACTACCGGCAACTACCTAGGGCCGCTGCGGCTGGACTCCGCTGGCCCCTGCCTCTCCTCCGGCTCCCCCATACGTTAAGATTTCCTGGCCAAGTGTTGGCAGCAGGGCCCGCCTTATATGAGTTGCCGCCGGCTGGGCGTAGCCGTAACCATGCCCTGCTTTGGAAGGTTCCAGAATGAGGGGGGGGGGGGCGAATGTTCTGTTGACTTTCATGTTCTACAGTTTACCGTTCTTGTTTTTCTAGCGTTATTGTGTTTTTCTTTGCTTGTTATGTTAAAATAAAAGTTCGTGTTTATCAGTGGCTTACTGATTTCGTTTCCCATTTCTTTCTTTCCAGGTTGTTTCATGCTAAAATTTCTATTAACATAGTTTATGTAACATGGAAGCACGTGCAGGGGGATGACGCAGATTCATATATTACGTACACACAAACTCAGACGGGGGGGGCAGCAAAAGCATGACACACAAGATCCAAAGACAAACATAAAAAACAACTATTGGTCAAAATTATCTTTTTCCGTCTGTTAATTTAGAGCTAGGCTGGGTTCCCGTCTTTATATTGTCCGACCTAGGAAAACTCGAACATGTCGCTGAAATCGTTCTGGCGAAACCTGTGCCATCGGGCATAATCAAACGTGGTGGTTCTATCTGGTCTGTCCATGTGAGTCTGATTCTTCTTTGTCTCGCGCTTTTTCTCATTCTGCCGGCCTGTCGTTCCTGCCGGCCCTCTGCCCCTACTCACGCTCAGTAGAGTCGGGCATTGGGCTTTCCAGTGTCCGACATATCTACAAAAAGCGCATTGGTCTTGCCCTAAGTCTGGCCGTCTTTTGCGTAGTGTCGGGGGATAACTTTTGGGTCATGGTGCCCCGGGGTTGTCCTGTCGATATATTTCTCTACCTGATTTGTCCTCGTCTTTTCTCTGTCGTTGCATAGCCTCTCTGCGCCACATACCGAGACTGTCGAGCATAATAGGCGTTGTCTTATTATTGCGAAGGGCTATTTCCAACGTTTCTATTTTATCAAGGTCAAAGGATCCTACCAGTGGCCACTGTTTGTCTTGACTTTCTTTGGTATACCTGTGCCACAATTTATTATAGGCTATGGTAACTAATCCATAGTTTATGAACATGTCCTTATTAGGGGTGCCTTCCAGTGGAGCTATATGGTCCACCTCTAATACACGGTCCGGGCTGAACCAATTATCAATCAGTGGGGAGAAGACAGACATGACGGCTCGCAACGAGGGACAAAAAGTCAGCACTGCCTATCTTATCACTGTGCGCAAAGACTAGACAGAATATTTCTATTCTACGTTGTTTGCAGGCAGTGAATACCTCATGAACAAAATAACAAAGAGTAACCGGTAACGAGGAACAATCAATAATAAATAAAATAGAATAGAATCAATGGGGAGAGTAAGTAGGGCGCAAAAGTCTGCGTCCTCTACCCTTTCACTATCCGCAAAGAGGAATCTGTTATTTCCGGTTTGCAGACAGAGAATCTCCAGAAGACAATCTGCGAACAGTAGTTCGGGGTCAAAGAACCCAGTTAATCAGTGAGGGAGAGGGAATCTCCCAAAAACCGTTAATAAATAATAGAGTCAGTGGGGGAGAAAAATAGGCACGACGGCTGCGTTACCTATCCTTCACTGTTTGCAAAAGGGAAAGAGCCTACTGTTTCTCCGCGTGCAGACAGTGAATCTCCAAATAAGTTAACAAAGAGTAATACTAGTATTTTTTTTTAAACAATCAAGCAATTATTTCGCAATTCGTCGTGTTTACACGACCTTACCCGGACCGTATGGACAGTTTCTTGTCTTCCGAATCCAGCGCCCGTTCGTCCTCTTTTTCTCGTATTTCTCACGGCACTCCTAATGGTTCCCAGTCAGGACCGTAGATCACTCGAGAGAGGTCTGTTCAGAACTAGTGAAGTTCGGGTGATCGGCTGCCAGAGGAGGGTCTATTGGGCAAGAGCTCTCCCGATCGTTGCAGTCGTTCACTCTGTCGTCGGGACCTCTCCCACTGGATCCACGAGTCGCTGATGGGCCCACCCAGGGACGCCAATTGTAAAACCTGGGTCGGGGACAATCGATATTTGCCCGGCGGTATTGCCTCTGTGACCCACGAATTATTAATCAATGAAGAGGCAGGCGCTGGAGACTGGAAAACAGGAAACAAGGTTTTTATTCTCTCCGGAGGAGAACACAGCAAAACAGACAGCAGGTATCGTTCTGAGGTGCTCTAACTTATTTCTGAGGCCTGGCCCCTTATATACAGCCTTTTGCGGTTTTATTACAGTTTACATACTCATGGCAATGCTTTGATGTACGGAAAGACATTCCCGGAATCCCCCCTTCGGGCCCGTTCCCACACACATTTACAGTAGAAGTCCCCACCCTGGTCACAACAGGTGATGACTATCGCGCAGCTGGATATTCCGCCAATTCATGGAATGCGGGGTTCGATCGGATCTCATGGGGTGGGGGCTTTGATCAACTCGGGGGTCCTTTGATGAGGGAAGCTTTCTATTGTACGGGGAGGGGCAAGGAATAGTATCGGCAGAGCTGGGTGTCGGCCTGGGAACGAGGAAGACAAACGGGCACACAGGAAAAAAGGGGGTTTGCATCAAAGGGCCGGGGACCAGGAAAGGGAAGAAGGGAGGTGTTGCGCTGGGAACAGGATGAGGTTCTGAGGCAGAGCCACGCTGAAGAGGGGTTTATGATTCAAGGCAGGTGCGAGCAGGGGGGGTTGGTCAGCGTGCAGGCTTGGTGAGGGCGAAGGGCTATGTCGGGGGCCAGTGGCATGCAAAAAGGGATGGTCCTGATCGAGGCACCTAAAATGGCGGGCGCGCACGACAAAAGTGTGGCATCAGGGAAAAGGCAAGATGGCGCAGATAATGTTCACCAAACCGTACTAATTTTCCACACCCCAACTTTTGCTAGATTGAAGTTAGAATGATAAATGTAAGCCACCCTCCACCTCAAGGTTTACACTTTCACCAAAGTTTGTTAGAATAGGGTTGAAATAGTAAAACATAACTGCCCCCACACCCCCAAAACCAATGTACAAGCGTCCCTAATGTGTGCTGGACTGAGTTAGAAGAGTAAATCTTCCCCTCACACTACGTATGCATTTTTGCCAATGTTTATTTAAGTGGAGCTAAAATATTAAATGTGCCCACCTCCCTTCTCCATGTATGTATCTTCTACAATGTTTGTTGGACTGAGTTAGAATAGTAAACCTGCCCTTCCCGGTGTCAACCTAATGTATACACTTTACCCAACTTTTGTTAAATTGGAGATAGAGTAGTAAATTTAAATAACCCATTATCCAATTATATGCACTTCCCACAATATATTTTTTTAACTTGAGTTATAATAATAAATCTCACCATCCCATGTATGCACGTTCCCCATTATTTGTTAGACTTGAAGTGGGATAGAGAATCTGGCCACCCGCCCCAATATCTGCATTTTCCCCAGTGTTTGTGTGAGTGCAGTTAAAATATTAAACAGAGTTGGCTCCTCTGCAATGGTGGCGGAGCGTCGCCCCACTGTCTCAGAGCCAGCACCTGAATAATGAAACATTATTTCACTATTGTTTTATTTTTCAGCTGCTGGCTCTGAGCCAGTATTTGCAGGGAGGGGTGGGACCAGGCCATGGGAGGGGGGAGAAGGAGTGGTAGATGTGCACTTCTAATTGCGCATGTCTGTTTGGCCGGCCGTCTCAGGCCGGCCAAACAGACATGCGCATTTAGGTTCCCCCACCCAGCTATAATCTACAGTTGGTGGAGAAATGGCACAGACTCCCTGTGTCTGAGCGGAGCATAAAACCAGCCCATTCTGGTCCATCCTGGTGCTGCACTGTTAGTATAAGAGCAGCACCAGGATTACAGGATTGGATGGAAAGTCTGTTCCAGGGACTGCTGAGAGTAGCAGGAGAATGGAGGAGCACCGAATCGCGAGGTGGCAGCAGGATCAGGTACGTTTTTTGGGGGGTTTTCATTCAGCCCTCCCCCCCCCCCCTGCTGCTGCCACCACTGCTGCTGCTGCCCTGATGACCCACCACTGCATATTGGCAGCAGCCGGGACTGATAATAAATGTGACTGCCTCCCGCCTCTATGTTTCCAGTTTATTCAATGTTTGTTAGTCTGGAGTTAGAATAGTAAATGTGACACCTTCCTCCTCTCCCACTTCCAATGTATACACTTTCCCCAACTTTTGTTGGATTGGAGTTAAAATAATACATTTAAATGACCTCCCAATATTTACACTTTCTCCTATATTTGTTAGAATGGAGTTACAACAATAAATCTTACACCCCCCTCCCAATACCACCAATGTATGTGCTTTCCCCAATGTATGTTGGACTGAAGCTAGAAGAGTAAATCTGCCCTCTCTCACCTCGTCCCTAACCCCCATGTATGCACTTTCTCTGATGATTGTAAATCTGCCCCATCTAATATTTGTCATTTTAATAATGTTTGTGTGAACGGAGTTAGAAAAGTATATTTGACCAACTTATGCGTGCATTTTCCCTGTTGTGGCTAGATTGGACTTACAATAGTGAATCTGCCCCTCCCCCACACTGTATATGTTTTCCTTAATGTTTGTTAGATTGTAGTTACAGTGGTGTATCTGAATAATTTCTTATTTGGTAATGTTTTTAAGTTGGAGCAAGTTATTTTTTTATTTAATGCTATTGGGGCTATTTTATTAAACTTTACGGGGCCAATTACGATCGGCCCATAAAAGCTCCGACCTGCAGTTGGAGCCTTTAGGGTCACGTCGTAATGGGCCACTTGATTTCCTTTCCCACCGCCACATTATGTGGAGGTTGGACAGGAAATCGGCTGGTCATTCCGGCTGGCTTCGGTTGGGCTCAGAGAGCCCTTCCGCCAGTCAGGTCTTTCTGCCCTTGAGTTTACGATCACGGTTTTCGACATGGTTTCCATGCTGGTCTGTCCGACAGGGAAACCATGTCGGAAAGCATGTTTGGGGGCCCCAAGCAGGGCCCCCTTTGGTGCAAGGCCTCCAATTGGAGGCCGAGGGGGCACCTATGTAAATGTAAGTGTACTTGTAAAGTGCACTGCGACTTCAAGGAGTATCCTGGCGCTGAAGACCGCTGGGGAACCCGTCCTGGTTTTCCCTGTGAGATGGTCCCTTTCTGGGTATCTCCAAGGTGAAACCAGGCATCCCTGGCATCTGTGGGGGGCCGTTGTAGAGATGAGGCAAGCTTAATGCCCAGAGTTGCCGAGTGTGTTCCCTGGTTAGAGTAGGCACCGAGGCGAGAATTATCGAGTCCGTTTTGACCCTGGTCCACGACCCTGCCGCGTCGGGAATTGAACCCTGGTCCCGGGCTGTTCTCTGCTTATGGGTCTGCCGCCTCTAACCAGTGGTGCCCAACTGTTGATACTTGCATATTGTGGCAGGCACCTTGAGGTGCAGGGATAAACTGCACCTCCCTTTTCTCAATGGGAGCTTGTGTTACGGCCGGTATACGGCCGTAACACGAGTACCTATTGCGAAAAGTTGAGTGCAACCGAACAATGTTCCGTCGCATCATAATAGGCCGAGTCAGGGTCAGGCAGAAGGAATTCCACCTGACATCGAAATAACCCACTATACAGTTTGAAAATAATTACATTTAAGTTCATTATTTTAACTGTGTTTTTTATTTTTTTTATTGTTTTATTTTTCGTTCTGTGCTTTAGAATTTATATATATACGTTGTAGTAACATAGTTTAAGAGTTTTCTTTAATGGTTTAGTATAGAAATAATGTTTACAATTATTTTTTATAAACTATTATTTTTTGCAATGTATAATATATTTTTATGTTACGGATTATTTGTATTGGTATAACAAATGTATTTGAATGTATTATTTTATATTAGATGTTTTATACTATTCATTAAACGTATTTTAAAGTTACAAATATTTGTATGAATTACATTTTTAAAAGTTAATGAATGTTTACATGTTTTAATGTTATCATCATCATCATCATAATCAACTTTATTTCGATCACGTAGATCATAAAAAGCATGAGCACAAGTAAGTAAAGCATGATCTAATCTGCCCCACACCAATCCCCCCTACCCTACCCCAGCCCTCTCCAATTCACCCCACCCCAATCCAATCCACCTCAATCCAATCCAATCCACCCCACCCCAATCCAGTTCCCCCACCCCAGTCCAATCCATCTCAATCCAATCCACCCCAATCCAATCCACCATACGCAATCCAATCCACCCCACTCCAATCTACTCCACTCCAATCCACCCCACGCCTCGACAGTCCAATTCACTTCACTCCAATTCATCCCACACCATTCTACCTTACTCCATTCAGCCCCACTCCCGTCCAGTACAACCCACTCCAATTCACCCCACTGCAGTCCACACCAATCCAATCCACCTCACTCCATTTCAATCCTCCTTACTCCAATCTAATCCACCCCATCCCGTCCACCCCACCCCAATCCACCCTACTCCACTCAATCAAACCCACTCTACCCCAGTCCAATCCACCCCAATCTACTCCAATCCAAAGCGCCTCACTACCTCAATCCACTCCAACCCACTCCACCTTATTTCACCCCTCTCCATCCCACTCTACTGCAGTCCAATCCACCCCACTCTACTCCAATCCACCCCATTCTATCCCAATCCAATCCATTCCACCCCTGTTCAGTCCGCCCCATTCAATCCAATCCATCCAGCTTACCACACTCAAATTCACCCCAACCCACTCAAATCCACCCCACTCCAATCCACTCCACTCTAATTCTCCCCACTCCAGACTATCCTACTCTAATCCAATCCACACTACCCCAAACCCGTCTAATCCACCCCACTCCAAGCGCCCCAATCCAATCCCCCTCATCTCATTTCAATCCACCCCCACTCCAATCCAATCCACCGCATCCAGTCCACCCACTCCAATCCACCGCACTCAATCCCACCCACACTACCCAGTCCAATCTACCCCAATCTACTCCATCCCATGCACTCCACTACCTCAAACCACTCTAACCCACTCCACCTTATTTCACCCCTCTCCAGTCTGCGACACTCCACTCCATGCCACCCCACTCCACGACACTGCACTCTATGACACTCTCTGCTACTGAACCACTGAACTCTACGCCCTTCTCTCAACTCTACGACACTCTAATCCCCCTGCTTCACTCTAGGACACTCTACTCCATTAAACCCATTATACAACACTACTCCCCCCACTCCACTCCACGCCACTAACTTTTAGCAATGCTGAACAGCAGCCACACTGATGTACAACATGGCTAAAACAAATTGCCAAAGCCAGTCGTTTTTGTCAGGGGCGGCCTTAGGCATGTGCAAGCTGTGCACCTGCACAGGGCTACCAAACCCCAGGGGCCACCATGCCAGTATATATCCTTAATATACTAAGCCTCTGAGGATGGATACATATTTGCTTGGCGGCCCCTGGCAGGGATTTGGTGGCCTCTGCCTCTGTTCCACTTCCAAACACCCTGACCCCCCTCTTCACTGGCCTCCATGCTCCGCCCCGCCGGGACCCCCTCTTCCGGGGCCCCCTAACTACGCTCCCTGCCCAGGGCCGCCATGAGCCTAGAGCAGCCCCTGTTTTTGTGTAGGTGAGACCTATGGCTTTGCCAATGCTTGTTTCTGTTCTTCCTGCATAACTACTGTAACATTCGGCACCCTTCTTTCCCCTAAAAACGCTTGCAAATAACCTCATTGCTGTTAACAAAAAAACTTTTAAAAAGCAACAACTGAAATAGTGGTTGGAATAAGCATACAAAAGTGTGTGTTCAATATGGGGCTGCAATAGAAGTGTGCCAAAGTTGTATTAATTACGAAAGAGACGTCACGCGTAGATCCCAATTACTGGCCTGCCTGTAGTTCATGGAGCTTCCCACTTAACATGCACAGGAACTAATCGGCTGAGCAGTTCAATGTACATAAAGAAGTGTTGAGAAAAGGAATCAAACCGCTTAAACCCATCATCCTTCAATGTGATGCATGGGTTTTTGCATATATTTTTCGGGCAGAAACTGGCCCGTGGGCACGAGTAAGTTTTAAAACAGAACCAGGCAGGGTTAAAACGTTTATTTTTTACACAAGGGAGATTAAGTGATTTGCCAGGATGTTGAGCTGAGGCTGGGATTCGAACCTTCTTCTGTTCTAAGGTAGGCCACGCTCTCTCCCCAAACCTCAGGTATTAGGCTCGGCTCCGACAGATGGACGCAACGCAATGAAAGAAGGTGTTAATGCCCGCAGAAAAGGCCTCGGAGAAACGTCATGCTCGGATTCTTCTGCAGCTCACAAAATGCCACGAGCACCTCTCAGAAGTGTTGCTGCTCAAATGGGATTTCCTGACACATAATCCGTCGTTTATGAAAAATTATCAGAAAATAACAGAAGGCAAAGTCGAAAGGAGTGGGAGGATGTGACAAGTGGGAAGTGCAGTTTGATTGGTGTGAAACTGTGATCACTCGGAACGAATCTCACGCCAGGGTGGACTTTCTCTCCGAGCGTAACACGTCAGTCAGATTGACGTGACAGAATCGGAGCGGCTGTCATTCATAAAAACTGAGGAAATTCCGGGCTGGAGCGGTTCGGCCTCTTTATTCTCGGCTTTAGGAAAAGACAGCCTAGGCGAGGTTTGCACTGGGGTGTTTTCGAGATGCCACTGAATTCGACTTCACGTTTTGAGCGTTTTTTGCTAAAAGATGGGGATGAGCGAAGGCAGGCAGTGTGCCTTCTTCCTCGGTGAGTCCGAGGTCACTGACAAGAGACTTCGTGAATGACCTGATGTGAGATAATAAAGATGTTAGCAGCTGAGGTCAAAGGGGCGCAGCTTGGCCATCTCATGGCGGCCCCTGGAATATTTCAAATGGACTCTTAAAGTGATGCGTTTCGGATGTGGCAATATTTACACATAGGTGTAATTGTTTGTTACATCTGGCTGCTTCATGTGCTAATTAATACTCGACATGCATCAAAGTATGAGTTCATGCCCACCAGTTAAATACATCTGAACATGTACTATTTTTGCAGTTGTATTCTCAAAACACAAAATGAACGTGGACAATGAGATGCCCCAAAACATAAATAACATAAAACAGGGAGCCCTAATTATAAGGGCAGCGTCCGGGCAAATAATTCAAGGCAGTGCCCAGGGAGCTTGGCACGTACAGTGGGCTGCATGAGCGGAGACTGCCGGGCAGCCAGGGGTTTGGTGTTTACTCGCAGCCCCTTGACGCTCAGCTGAGGGGGGCAGAGTGTGGGGGGTGTTTGGGGGAGAGGACTGGGGCCACAGTGCTCACTGCCCCAGTCAAGGTGCACACAAGGTTCTCCGGAGGGGGACGGGAGCGCCGGCAGGAGGCAGAGGGGGATATTTAAGCCGGGGGAGGGGGCTGCGCAGGCACTCTCCGGTGAGTGAGCGCAGGGAGCAGCCACTCTTTGAGGGATCTCTGCCGGACGGGCGCCTCCTCGCTTGCTGCTGCTGCTACCGCTGGGAGCCAGAGGGCGCAACAAGTGCTAATAATACCGCCCAGGACAGGCGCTAATACCGCCGAGACTCGCCGCTGCTGCCGCTCCCCTCGGGTCCTGCTGACCCCGGATTATCCCTTTTCACGTCTTTCCCTCATCCAGCCCCATCAGGGGATCCGCGGACCCGGCTCAGAAGCATCCACCGGGAGCGCGTTCAGCATCCGATCGGGGGATGCTGTTGCTGGCGGCCGCGGAGGGCGGTGGGGTGTCCGGGAAGGCACCTCCTGGGCGCGGACCCTCCTGCCCCCCGCCGCCCGCGGCCGGGGCGCTGCTGGCCTCCTGCTGCCTGTGCCTGGCCTGCCTGGCCGGGTGCTTGTACCTGAGCTTCAGCGCCGGGCGCCTGCTGGCTGCTGCCCCGCCGCTGGGGGCGCGCTGGGAGCCGGGGGTGCAGCTGCGGGAGCTGGTGCGGGAGCACGTGGAGCGCCTGCTGGCACAGGTGAGTGCGGGGCGCACACACAGGGCACGTTTCAAACTCAAAGGCACTTTTGGGGGGATTCCGTCACACTGTAAGGGACACTTCTATAGCATTACCAGACTAGAGGGCTTGAAGTGGTCCTACTACAAGGAAAGACTCCCACGCCTCCACCCAGTCCCCTACAGTATCGTTTGGAAGTAAGGGAGCTACAGCTGAGGTCCATTGAGCCCCTCGCATCCGTTGGCGCCGGTGCCACTGCACCTGTTGCACTGCTGCTAGCTATAACCCGGATGGTGTGATATCAAATAATAAAACGCATCATGAGAGCGAGGGCACCGCGTTCATCTTCTTTTCATATTAGACTGCCAATAATAAACAGGATAATGCGTTAATGGCACGCATTGGCACCGACCAGCCTCTGCGGGTTGACAGCTATCTCCTGCGCCCGTGGGCACGCCGCGGGGTGCTCGCTGCAGCACACAGGGGCATGAGAGGGTACTTAACCCAGTGCTGCTGCTGCTGGCTTCGCTCTGCGTGGGCACGGCTCTCCGCTGCGCCCTCCTTCAGAAGCCTGGCACCCGCCACCATTCCTGCCACTGCGCAGCATGCCCATACTGTACTGCCACCTGCCTGCCCTCTCCCCCGGCTCGTTATTTTCTACCCAGGACCCTTGATGCCCCCTTCACCCATCTACGTCACCCGTGAAGTCTCTCTACTATGCCAGTGGCTAGTGCCTTCCTGCCTCCGAGTTCTGCTCTCTTGTCCCTACCCTGTCTGTGATCCTGTCCTCTCGGCTCCTGTCGAGCGCCCCCCCCCCCCCCCCCCTGCACTGCTGGGGTCCAGCCCCCCCAGTCCCGCCAGGGTTCCAGCCGCCACCACGGACCTCCGCCGTCCTACTTTCTCGCTCCTGCCCTCATATGTTTCAGTCTCCCTCGCCCTCCAAGAGTCCCGTAGTGTTATCCCCAAAGCCAAGCATCCCCGCCTCTACCCCAGGGCATGCCCAGTCCTGCGGTCTAACTACCGGACTCAACTCCGCAGGCACCAGCGCAAGGACCGCTGACCCCTGCCCGGGGTTCCTGCCCCCAGCTCAGACCCTGTATAGCCCTGTTTCTGGACCCCCGTCCCTCAATCCCTTCCAGAGTGCCCGGTCCTACCCACTGCCGGACTCTACCCCGCAGGCACCAGCGTAAGGAGCGCTGACCCCTGCCCGGGGTTCATGCCACCAGACCCTCTGTAGTCCTATTTCTGGACTCCTGTCCCTGAATCTCTTCAAGAGTCCCTGGTCCTACCCACTGCCGGACTCTACCCCGCAGGCACTTGCTCAAGGACCGATGCCACCCTGCCCATGGTTCCTGTAGGTCCTTCCACCGCCGGGCGCCTCTGCCCCGCGTGCCACCTGGTCCTGCCACATGGCCTTCTCCTGCCCCACAGGGGCTCCTAAGCATGCATCGACAGTCCTGTCCTGTATCTCCGACTCCCCTCGAGGCTCCTGTACTCTGCGCTCGAGGCCCCAGCGCCCTGCAACGCATGCCCTTGCTGGCTGCCCTACCCCCGGGTTGCCAGTCGCGGGTCCGCCCCCCTGCACGCCTGCCCTCGGTGCTCCCGGCTCGGCAGCAGCTGCTGACAGCTCCGCCGGAGCGTTTGACCTTCATGTATAAAATATGAAACTGTGTGAGGCGCACTCTGCTGCCCCGAGCCCCTCTTGGGACCTGCCTGTCCGCCTGGCAGGTTGGCACTGCCACACACCGAGTGCCGTGCACACCCTACCAGCCGTCTACGATATCCACTGTTAAAAACTGCCTCCCCATTCATTTTTCATCACAAGGAAGATGTTTTCAAAACGCCGCCAACTTCCACCCACCAAGAAGGTTTAAAGCGCCAATAACATTTTTGCACTGGTTGCGTATACTTCATTGGCGCTATAGTTTTATTGTAGTTGTTGAAACAGCATTTTTGGTCATACGTTATATATCTATAGAATGCTCATTAAAAGCTCATGATTAATATGTATATGTGGGACTGTGTTGGTGTAACCTCTACACGTAACTGAGCGCATACCATCAATTTTAATTAGAATAATGTCATAGGTCGCTGAAACGAGTTCTACCAATAGGCCTTAGTCTGTACCCTTTACAGCTCAAAATGGAATATCGGCTTAGTAACACTATTTTCATAGACAGGCATTCGTGTAGCATGAAGAGCCAAGGGAGAAGGTATGGCCCTAGGTCATCTGTTTAAATTGCTGATTTGCATCCGAAGTTCCAATCCTGGCTTCCCACAAATGGTGTGATCCTGGGCAAATGCTTGCCATTACCCTCTGTGCTCCCATTCCAGTACTTTCCCGATATTTAGGGGGTTAGGGGAGGCGTGCTGGGGGAGGATTTGGAAAAAAAACTGTGGACCAATAGTGAGTAACTGTTTCAGTGATTCTGCAAGCGCCCAAAGAACCTTCCGCTCGTGGTGTCGCGCTATATACGCCACCTCGAACGCCACATTAGCTGCTTTAAACTACTGCGCCTGAAAGTTATTGATTGACAGCACTAAATAAGCGCCATGTTGTGCATGCAGTACTGTGGTATTAAAATTCCATGTATAAAAACACACATTCCATTCAAGTAAAACAAACATACGCACATTATTTTCTTACAGAGGACGTATGAAGATCACGTGGCTAAAGTGCGGATCGCCAGAGAAGCGTCCATGGAGTGTAACTGCTCGGCAGGTAGGCGCTCGGTGACGCCGAATACTCGGTGCTGTACTCTAGGTGACAGTGCTGTAGCCTCCCCCTCCCCCCTCAGTATATTTGGTAGGAGCTTCACGCCATTGGAGCTTAGAACATGGTATGTCGCCACGACGTTGTGACATTTGGTAGCTTTCTGCGACTTCATCCTGGTCAGACGCGGCTAAAATACGTATTGTTTGTCCCCAGCACGTCTTTGCTAACTTTTAAGGTACGCTAAGGCTCCAATCACGAGCAGGTCTGAAAGCGGAGGGGCACATTAATAAAATAGTGCCTTTGAAAGGGTCAGACTAAAGATGGACGTTTACACTAATGACAAGCATGCAGAAGCAATTGGGGTGGAGGGGGTTGTAAATTGTTTATTGGCACCTCTTCTTGAATTCATTTTACATATACATATTTGCAACTTTGAAGCACAGGTGCTGGAAACTAGGTGAAAAGAAGTCACAAGAGAAGGACGCCATGAAAGTCAGAGCATCAGTTCAGGTTGAATACTACTGGTCATACCTGTAACCTAGCTGCGGTTGTAAGGTTTATGTTGGAGCCTGGCAGTATTTTTGGTATACAGCCTTTACAACGAAACTTTTACAATGACATACCATTACAACGCAACTTTTACAACGCAAACTATTACAACGCATTGCTCTGGGGGGCGCTCTAGGATAGGGAATAGGTAATTTACTATCCAATAACCTTCCCTACTATCCACGGGGACTGGAGTTGGAATAGTAAATTAAACTATTCACTATCCAGCGCCTAAAAGCATTATGTGTTGTAAAAGTATGCGTTGTAAAAACTGCGTTGTAAAGGCATGCGTTGTAAAAGCATGCGTTGTAAAAGCATGCGTTGTAACGTCATACATCCAGTATTTTTATGACCCAATTACAGCGCAGATCGACTTGTGTGGTACTAGTCTTGACCCTAGTTTATTGTATTGTAATTTCATTTATATAGTGCTTACTACCCCTGATGAGGCGTCAAATCGCTTTTTTGTTGAGTAGCACGCTAGCCCTGAACCCATAAAGGATTAGTGTTGAGTTAGTATAGTGAAATATGAAAGTAATTTGAGTTGTGGATAAGTAAGTCAGTTATTTGGATTGTGGGGTACTAGTCTAGACCCCATCTGTTCTTGTGGAGTACTAGACTAGACCCAAGTTGTACTTGTAGGATACTAGTCTAGTCCCTAGTTGTACTTGTGGGGTACTAGTCTAGACCCTAGCTGTACTTGTAGGGTACATTGCTAGAAGCAAGCATTAGTTGTATGTTAAATTGCTGGAACATAGCTGGAGATGTCACATGTATTGCAGAAAACTAGTTGTAAGTTGTGTAATATGTTGCTGCAGCTCAGCTGTAGGTCTCATGCATGCCTTTTGGCAGGGAGTAGGGCAGCAGTCGCACCCAGCCGAAACGTGTTGACCATCGTTGCCAACTACAGCTTGAAAATGTGTCTAGTAGCGAAGCCTCTCGCCCACTGAAGTAAGATACATGCACTACAGCTAAGCTAGCACACCCCCAAACTAGGCCTATTATTCCTATCTTGAGAAGTTCACCCGAAGGGTGCAGGGGAGGGGAGGAGAGCAGCTGCAAATGACTGAAGGTTTTCAGCCGCAAATGACTGAAGGTTTTTCTTTGAAAACTTTGCAAAGTTTTGTGTCAGAACTTCGCGAGCCGCAAGAAATTCACTGAAGGTTACAAAATTTAGCAAAAATATTTGCAAATGAAAAATCGCTCAAAGTAGGGCTTGTATAAAAACACTGCTACAAAAACCCAATTTTTTAAGTAGCAGAATGCTCTCACCTAAACACCCAAAAAGTTTTTGCATACAATTTCTTGTGCAAAAACTTTTTTGCATACATTTCTACAAGCAAAGGAAGTCGTATTAAGGTGACACACTTTGTGAAGATGCAAATTTATCACATTCACAAAACTTCACTGTTGAAGTTTTACACTCTCCGTGATGTTTCTAATTGGCATAAGTGTGAATTTCAAAGCAATACAAAGGACGTTTGGTGGGTCAATTAATCGTGAAGTATCACTGGGTCAGAGTTGAGACCAAGAATGTTACTTTCAGTCTCTTAAAAAGGCCTCAAGCACCAGATATTCCTGAATCCACTGGAATGTGTGTTATTCAGGTGATGCGATGCTCCTGGGCTGTGCACGTGTAAATTGGCATATGATCCCTGCACTCCACTGCCTGCCCATTATGGGCACAGTGCCTGGCGGTGGTTTGTGTGGGGATCGGGTGAAATGCGATTAAAGAAGTTTGGCTCCACTCCCACCATGGCAGCGGCGGTCCCACAAAACACAGTGAAGCTGGAGTCGGTAAAGGAACTGACTGGGCGTGAGCAGCTGTTCTCACTACTACAGACTGCTATCCATAGACCTGATGTAGTGGTGGTTGGTAATATCAATGGTGTGTGCACGCATGTGCAGATACATAGATAGATAGATAGATAGATAGATAGATAGATCGATCGATAGATAGACAGATGGATGGATGGATGGATAGATGGATGGACGGACATGTTTTGATGTGCATATGTATCTTGATCATGTAGGCTCCTGTGAAATCTAAAGGGACACATGAATGTGTGTGCAAGGTACAGTATCTGTTTATTTTCTCTGTTACCTCTTTACACAAAATCAAACTCTCTTTATTTGATTAATATTCCATAACATTAAAAAAACCATAGGAAAATACAAAAATAGTTTAAAATATAAAATCAAATACAGTCAGCATGCCTAACCGGTAAGGATTTCCTATTCCTTGCAGCACAGTTTATAAAACTTAGCTCTGGGGAACATATAGGAATGGATTGCAGAGACTGAAGAGCAGGCCTACACTGTTTAAAATGCATTACTAACATTTTAAAAAGCGAGTTCCAGAAGATTTATGAAATGTACAGAAAAAGGCTAGGTGAAAGTGCTTTGAGCCAACATTCCAACACATGGATATAGTTTATTTCCTTTAAACAATGGCCAGGCATAGGGTGCCACCACAAAGTGAATTGTACCAAGGGGATATTGGGTTAAAATGCAGCATTGTTGACTAATAAAAACATGCATGAGCTAAAATCCCAATATTTTCATTTGCTTTGCCTAGGAAAGTCTTCAGGAATTGACTTAATACTTACCTCTTTATACATTCATCAGCTGTGGTGCTGGAGCGGTGGTGCTGGGGCTTTGTGGGCAAAGTCAAATAGAGCCAGGCACAGTCTCTGTCTGACTTCCCTTTAGCAACGCCAATGGCCTCTCTATTAGCTGCACATTACTTTGGAAGGTAATTATTTCCCTGTAAATGCTGATATTGATGGGTATGATAAATATTGAGACCATCCGTTGTGGTACGTTCGTGTTGGGTATTTACTTCCTTTTCTGAGTTATGCCCTTTGGAAAGGAGGATAATGACCCAAATGGATATAGGGGTTTGAGGGTTAGTATTGTGGAGGTGATGACAGCAGTTTGCGTCATTCATGTGGAACTCCATCCTTCTTCCCTCCTGCAATGAACTTGTGTTACAGTCAGAACTGCTGACTTTGGAACTGGGGAACCAGGTTCAAGTCTTGGCGTCGGCTCAACATCCTGTGATTCTGGGCAACTCACTTAATCTCCCTGTGCTTCAAAAATGAATGTGGCCTTCTGTAATGTAACTAGTGCTCATTTAAAGCGATCCAATACCTTTGGGTTCAGTTTGCGCTATATAAAACTGTAAAAAAAGAAAAACAGTGGACAGCCTTCTGGTGTAACCAATGAAGAAAAGCCTGATAGAAATGTACAACTCCTAAGAATCTGAAGAGCCAATCAGTGCCACCAGGCGAATCAATTTTAACGTGCATGTTTGTCTCTCCTGCTCATCATCCATCATGCCATTAAATGCCACATGCCAACAGAAAAATACACCCCATAAAGACAACACACTGCGATCTACACACAGTGTGGCATGCCACTTGTGCAGGTGGGTGCTTCAGCGACCCACAGGCTATTTTTAAGGACGTTTTATCACTTCCTTAACAAATTACAAAATGTTGTGGTGCCATTCAACTCTAAATCAGGCCAATCTTTCCAGACACCCAGGTCCATGGTACAGAATATTGGCCCCTGCATGTGCACTTTTGTGTGAAATGCAAATACAAGGGATTGGTATGCTCCTCTGTGTTGGCTGGATGTGAACGGCCATAGTTTTGGTATGTGTGTTCAGAGTGAACACTGGCTTAAAAGGTGGGGGTCTGCCCCTTTGCTATGCGGGTGCACATTCCTGCAAATTTATTTACCTTTAATGGAACAGTACCTCCCCTAAAGTTTCCCTATAGGGGACCATCTGCAAGCAGTGCTACTGAGAGGTTCCTCTCGGTTCTGTTTATGAGCCTTGTTTCTGAACTGCCAGAAAAGAACGTATACCCAGGCTATGTTGTTCTTTTTGTTAAGGTCCTGGTTGCTGATGGCTTTATGAAATAGAACTCAATCCATACACCTGATCTAGAGCACAGGCATCATTTAGAGCGTTGTTTTTCTTTCTATATGTGCAAGTATAAAATGTTACTGTATGCATATCTTTATTTAAAATGTGTTGTTTAGCACCAGCATGTCTGCCCAGCCACTTCTAAGCGCTTTGAGAAAGTACAAACTAGTATAACTGGACATACAGTGGCAATTCTGAGACTGTAAAACTAAAGACATCCAAAAAGTGTGCTACCAAAGTGTCATTAGTGGTGTGCAAGAGACACACAAATGCACTGCAGGTAGTGGTGAAAGGCAACCCCATAACTACTGCTGAACTCACAGTTTGTTGTTCAGTACAGGCACAGGGGGGGGGGGGGAGACACTGGAAATCCAGATGTGCATGGTTAAAAAAAGACGAAAATCACACAGTGGAAATGCATACAGTGGTTGAGCGTGAAAATGAGTTATTGACTGTTAGCGAGAAAGGTTCATGCAAAATGTAAGACGCAAATATTTTGTATTGTCAAAATCGTCCTTTAAACAGCAAATTATTTTTAAGGGAAAGCTGTGTCATACATATTTTGCTGTTTCACAATCTTTAGTATTCGCTTTTCCAGTGATGGAGACGTGTTTCTGTTTACTTTTCCCTATCACACGAGAATCAAAAACGGTACAAACAAGCATTGATTAATATGTATGTAACTGGGTCCTATTTCTAGCCATACCCTGTACGTTTCCAACTCGGTTTACTTTTCCCTATCACACGCGAATCAAAAACGGTACAAACAAGCATTGATTAATATGTATGTAACTGGGTCCTATTTCTATCCATACCCTGCACGTTTCCAACTTGGTGCCATGAGGGTGGACGGCCGGCAGGAGGCGCAGTATCAAATGACTTCCTTTCACGTCTCCAGCTGTTGGCGGCAAGCGCATCATCGCAGCCGGGCGGTTTACAGACGATGTACCGCTGCTTTTAATGGGATTTGAAATTGCATGAGTACGCGAGATGGCCGTGCACCGAGACTTTAGCTTTAAGAACGTGTACGCAGACGTACGCCATCGGAGGAGGGAGCAAGATGTGGTGCCCTCTACGGTAATGTGCGTCCTGCTCACACAGCCTGCATTACCACCCAGAATGTACTCTGCTGCGACGATCTGTTAATGTGCTGCCACAGTTTACATAGTTCAACTCAGCCCCCAACCACGCTCCCCTTTTCTCTCTATTTTAATATCTTATTTCCTGGCCATTTTCGGACATTGCCATCTCTTTGACCCGCTTTATATACCTTATTTCTTCTAGTTCTCCCCTCTCTTTCTATTCCCGTCTCTTACCTCTTTATCTATCACTTTGACCCTTCACTCTCTGTTCAGGACCCTCATAATTCTATCCGTTTCTCACTCCCCTATCACATTGTCTTCCTTTATCTATCTGCCCCAGGCACACTTTTCTCCTTAGCTGCCCCTCTTCTCCTTGCTCTCCACTATGTCTGCGCCTTCTCTATGTTTTTTCTCCATTTGTATTTATTGACATTTAACATTTCTGAACCCAATTTTCCTTACAATCCATCCTCTCCCCAGCCCGCTCTTCCTATTTTCACTGTACCCCCATTCCATCTCAGTTCATTCCTTCCCCTCCTCCTGTCTTTCTTTTTTACATTGTCCTTTCTCGCTCCTTTCCCTCTACCCCTCCTTTCTGTAATTTTTTATGTTTCTACCCTTTGCTCTCATTTGCATGTTTATAGACTCTCTTCTTTACTTCCTCTACATCATCCACTTACCTTTATCTAATTTGTTATCACTATCTTCCTACCTGTCTCTCATCATCTCCCTTTTTGTCTCTCTCTCTCTCTCACACTTTCTCACTCTCTCATTCACCTACTCTCTCTCTGGTTATCTCTTTGCTTTATTTTGGTCTTGTTCCCTCTCTTAATCTTTCGCTCTCCTTGTTACTGTCTATCCCTCTCGTTCTCTTTGCGATCCTACCTCCCCCTATCTCTTTCCCCTCAATTTGATTCAACAATGTTTTATTAACATGCCCTCATAGTTTGTAAGCAGGGTCAGACTGTGCCATTCGGCGACGTGGCTGTGTGTGGGCTGATATTTAGGTCTTGCCGGCAGCAGTGCATGTGCTCTCGCTCGCAAGAGCTATTGTTTTCTACAAGGCTACCCCCCCCAAACACTGCTTACGATTCATGGGCTTCATTGTCACTCTTACTTGTTGCCTCATAATTGGGCAGCATGTGCCAGCTTCACTTCATCTTCTTTCGTGTGGAGCATGGACCAGCTACTGATTGCTTCACCTTGATTAGTGTCCGTAGGATGATCACGTTGTAATTGCGGAACTATCTTTTTATTTTTCTTTATTCCTCCCATCGTGTTGCTTCTTATTGTCTGTGCTACTTGATTGCTCCCATCCCCAGTTGCCCATGTTGCGTATTCTCTCCCATCCCTCTCCAACCCGTGTCCTAGTTGCTTCTTCCCTCCCAGCCCCTTCCCTCCTGTTGTCTGTGCTATTTATTTCCTCCTAGCCCCCCCCCCAGTTGGCTGTGTTGTACCCCACCCCACCTGCCATTAGGAAAAAAGTGTCCATAGCACTTTTTTTCTTGTCCCTTTGTCTGTGCTGCCCCTGTTGCCCCTACCACCCTCTGTCCCATTACCCGTGCTGCCCACCAATTCTAAGAAAAATATAGCATTATGACTCAGCCAGAGCTGGCTGTGTCATCGTGCTTTTTCTTTTTACTTTTAGCCATGCTAGGCAGAAGCCACACTGCTGTACAACGTGGCCAGAGGCATTGGTAAAGCCAATAACTCCTGCATGTTCGCGAGCTATTGGCTTTGCCAATGCTTGTTGGATGCTTGTGGGCTTATTTTATGGTTTGGCAGGCTGGTGTTTGCTGTCGATTTCCCTGATGATAACATGAACTTTGACCGCAGCAGCATAATTGCATCCAGTCTCCCCAGGGCAAAAGTCCTAAAAAAAGAATTGGGGGGATGATGTCACCGGAAGTGACGTCACAACCGGAAGTGACGTCACAGAATGTGGCTTGCACCATCGGGTACATTGCCTCCCCTCGCTCACCCCTTAGATGTGATTGCATCTGAGAAGTCAGCGCGTGAGCAGCGTGCTGTGAGCTCCGATCTCGCCCCAGAGAGGTCAAAGAGTGAAGTCCAGCTATTTGGCAGGGGGGACGGCGTCCACCCAGTAAAATAAGTGGGGGGACGCCGTCCACCCGCGTGGTACCCCGACTCGAGCCCTGAGTCTCCCATACCCTGAAAAACACCTAAACAGTGTTTCTTTAACCCCTTGGCCGCGGCGGTCATTCCGCCGCGGCGCTAAGGGGGAGGGGGTCCGCGCGGCGCCACCACGCTCGTGACGGAACCACTCCGGCACGAGCCGCGGTGGCGCTGTGCTTGTGACGGAATGGTTCCATCACGGCCCGCCCGCCTAATAGAACCCTCAGCGCAGGCGCGAAATCAGCCGGGCCTTGACGGAACCATTCCGTCACCAGCACAGCCCCACCGTGGCTCCTGACGGCGTGACAGAATGGTTCCGTCACGAGCATGCAAGGGGTTAAAAGTTCAAAACTTCCTCGATTTGCAAATGTGGCACACTTTTTTTTTTTAGCAATCTGATTCGCTAACTCAAGCCACCTTAATTTTGGTGCCCAGGCCTATTTTATGTCTGGCTGTGACCCTTTTTAGTTATGACCCATCTCCCTACCTCTTTTCGTCTCTCACACACACGTCTCCACTATTCTTACCTCACACTCTCTCTCCACGCCCTCGCTTCATCGTCAGACTTTGCTTGCTTCGCGTCCCCGAGAGGTCACAGCACTGCAGTCGCCTTGTACCAGGAAATGGAAACTCTGGCAATGCAAGCCCGGTTTGTTTCAACGACACTAGCAGACATGTCACTCCCCGAGTCCCTGGCAGGCCTCGAGAGCACCGAGTCATACGCATTCGGGGCCGTTCGCGCGCGCCTGCCAAACGAGACTCTGCTAATGCGTGCGCCTGCGTCAGGCCTACCAGTGAGCCAGGCGCAGACGTTACCCCGGTCACGCAGGGTCACGGGGTCAGTCAGCCATGTTTGTGTTTACGTTGTCCAGTCAAGTAACGCACGTGGCGGTAGAATGCTTTTAGGGGAGAAGCTGCTTTTTTTCTCCCACGTAGTGTGTTTTATTAAAGTATATCAACAAAGCAGGCAATCCCTCGGGCGACCGTGTGTGAGCTGCTGGAGTTATTGGTTTTCATGTCTAGTTTCAGGACAGTTTATAAGGTTGACGGGGGTTTACAAGCTGTGCGGACCGGCGCGCACCAAGTCAGAAGACGGAGCGTTGGAGTACAGTGAAGAGTCTCACGTTTATCTGAGACATATGGAAATGCAATCATCCATATGCTTCAGGGCACAATGCAGTTAAGTGTAGTAGCAGCCGCCATTCCCCCAGGGAAACAATGGATCATATTACAGCAAGTGCTCTGGGGGTGCAACGGGCAATTTGTGTGCCCACTAGGGCCGGTGAGCACTTTTGAAATACAGAAGAGGCTGTAGATGCATGTGCAGAACCTTTTATAATGAGGACCGTGCTGGTGCACATCTGGTGCACATATCACAATCTCAGTGGGCATTCTCTCATTTGGATGGGTGCATGGAGAAACCCTTGATGGTGCACAACACAGCAGCTAACAGTGTAATATTTAATGTAAATCGGGCAAACTGTCCAGTCTGCGTGAGATACAATGAGATAATGGTTCACCCAGTCGTAAACCAAATCAGCTAGCCCAAAGCATATTTCAGACCCAGGGTCCAGTTTTTGGATTTCCATTTACAAATCGTTGTTTTCCAATGTACTGTTCTAATTGGTCCAGTTGAAATTAATTATGACGACAAGTCCCAGAATGCATTAGGTTTTAAAGGAAAGTCTTCTATAGGAAAGTTGTGCCGTTAAATGTGCAGTGTTATCTGGGAACCCTAAACACAGTGTTGTTTTGTTGCTTGGAGGTAGATGAGAATGAAAGAAGGTCCAACCGACCCATACAGGAAGATATAGTTTTTTATGCAGTGTGAAACTAAGAGAATCTTTGTAGTGCTTTAAAGAGAACATGCAACCTTTAGCAAGAGCATCTCCAACAGTATGGTGTGTGGAGGTAAAGGAGCAGCGCACTGCACCATATTTACAATTTGAGGCTCAGGTAGATTAACTTGAGTTGCCTAGTCACACGATTTATTCGTCTCGTGCTGACTCAAGAGTTTGAATCGAAATCGCTTGTCTCCTGGAGCAACAGCTTAGCTAGCAGAGCCCATCTCCTGTCTTATATGTATCATTTATACTGTTTGGCTCACCCAGGAAGTTTCTGAGTGCGAAATAGGCTCCTTGTATTTTTCTTTTGTACAACATATTTTCACGGCTTTCGGGGCTGTACAGCACTACACCATTCAAGTGCCTAATACTTTGAGCCTATAAGTGAGTGAATGAAAGAATGAATGTATGGATGAATAATTGAATGGCCAGCCTTCTCCACGATTGAACTTTGCTTGAATGACCCCTAAGCCCATTTTAGCCAGTTAAAGTGGTGGCAGGAGGTGAGCATGTAGAACTATTTTTGTCCTGATGATGGTCTTCTTGACGACTGCACAATAGACCGAAACGTCGACACTTCCATCATCTCCAGAAGCGTTGCGTTGGCACCAACACACGACCATTGTTGATTATAGAATTTGGTTGTCTGTGATACCTACCAGGAGTTGATGTTTTAGTTGTGAACTGATGAGTTGATGTAATCTGTACCTCTCTTCATAACTATTTTGCTTTATTTGTTTTTTGTGTATCTCCCCATTAATTGCTTTGACACCTAATATAAAATAAATTTTTGCATACAATTTACTTCCTCTGTGCTTTCTTTCTTTGCTTTCCTTCCATCTTGCTTGATATGTTCTAGCTTTCAAGTGTGATATCATATTTTGATTCACTGGAGTACGATATATTTGTACTACTCCCAATTGAAATCCATCTTTACTGGTATGGATGACATGTGACTCATACACCTTGAAATCCTTATCTCTTTGTTACATTTTCTATAGACTAATTTACACATGCATGGTTCATTGTTTCTGTATAATGTGTATATGATATAACATGCTCTGACACCCTATACTGGTATGATTAGAGCTATACAACAAATTAAATACATGTGTGAGAGGGTTGTGGAGGTATGTGGGGCACCGTCGGTGGGTGGTTGCGAGGGAATCCGTGGAAAAGAAGGTCATGGGGAGGGGTGTCACAAAACATTGTTTCACTGGGCGCCACCAGCAGTAAATCTGGCCCTGGTGTAAGTTTAATATACATGATTAAATTACACACCTGTTAATGTTTTGTCCGGATACTCTGATAGAGAGCAAGAGACAGGTAATTCTGGTGTGTGGACAGTGCTTGACATGTTTGCACTTTTGTGTACTCTAGGATTGTGGCAAAGGTGTTAATTGTGGTTCACTTTATACTGCCTACTGGTATGGATGCCATGTGACTCATACACCTTGCAATCCTTATTATCTCTTTGTAACATGTCCTATAGACTGATTTACACATGTATGATTAATTGTTTCTGTATAATGTGTGTGTGATAGAAAGTGCTCTGACACCTTACACTGATATGAAAATGGCTCATTTGGTTACTTTGTAAAGAATAAAATAATCTTGAGTTTGTCATGTTTTAAGACATCTTTTTATTGTTACATTTTAATGTGCTATGTCAACTGATTTTAATTGTGTGCTTTTCGATGATGCGATTAATAATTTTAGTTTATATTTTATTATTTTTATGGAAGTGAAGTTTAAAACATTGATACTTTAAAAAATTACATTGCTTTAACAGGTGGAAGTAGAAACTCAGGGGGATGCCTGAATCTTAATTAGCACTACTTAACTAGAGCCTCTCTGGCCAATAGAATCACACGTCAAATATGTTTGGCAAACAGACAATGACGTACAGGCAATGCCACGCAAAGGGTCTGTATTATGATTGCTCTGCCGTTCAACCAGCATCTATCATTCAATAGTAAAGCAGTTCCACGGTTGAATAGAATCATCTCATATGAGTGCAGGATAGATGTTGAGTAGATGTTTTAATGAACTGAACAACTCCTAGGACATTTCGGATGAATATTTTGAGGATAGGATACATGGATGGTCGTGGAAGCTAAATTAATTTTTTGATGTTGAAAGAATACAAATTTGATGTGGTTGGTAAATGGATGCTTAGATGTATTGATACTCGAGAGATGGGTGTTCAATGCTTTTTTATGATGAGTGGCTTCAACAGAGACTGATATTGCATGAATATTTTGTTGGAATGATCATGTGAATGAGAGAGTTGGATAAATATTTTGATGATTTGGTACATGAAAACGAGTTGGACATTGAATTAATATTCTGTTGGATACACGAATGAAAGATTGAAGAAGGGGGAATGTCTGCTTTCAAGAAGACTGCGTTTCCAAGTAATTTGCATTCACGCTTTTTACAAAAACTCTGTCACATTGCATGAATGGATACATGAATAAGGGATGAATTTTGCATTAATAGATTTATGACTAGACAAGAGTGGTGAGTGAATGTTTCAATGCTTAGGTTAGTCATTATGAGACTGATTATATTAGTGCTGGATGAATTGTAAATCAATTCTTAAAAAGACTCTGTCCAAGATTGCTTCTTTGTCTGCCAATCCGAATTTGAACAATAGTAATCTCTAAGGATGGATATTGCTTGTGACTACTATATTGATTTGGGGGCAAGCAATATACTTTGACAATTGTGATTTTGAGATCACCTAATTCAAACAATATATATAGTTAGAGTCAAGTAAACAGAAACATGGTCTTTATGCGAAGAACCACATTGATTTCCTGTTGGGATTCCATTTATTGGTTCCCTCACCACTTTCTAACTCTTGGAGGTTTCCAGTGCTTCAGCTTTACTCACCCAAGCTGCTCAGCACGTTTTTGGTGATGCCTTGGAACTGATTCTGTTTCTTGCTCTCTACAGCACTAGTGGTAACTCTGGATTATGTTTGAGCCTGTACCTGGGGCAAGTCTTTTTGGATATGAATTCGTTTTATTATTCAATGCCCAATGACCCGCTTAGGTTGTTGCTGACATTGACTCACGTCTAATGACATGTAAAATTTAATTTGTCATATTTTACTCATTCGTGGCCCTTGGAATACCTGAGTCCTGGTGAATGCTCTTTAACTGTAATGGTAGAGAAAGGAAACTTATAGATACTTATAATAACCCACAGCTGCTTATTCTACAAGGCCTGCCAAAGAAGTGCTTTCTCCACACAAGTGCTAGCAATGATTATTTAAACCAATGCTGCTTGTACATTTTGGAAGGAACCCCTCTCTGGTTTGGTTTGTATGTTTAAAACCTAAAGACTCACATCTTTGATATAAAATGTATCAACAGTGGTTATCTATACCCATGGGAATCAACATACCATTGAAACAATACGTATAATTTCGATCTCAATTTATAAGCATGTAAATACTAAGATTTACACATTATTTGTCATACGTTATGTATTGATACACATGAAACACTTTATTCACCTTTATTGTGTTTGCCATCTAGTATTATGTTTGCTAACTAGTATTTATGTATCTTACTGTGAGTTAACAAACTATGATGAATTCACAATATAAATAAAAATGTTGTGATATCTATTGCTATCATTAGATAATTGACCCGCTGCGACAAATTTGACTTATAAGTGCTTAAGCCATACCTGAAGGACTTCAGGATATCCCACCACTGTTTTCAGCACAGAGCACTTGTAGGGCTAGTGGCATAACAGAAAACGACGGGGTCCCCTGCAGATGTGGTGAGGGCCCCCTGACACTACCATTCCCTACATTTATACATATTTATCTTAAACAAATTGACTCCAGCCCACTCTGCGCTCACAACTGGTGCAGGCAGCAACGGAAGCAATCAGATCCGTAGTATTAATTTTCAAACAAAGGGATGCCGCAACTCAGGATATCGCAGTTTCCAAGATTTTACTCACTCAACACTAAAAAAAACCAAAATAAATATATATATATTAATTTGCAGTTTTATAGCGCGTGAACTCCACCCTAAAGTATTGGTGCGCTTTACATGAGCACCAGTTACCTTCTACAAGGACACATTATGTTTTAGTAGGCACAGGGAGACTAAGGGCCAGATGTAGGTAATTCCGATTTACCTACTCTTAAATACCGACTCATACCGAATCGGTATTTAAAAGTAGGTAAATCGGAAGGAGGCAGATGTAGGTAATTTTCATATTTCAATTACCGATTCTGTAAGAGTCGGTATTTACCGATTCTGTAAATACCGAATCTGTATTTCACATTGATTCCTATGGGCCTTGAAGCCCATAGGAATCAATGGGAAATACAGATTCGGTATTTACAGAAGCGGTAAATACCGAATCCTGCAAGGGTGCAGGGGGTGTCACTTTGACACCCTCTAGCACCCCAACTACAGGCTTGTGTGCCATGTGGCACACATACATGCCCTAAGGGCATGTCTGTGTGTCACATTGCACAGGTGTGCATGCACAGATGTGCATGCACACCTGAATTCGGTATTTTACCACCCAATAGGATTGGGTGGTAAAATACCGACTCTTAAGGGCCTGTGGCACTCTCAGGAGTGTCATCTACATATGGATTTACCAGATCGGTAAATATACAGATTCGGTATTTTACAGATTCTGTAAATTTACCGATTCGGTAAATTTACAGAATCTGTAAAATATAGGCCCCCTACATCAGAAAACCCAAATACTGGCCGGTAACGGCCGAATTCGGCAGTTACCGACCGGTATTAGGGCTCCTACATCTGGCCCTATGTGATTTGCCCAGAATCACAGGATGGTGAACCAACGCCGAGGCTCGAATTTGTTCCTCCAGCTCCAAGGTCGGCAGCTCTGGCTGTTAAGCATATCCTCTCCATGTTCATATATATCATATTCCTGGCCTTGGACTGAAAGGTGGCCTGCTGAAAGGTGGGGTTGCGGGTCCTCCTGCCTCTCAGTGGGAACAGGAGCCAGAGCCACTGCCAGCTATTGGTGATATGATGAATTCAGACCACCAGTGTAGAAATTTCCCAATCTGGACACCCTCACACAGGTACCAGCGGGGGCTGTTTGAACGCCTCTTGCCTCTGGCATTCAGAGAAGTCTTGTAACAGTTTAAATTTCGCTGAAGTTGCCACTTCATTTCACAATGGGGATAGCGTGCACCCATCAGAGAGGCGGGACAGCTGTTCACTGACACTTCTTGTCATTCTGAATGGCAGCATGCCACATCACAGTGTCCCTCAATAACCCCGCTTCATCCGTACAGTATCAAACCAGTGCACTCTTTCGAAGGAGGCATGCCTAAAACGTCACGGAATTCCTATTTTTTGCTTTAAAAAGATTTTTTAATGAATGCACAATCTACAGTGCAAGAAGCTGAATTAAGCCCTACACATTTTTGCATAATCTTACATGAAATGTTAACGCGAGTGCATACCTAATGTTCAAAAGTCATGTGAAATACCAACAAGGAGAGAGGGGACAGGGATGAAATAATGCATCCTGGAAGACATTATTTGCTCAGTGTCATGTAGCAAAAATGTGTAACATTTCACAGATTCAAAATTCATCGAATTTTCTGAGTTTCACGGAATGCAAAATTAGAGACCTTCTGGTGGGTAATAAATATTTCAGACATGCATAATTAGGACGAAACACAACTTGGAAGTATCCTTCATAAGTTCCCTTCCAGTTTCATCCCTTACAGGCACTTTGTGGGACACGTCTGGGACAATAGCTACATCTCTCTGCCTTTACGCCACCAGCATGGACATGCACCTCAGCACCTTTAATCTAACTCAATGGCCATAGAAAACGACTACCATCAAACCTACCATAAAGCATCCAGCTGGCTCTTGGAGGGGCAGGACTTATTGTCCATCAATAGTCTTTGGGCTAGAACAGGGTTCTCCAAAGTCGGTCCTGGAGGGCCAGATCCATGCCAGATATTTAAGATAACTACATTTATCTAAATGGGGAAATGCTAAAAATCTGGCATGGAGGACGGTGGCTTAGAACAAGAGAAAGAAAGGAAGAGCAGGGGAAAAAGAAGGACAACGAGAATAGGAAAACTGAGACAAATAGAGAAAGCAGTAATGAAAAATAATCTGCAAGGATGAGAGGCAGGAAGTGTAGAGTAGTGGATGAAAGAGAGTTGAGGTGAAATCAAAACAAGGAAGACGTGGTATTTGGCAGCCTCGGAATTTAGCAGTGTTTGTGGAAAGCTCCTAAAACTGCTGCTGCACATTTATTTATTTTCACATTTCAAGCACTCATACTGTAACCTGTTTCCCCCCTCTTGACTTTCACTTTTTGTGGTAGTCTCTTACTGGTAGAACCTGAGCACAAGGGGTTACATCCAAGCAATGCGGCACAAATTTTCGAGCAAATGCCAGCCATGAGCCTGTCAGCCCTGAACCTGCCAGCCATTAGTCTCCACTATGACGAGAGAAATCCCCTTGCATTGGCAACACTAGGGGCCAAGATCCTTAAATTCTGCACGTCTTTTGGCTGCCCTACCTCTCACAGCAAATTGATATGAAGTCACAAAACTGGATCGCGCAAAAGCTCTTCGACAACAGAACCCGTACATGGGTCTAAAATGTGTGTTCAGGCCCATTGACATGGCAGTATGAGGATCCTACCATGGTCATACTTTTTGCAATTTACGCTATGTGTCAAATCAAGTGTTTCAGTCGCCAGTGCTGTTATTTCAACGCTCAGGATCCCAATGAAATGATCACTTGTTCAACCTCTAGCCCCTAAGTTTCATTGTTGCTCCTGAGGTCTTAGGAAAAGGGAAAAGAGAGAAAACTACTAAAAACATCTCTCCCTCTTTTATTCCTGTTCACTTTCTGTTCCAAGCACCACCTCCATGAGACCAGGGCCAGCAATTGCAGTGTGATTTATGAAGGCACAAGCAAAGGTTAGCACTTGCCACTCTTGGCTACCCCTGAGTGACGCCCATGCCAGCACTTATCGAAACACTGACAACCCAAAACTTTCTAGTTTCCAGTGCTTCAGCTTTACTCACCCAAGCTGCTCAGCACGTTTTTGGTGATGCCTTGGAACAGATTCTGTTTCTTGCTCTCTACAGCACTAGTGGTAACTCTGGATTATGTTTGAGCCTGTACCTGGGGCAAGTCTTTTTGGATATGAATTCGTTTTATTATTCAATGCCCAGTGACCCGCTTAGGTTGTTGCTGACATTGACTCACGTCTAATGACATGTAAAATGTAATTTGTCATATTTTACTCATTCGTGGCCCTTGGAATACCTGAGTCCTGGTGAATGCTCTTTAACTGTAATGGTAGAGAAAGGAAACGTATAGATACTTATAATAACCCACAGCTGCTTATTCTACAAGGCCTGCCAAAGAAGTGCTTTCTCCACACAAGTGCTAGCAATGATTTTTTAAACCAATGCTGCTTGTACATTTTGGAAGGAACCCCTCTCTGGTTTGGTTTGTATGTTTAAAACCTAAAGACTCACATCTTTGATATAAAATGTATCAACAGTGATTATCTATACCCATGGGAATCAACATACCATTGAAACAATACGTATAATTTCGATCTCAATTTATAAGCATGTAAATACTAAGATTTACACATTATTTGTCATACGTTATGTATTGATACACATTAAACACTTTATTCACCTTTATTGTGTTTGCCATCTAGTATTATGTTTGCTAACTAGTATTTATGTATCTTACTGTGAGTTAACAAACTGTGATGAATTCACAATGTAAATAAAAATGTTGTGATATCTATTGCTATCATTAGATAATTGACCCGCTGCGACAAATTTGACTTATAAGTGCTTAAGCCATACCTGAAGGACTTCAGGATATCCCACCACTGTTTTCAGCACAGAGCACTTGTAGGGCTAGTGGCATAACAGAAAACGACGGGGTCCCCTGCAGATGTGGTGAGGGCCCCCCTTACACTACCATTCCCTACATTTATACATATATATCTTAAACAAATTGACTCCAGCCCACTCTGCGCTCACAACTGGTGCAGGCAGCAACGGAAGCAATCAGATCCGTAGTATTAATTTTCAAACAAAGGGATGCCGCAACTCAGGATATCGCAGTTTCCAAGATTTTACTCACTCATCACTAAAAAACCCCAAAATAAATATATATATATTAATTTGCAGTTTTATAGCGCGTGAACTCCACCCTAAAGTATTGGTGCGCTTTACATGAGCACCAGTTACCTTCTACAAGGACACATTGGGCCCGATGTAGGTAATTCTTATTTACCACTTTTTAAATACCGAATTTTACCGATTCTGTATTTAAGAAGTGGTAAATATGAAGGGGGGAGATGTAGGTATTTCAGAATCTGTAAATACCGAATCGTTAAGATTCGGAATTTACCGATTCTGTAAATACCGAATCGGTATTGCCCATTGATTCCTATGGGCTTTGAAGCACATAGGAATCAATGGGAAATACCGATTCTGTAATTACAGAGTCGGTAAATTCCGATTTTAGCAAGGGTGCAGGGGGTGTCACTTTGACACCCTCTAGCACCCCAAAGACGGGCATGTGAGCCATGTGGCACACAGACATGCCCTAAGGGCATGTCTGTCTGTCACATGGCTAGGTGTGCATGCACACATGTGCATGCACACCTGGATTTGGTATTTACCACCCAATTGGATTGGGTGGTAAAATATCGAATCTGAAAGGCCTGCGGCACTCAAAGATGTGCTACCTACATGCGCTTTTACAGAATCGGTATTTTTACCGAGTCTGTATTTACCGATTCGGTAATTTTACCGAATCTGTAAATACAGATTCGGTAAAATACCGATTCTGTAAAGCATGCTCCTACATTAGAAAACCCTAATACCGGTCGGAAACGGCCGAAATCGTCCGTTTCCGACCAGTATTAGGGCTCCTACATCTGGCCCATTATGTTTTAGTAGGCACAGGGAGACTAAGGGCCAGATGTAGGTAATTCCGATTTACCTACTCTTAAATACCGACTCATACCGAATCGGTATTTAAGAGTAGGTAAATCGGAAGGAGGCAGATGTAGGTAATTTTCATATTTCAATTACCGATTCTGTAAGAGTCGGTATTTACCGATTCTGTAAATACCGAATCTGTAATTCACATTGATTCCTATGGGCCTTGAAGCCCATAGGAATCAATGGGAAATACAGATTCGGTATTTACAGAATTGGTAAATACCGAATCCTGCAAGGGTGCAGGGGGTGTCACTTTGACACCCTCTAGCACCCCAACTACAGGCTTGTGTGCCATGTGGCACACATACATGCCCTAAGGGCATGTCTGTGTGTCACATTGCACAGGTGTGCATGCACAGATGTGCATGCACACCTGAATTCGGTATTTTACCACCCAATAGGATTGGGTGGTACAATACCGACTCTTAAGGGCCTGTGGCACTCTCAGGAGTGTCATCTACATATGGATTTACCAGATCGGTAAATATACCGATTCGGTATTTTACAGATTCTGTAAATTTACCGATTCGGTAAATTTACAGAATCGGTAAAATATAGGCCCCCTACATCAGAAAACCCAAATACTGGCCGGTAACGGCCGAATTCCGCCGTTACCGACCGGTATTAGGGCTCCTACATCTGGCCCTATGTGATTTGCCCAGAATCACAGGATGGTGAACCAACGCCGAGGCTCGAATTTGTTCCTCCAGCTGCAATGTCGGCAGCTCTGGCTGTTAAGCCATATCCTCTCCATGTTCATATATATCATATTCCTGGCCTTGGACTGAATGGTGGCCTGCTGAAAGGTGGGGTTGGGGGTCCTCCTGCCTCTCAGTGGGAACAGGAGCCAGAGCCACTGCCAGCTATTGGTGATATGATGAATTCAGACCACCAGTGTTGAAATTTCCCAATCTGGACACCCTCACACAGGTACCAGCGGGGGCTGTTTGAACGCCTCTTGCCTCTGGCATTCAGAGAAGTCTTGTAACAGTTTAAATTTCGCTGAAGTTGACACTTCATTTCACAATGGGGATAGCGTGCACCCATCAGAGAGGCGGGACAGCTGTTCACTGACACTTCTTGTCATTCTGAATGGCAGCAGGCCACATCACAGTGTCCCTCAATAACCCCGCTTCATCCGTACAGTATCAAACCAGTGCACTCTTTCGAAGGAGGCATGCCTAAAACGTCACGGAATTCCCATTTTTTGCTTTAAAAAGATTTTTTAATGAATGCACAATCTACAGTGCAAGAAGCTGAATTAAGCCCTACACATTTTTGCATAATCTTACATGAAATTTTAACGCGAGTGCATACCTAATGTTCAAAAGTCATGTGAAATACCAACAAGGAGAGAGGGGACAGGGATGAAATAATGCATCCTGGAAGACATTATTTGCTCAGTGTCATGTAGCAAAAATGTGTAACATTTCACAGATTCAAAATTCATCGAATTTTCTGAGTTTCACGGAATGCAAAATTAGAGACCTTCTGGTGGGTAATAAATATTTCAGACATGCATAATTAGGACGAAACACAACTTGGAAGTATCCTTCATAAGTTCCCTTCCAGTTTCATCCCTTACAGGCACTTTGTGGGACACGTCTGGGACAATAGCTACATCTCTCTGCCTTTACGCCACCAGCATGGACATGCACCTCAGCACCTTTAATCTAACTCAATGGCCATAGAAAACGACTACCATCAAACCTACCATAAAGCATCCAGCTGGCTCTTGGAGGGGCAGGACTTATTGTCCATCAATAGTCTTTGGGCTAGAACAGGGTTCTCCAAAGTCGGTCCTGGAGGGCCAGATCCATGCCAGATTTTTAAGATAACTACATTTATCTAAATGGGGAAATGCTAAAAATCTGGCATGGAGGACTGTGGCTTAGAACAAGAGAAAGAAAGCAGGGGAAAAAGAAGGACAACGAGAATAGGAAAACTGAGACAAATAGAGATAGCAGTAATGAAAAATAAACTGCAAGGATGAGAGGCAGGAAGTGTAGAGTAGTGGATGAAAGAGAGTTGAGGTGAAATCAAAACAAGGAAGACGTGGTATTTGGCAGCCTCGGAATTTATTAGTGTTTGTGGAAAGCTCCTAAAACTGCTGCTGCACATTTATTTATTTTCAAAATTCAAGCACTCATACTGTAACCTGTTTCCCCCCTCTTAACTTTCACTTTTTGTGGTAGTCTCTTACTGGTAGAACCTGAGCACAAGGGGTTACATCCAAGCAATGCGGCACAAATTTTCGAGCAAATGCCAGCCATGAACCTGTCAGCCCTGAACCTGCCAGCCATCAGTCTCCACTATGACGAGAGAAATCCCCCTGCATTGGCAACACCAGGGGCCAAGTTCCTTAAATTCTGCACGTCTTTTGGCTGCCCTACCTCTCACAGTAAATTGATATGAAGTCACAAAACTGGATCGCGCAAAAGCTCTTTGACAACAGAACCTGCACCTGGGTCTAAAATCTGTGTTCAGGCCCATTGACTTGGCAGTATGAGGACCCTATACTTTTTGCAATTTATGGTATGTGTCAAATCAAGTGTTTCAGTCGCCAGTGCTGTTATTTCAACGCTCAGGATCCCAATGAAATGATCACTTGTTCAACCTCTAGCCCCTAAGTTTCATTGTTGCTCCTGAGGTCTTAGGAGAAGGGAAAAGAGAGAAAACTACTAAAAACATCTCTCCCTCTTTGATTCCTGTTCACTTTCTGTTCCAAGCACCACCTCCATGAGACCAGGGCCAGCAATTGCAGTGTGATTTATGAAGGCACAAGCAAAGGTTAGCACTTGCCACTCTTGGCTACCCCTGAGTGACGCCCATGCCAGCACTTATCGAAACACTGACAACCCAAGATGCTTGAGTTAGACAGTGAACCGGCTATATGCCCTCTTTAAGGGTGCCTCGTAATCTTTCCCGTTAATTCCCTGCCCTGAAATTAGAGATACTGGTGATTCTGTGTGGTAATGTTGAGGCCCGTGAAATAAGAAGAATTCTGAGATTTGTGAATGAACATGCTGAAATTGGATGTATGTTGATTTCTGCACGTTTCCCACTATACTCATCCAGATACTTCGCCTGCTTGAAGCACAAGATATTGCAGGGCACTACCACTGATGAGCATTGTTTCCACAGAACCCATAATTCCGATGAGTCCAATAACTTCCATTACCAGGATCATTGGAATTAACGGGCCACTGTCAATGAAGGCCATAGTTTTGGTTGCTCTTGACTGCTTCATGCCCGTTTCCAGATCTGCTGCCTAAAGATATATGTGACATGTTGTTTGTGTAGTACCCATTTACCACTGGTCGGTTCTCATAGTGCTGCGGCCTTGTACGATTAGAATTCAACCAACATGACTTAGCGTTGCGATCCACACATAGAGGCACTGTATATGGTAAATTGGAGACAATTAGCTCCACTAACAACATCGTTTTTCTTTTGAGACACTTTCGATTTTGTGGGGATAAATATTTTTCTTATGTAGTTGAATGTTTGGGGTCTACACCATTGCTCCCTAGGGCCATCCATTTTGGAGAGTTTGATTTGAAAGAAAACAACTAAGAGCGACAGGACTTTTTTATGAGCACATTTGGCTGTAAAAAGTAATAGGTAAGGGGTGTGGAAAGATTTTTTTATGCAAGCAAGATTTGTGAAGTTTAATGTGGTTATTATATTAAATAAATTGCAAAAGATTTTTCTCTGTAATCAAGCAAAGGAAAAATGGGAAACGTATGCACGGTTTTTCTCTGCAAGTTTATGTTTAGCGATTTTTTTCTATGCACATTGGCACAAGTATGTCTTTTTCTTGCTACATACATTGTCTCAATAGTTGACATTTTCACATAAATATTGGAACTTTGCAACTTCATAAAGTAACAAAGTTTTCCTTGAATTTTTTTGATGTTTCTGAGAAAAACGTTTGCAAATTTGCACACCCCTAGTAGTATTAGATCACTCGAAGCATGGCAATGCTACTATGATGAGGTTAGCTTTCGCTAGAGCTTCCATATTTGTCCGCTAGTACAGCAGGTGTGTTAAAGCTATGAGTTCTCTCTCACCAGTAGTACTTGAAGTGCAGGAGCAGAAGTCCGAGTACTCACGGCATGCCCCTCGTGCATTGAAGTGACGCACTCTCTCGTTATGGAAATTTATGGTATGGTGTTCCTCACCAGACTGTCAAATGGAGGGCCAAGTATCGCTAATAACGTGGACTCAGTGTGCACAGCATAAATTAATTGATCTGACAATGTAAATCACATATACTTGTTATACATTTTTAGTACATTGCCTTTATTTTGAAAATAAAGAACATTCTCTTTTTTTCTAATACAAATGGTTGTTACCACAGCAAAATGAGTACACTCTATGATATATATGCCAAAGTTCAGTGCAAACATTTGCCTATACATCATAAAGTATTCATTTTACTGTGGTAACACCCACCTGTACAATTATTATTTTTTCATTTAGATTGGCCCCTGAAGAAGGGACGTGGTCCAGAATTGCATTGAACTTGATATCATTGATTGGAATCAACTGTGGGTCTTTTAATGTTTATCGTTTGTTGAATCTTCTGGGTCAAGGACCATGAGGTTAGGATTGGTCTTTGCATTAGAAAAAGGAGAATTTGCTTTACATTGTCAGATAAATTCATGTATGCTGTGCACACTGAGTCCAAGTTACTAGCGGTATTTGGCCTCCCATTTGACACTCAGTAGATGTGTGTTTGACAAAACACGGTTCAGTGTTGCACGCAACGTATTGATTGTGATGATAAGCAATATTGCTTGATTACTCAGGTGAGAACAATACACACACATACAAGATATTCATCACCTGACACCACCTTCTCATTCTCAGATAAGCTCTCTAGGTTCTATATTGAGGTACACCTTTATTCTAGTGAGCGTGATGCTTCCTGCATGCCCCGCAAGGTTCCTTCCACACGGTCTTTCCTGTCGTTTCTCGTCTGGTGTCCATTTCACCAGGAGAGGGCGGCTTATTTTGAAGGTAATTCTTGAAGTTTACTGAACCATCACGCGCGATTTGAAGGCAAACAATTTGCAATTAAATTGATCTTTTGGAAGGAAATCAACATGCCCCCTCTTTGATCGCCGCCAGCTGTGCGCCAGGTGTATGTTTCACAAGGCTCCACCTGCCACTTCCTGCTGGAAAGGGTTGTCGACGATCTTATTGTAGCTTTATTTGAACACAAATCATTGCTTGCTTGTATTTCTGTCAAATCACGGCAATGTGTCAACGACACATTGTATTGTACTGATTTGTATCCTGTTGTTTTGTTGGATTTGTTGTGTGCCTCTTGCCCTTGATGAGGCCTGATGCAATTATTTAACACTACACTACACAACACTATTCCTATTTTCATAGAGAAACTTCAACTAGTGTTTGGTTCAGTTTCTAGGGCTTTCCCCCAACTAAGCACTAGACAACATCACGGAGCAAAGCCATGGTAACTAATAATTTATAAAAACAATTCTGTCATCTCTTTTGAACCCGATGCTAGGAAGCAATGTCTTGGGCTTCTGGTTGGAAAAACACTAGGTGGTCTTCAGTTCTGATGTTGTCATTTCCGCTGTTTTCATTGTAAAGGTATCATCATTTTTCTTTCAGCGTCGTACGATTTATAGATATGAATAAAAATGTTATAAAAATATGGGTGGGAAAGCAAAATGAAACATATTATGCAGTTCAAAAAAAGACTGGATTAATTGTGTCACAGTTTAGACTTATTCGGATTAAATACCTACACTACACGTAGCTCACCTGAGATAGAGTCTGGAGGTCTGGAAAAATCGCCTCGCTGTTATGCCATTGCTGCCATGATCAGACGGGAGACTACATCATAGCAGTGAATAACACGAAGGCATAGGCAATACATCAGTGCTTAATTTGAGATGGTGGTTTCCGGTGTTCGGCACTTGCACTTAATTATCAACACCGGTGGAGCTGTCTGGCTAATTTAGAGATGACCACACCAACAGTTAATTATTAATTCAATATACATTAAAAATGACTATTACCTGCCGCTCAAGCCATTCTTCTAGTTATTGGGACCTGGGTAGTCCAAACACTATCCTTTTAGGAGTGTGATGGTTCATAATTGTGTTGTTACTATCATTGGCAGCATGGGAAGGGCAATGTGTGGTGCAAGCTGCAGTGGCCTCCTTACAAGAGCCCTGGCACCTACGTTTTTTGTGTGCAAATTAAGCACTGTCATACATTGCAAAACACTCATAAATAAATAAATAAAACGAAATGTTTCTCCTCCCCTTAAATGCCATCGGACTTTAGAGCAAGATTTTAATTTCCCTTCTTCCTCTCTCCTTTCCATTACGGTATTCTGACCCACTGACCTCGTCTCGTATAAGTGGTTAGCCCCAACACTTCTCGATTGTTCATTGTTTTCAGTGTCTGCAGGCCAAGTTGTAGCCTGCTGCTGCCAGCTGACTTCGAATTCCATTCTGAACGTTGCATCTGAGCCACATACATTTCCAGTAGTCAAAATGTACGCATTGTGAAGTAGCCAGAGGTATGCACAATCTCAATTCATGGCCTCAGGGCCTGCTTTACTGCTGTTGGCGCCCTGTGCGACAAACATTTTTGTCAACCCTAACACCCCACCTACACCCTCCCCCATGATGTCCTCCTCGGATTCTCTCTTGGCCACCAGGCAAAAGTAAAAGTGCCCCTCATCTCTCTATAGTCACTCTTACCCATACATTTAAGCTGTTCTAAAGCACTGATAAAGGCTGACTTTACAAATAAGAATGTATATCTACCCAGACAAACACTTTTCAACAACATTAGGAATAAATAATGAAAGATTGGGGGGAAAAACAGAACATCCTAACTTATATTATGCAGTTTGCATTCAGCTCTTTAATAACAGTTCGGAACAGTCACTGTTCTACATTAGGGTTGTATGTTAGGAACTGCGGTGACATTAAGGTCTCTGTGGGAAAAGCAGTAATCCACTCAGTTATCCACATAAAATAAGGATCTGTGATCTGCAGGGTACGCTTCTCTGCAGCCCGCATATTAACCCTCTGCTCAACCTTATGGCAAATGAAAAATCCCACTAGAAAAAACTCTGATCTCTCTCTCTAGAAAGAACATTATTCACAAGAGTTACCTTGACACTTTTAATGCTGCCTGAAAACTGGATGCAGAAGAGACTTTGCTGCAGATGTTGTTAAATGATAAGTTATTGCTAAACACAGCACACACCCTCCCCCCCAGGTCAGTGCCCTGTGTGACCGCACCAGTTGCACTGACCTAAAGCCAGCCCTGCATGGCCAAAATTCCAACCCTCAATACTACCGCACTTCCTCTGTCTCCTGCCTCTGCCTGCATTCTCTCAATTGTGTTTCTTGTTTCAATTTGCACAACTGCATCTCAGCACTTACTGCCATCCCCCTCATCTGAACTTGCATCCAATGCTCCTATCTCCCGCTCAGAAGTGATAGAAAGGCAGCACGATGATCCTATACAAAAAAGCAACAAAATACATACATGAAGTACATACGTAACATAAAAACAAAAGATACAACATTAGAAGAAACAAAAACTGCCCTTAATCCTTACGACTGGCTTCCAGCCCCAAGTCAACTTGAGAATGTCATTGAATTGAAAACATACCATGAGACCTGTGTAGTGCACAGAACCAATGTTCAAACCTCATAATCCACTTTGTTTACCCAATCCCCCGATAAATCTGCTACAGTCCTAGTACTAGTTCAGTGTCATCTTAAGAATTTTGGGGGCCCCGGGCAAGACGTATTTTGGGAGGCTCTGTAGTGAAGAACTGTGAATTGATTACCCATTTTATGCAAATTCAAGCCCGACGATAACAAAGAATGCTAATTATATGTTAAAATTTAGCAGGGTCACACCAAAGTAGGCACCTAAAATTTCCCATGCACAGGGAGTCAGAGGTTGAGCTAGTCAGAGAGAGAAAGAGGTTCAACTAAAGATATAGCATGGACAGAAATCAAACAGAGAGAAAGTTCAGTTTCCTAGGTGCCCCCTTGGAAGGTAGGGGCCATGGGCAATTGCCCACTTTACCCATCCCTTAACATCTCTACTGCTCAGTCTCTTACTCCTGTGTCACTCAAAACGACTCCTGTTTCATTCTCTATCCTCTTCGCACATCGCCTTTCTTGTGCCCTTGAGATTATGAACACACTGGAGGGATGGTTCAGCCAGTCTGTACATATATACATACTACAGACCGTAGGCCTATGCAACATCTGTGGATGTATTCAAATCTATTTGAATCTCTCGAATTAGTCCTGCTGTGCATGTGCACCTTCGATGAAACATAATATTGGGGGCAAAATATTGGGAAAAAAATATTCACAGGTAAAAAAGTCTAGACTTTCTACACCTAACTCCACATTTGAAACCCTACTGGGTGCATATATCTTCAAGGTACATAGATGTGGAGTTAGGAATAGCAAATCTATTGTTTCCTAGAAGCACTTACCTTTTGATATTTTGTCCCTCGACATTCTGTGCTCGATATTCGCGTAACGCGATATTCTTGGGGTCGATATGCAGTGGTACAATCCTGCCGGATTGTATGCACATACATGTCTTAATGCACCCAATCGTTTAGCGTTCTTTGGTGCATGTGACTGTATTCCTATGTTATTGCACATGGGCTCCTTTTGTGTATATTAAACAGACTGACCACTTCTAAGACAATGTAAATACTTCAAAAACAAGATTAGAGGAAGCATCTGTTGATATGAATCACTTTAATGCCAGTAGCAGATTAGCATGTGCATTTGTACACATTTGGGTGTTCATCTTTTTTTTGGTTTCAGATTAAAATGTAAATTTTGGGATCATTAATGACCCACCTTTCCCCCTTTGCATTTTTATCCTTGCCACTTCTCACCCTCTCCTTTCAGATTGCCAACAGGCATGTCCTGGCTGCCATTTTATGGTCCTCTGGGATATTTTCCACACACGTTACGCATATTATAAAGTTATTTTCTGATCTGCCAAGTTTGTCTTGCCTCTTAAAAAGCGTGTAATATTTCTTAAAAACAAAAAAAAAGAAGAATTCAGGCGTTTCATGTGCACTGTTATTTTGGGTGCCCTCTTCTTTGATCATGGAATACACAACGAATCAACTCCCAGAAGATGCGTCGTAAACACGTGACGCCGCCTGTTGAGTTGAATAGAACGCGCCAGATGGAGTCACTGGCTATTAATAGGCTGCGGATAGAGCATCGTGAAGTCGTGAATCCCCCAACTCTTTGGGAATATTCATGCGCCTCTTAAAGGACACTTGTTTCCTACTGGGAGAAAGACTTCCCTCTCGAGTCATCTTTCTCTTCCGGGCGCCAAAACTTGCCCCGGCTGTGACTGGGCCCAGTGTTCTGAGCGCCGCGCGGGGGCAGGCCTGCTGACATCTCTATGTCGCATTGTGTCCCCACACACTCCTCTTTTTGTTGCCCCCGAGGGGCCACCTCCAGAGACCCTCTGAGACCAGGGAGAGGCAGAGGCTGGAGGGAGACTTAGGTTTGTGGCAGGCGGGCCGAAGTTCAAAGCTGGGCGGTGGGAGGTATCTGGGGGAGGGAGGTTGAAAGGAGGCAGGAGAGGTCTGTGTAGGAGGTCTCAAAGAGGTCTGTGTAGGGGGACTCAGAGAGGTCTGTGTAGGAGGTCTCAAAGTGGTCTGTGTAGGAGGTCTCAGAGAGGTCTGTGTAGGAGGTCTCAAAGAGGCCTCTTTTGAGGAAAGTCTCTGCTCTTGACAGTGCTTGAAGTGGAATTGTACAAAGGCTAGGCTCATGCTATACCCTTGTCTTCCTGAAAAGTGCTGGTGCTGTCCATATCCAACAGTTACCACCTTGTTGGGAAGTGCTGCTGGGTTAGGGTGACCAGAATTTTAAAGCCAAAAACCGGGACATTTCACAAAAAATAGAAGAAGGACTAAAATTTTACTTCAAGCGATGAGAGCGCTGCTCGGCAGAGAATTACAGAACAGGCAATAAGAACATTCGTAAAATGTCATTTTTAAACCCAGTAGCCTAAATTGCTTTATTGAAACAACTGCTAACTTTCCCTGCTTTGTAAAACATAAAACACCTCCAACCTACCACCTTTTTCAGTCGACCCTCTCTAAAAACCGGGACATGAGCTAAATTTCTTGAAATTTGCTTGGACAGATGGTTAATAATGAGAACAGTCCTGGCAAAATGGGGACGCCTGGTCACCCTAAGCTGGGTGCCCTTTCATGATCAGTGAAATGCCAGGACTCAAGGCCGCCTACCCCTGCCACTTGAACTGCTGACTATATAAGGCTTAAGCTGCTGTGCCTCTGTGTTGGGCACGCGTGATGTTGCTCAACAGTTGAAACACACTTTTTCTGCGGGCCTTTATAGGCGGTGTATACTTGGCATGTGAGAATCATCGATAGCCCATTGTACAGCGCACACAAACTTGCATTCGATCACACAGACACACACACACACAGTGTCAACATCAGCAACCCTCCCTTGAAAACAATGGCAAATAGCTATAGAATTAAATAAATCACCCAACACATAGATTAGTGGAAAAACAGTTTGCTGCAGGTTTATTTCATAATTGAAATATGTCAATGTGGTGGGTTAGCATACGGACGATCCAAGGGCAGGCAGTGATGAGTAACCTAAGCTCCCCACTGAATTACGATGCGAAGCCCCGTTAGACCTGTATGACTTCATGAAGAGCTAGAAGTAGCTCACAAAAACTGCCCACATGCAAATTGTATTAAACCATTTATTTCTTGTGTGAACATTTTGCTTATTTCTTTATTATAATTCTCATTTTGTACTGGTTGTTCCTTTATTTATTTTACATATCTCAATTAAATTACACATAAAATATAATGTGAGTACATACAATGTATACAACACTATACAATTTGATCCAATATATCATGCTGATACTTTGACCATTTTTGTCATTTCTTGTTAAAAAACGAAAACAAAGGCCTTTAGACTAAAAGACACAAGAAAACAAATCTCTACACAGAAAGTTTTACAAAAATAAGATACCTCATACCAATCTCTTACCCCATGCATTCAGCTCCACTCTCTTCTTGCACACATACATATTCTCTCACTCACTTGTTACATTCATACCCATGGTCTAATGGCACTTCACATCATAATGCAGTGGTTTGTTTCCCCCTTTGTCCCAGACCTTAATTATTGTTCCTTAGCAGGTACCTTCTTTTGCCCAAAAAATCTAAGCTACCCACCCACCTGATTAGCCAAACAGCATCGTGGGCCAACCCATTCAGTGCTAACATTTTATATGGGGCCCTTTCTCCCTTAAATACCGTGAACCACCTGCCCAAGACCATTACTCACACCTTTTTAGGGGTGGAGTGTTACCAGGCAAGCCCCCGGTTGCTAAGGCTTGCAAACGCCTGAGGGACTAATGGGGTGCCATCGCTTACATTCCAGGGTCCTGCCGTAAAGACTCCTGGGGTTTGGCACAGAGCACCCCTGCTGTGCTCCCTGGAATGGTACCCTTGTGTACCAAACTGCCTCTGGATCGCCCTGTAACTCCTCCTCCAACACAAATAATTAATATGCTCAGAACAGGAAGCAAATTCAGCTACCAGCATTCTCGATACGGAATTGTGTGAGTGAGTGTCAGGGTGTCCAGCAGGGAACAAAGAGGGCGGGAACTGTGTGGGTCAGGTATAAGAACATGGCCCTAGGCCACAAGGTGCTGGACATGACGCGGGGTGAGCACCGAAAGTAAGTGACTCCTCGAGTGGATGTCATAGACTAGTATGATGATGAGCGTGCCAGAATGCGGCATTAAGGGGCCTCCTTCTTAGGAGGGTGCACTGTGTGCCCCACAAGCAGCCACAGACACTCAGACACACACACAAAAGGTCTTAGCAAAAACATAATAAGTGTCATTATGGACATCGGCATAAACCCCTCTACTCCCTCAAGCCCTCCAACAGGAAGGAACGGATGTACGACATTACAACGCATGCTTTTACATCGCATGCTTTTACAACGCGAGTTTTACAACGCATACCATTACAACGCATAGTGCTTTGGGGCGCTGGATAGTGAATTATTTAATTTACTATTCCAACTCCAGTCCCCGTGGATAGTAGGGAAGGTTATTGGATAGTAAATTAACCTATTCCCTATCCTAGAGCGCCCCCCAGCGAAATGCGTTGTAATGGTTTGCGCTGTAAAAGCTGCGATGTAAAAGCACTGCGTGGTAAAAGTTGCGTTGTAAGTGATGTTCCCCGGAAGGAACAATACTAGCTCATGGCTTTTCAATTTAATTTATTAACACCAGGGCCACTGGACTTGTGCGATCCTGTGCCCATGGCTTTTTGTTTTGCATAATTATGGATTTGATGCCTTTGCCACATAATCCATCATCTGCTGCATAATTAGAAGATTTTAACAAAAAATGTGTTTCTAGCTCAAACAGATCAAAAGTTGCATAAAATGGGGCGATGTGTTCGCGCGTAGTGGAAGGACCTGGTCATCTATCATCTTTCAGTTGCTTATTTTGTTTTTTTGTTGTTAAGCTGGTATTAATGAGGTGAAATCGTTTCAAAAGCAGTAGTACCACGTGTAAAAATTACAATTAAATGAAATAATCGTATTAAAAAAGTCCCATTGTATGCCCCATAAATTGCCTTTTCTTGCCGCATAAGTTAGTCAACCAGCCGCATAATTTGATGCTCCCCCAATTCATTGTTCCAGTGGCCCTGATTAACATTTATATTTGGAATCATTCATTAGATGAAGTCAGTGTCACGATGCAGAGCAAAACAACGGACAGCGCCACACAAATAGAAAGTTAATTGTGTGCGGGGAGCGAACAATGGAAAGATATGCAAACAACATCACTTTTGCGAAGCGTTATGTAAGTCGTACCACTAATCGTGCGAATGAGAGCCCCTTGCTGATTTTAGCGTGCTTTGGGATTCAGGAAGGGTGTTGTGAGTGGTACCTCAGCCTGTTGTCGATCAATTGCATGTGGGTGGAAGCTGATCTCATGAAACCTTCCCTAATAGGAAACTAAAAATACACCTGCAGTTCATAAGCTTAGAGAAACAGGGCATGCTATTTGAGCTGTCAGTCATTCACTTGGATAAGAAATGCCAAATAAGTGAATATTTACTGGGACAAAGAAGACGAGATATGTTGTGGTTATGGCGTAAAACAATGTGAGCTAATCCTGTAGAAGCTGAAAAGGGAGTGTGCATGTTTGCTGTTGTGTCTGAGACAAGGCAGGGCGCAGGTGGGACCATGTTGATGCAGTGATCCTGTGTGGGCTCTATGTATTAGAAAACTGACCATGTCAGATCCCCATGGGCATATGTACCCCCTCTAATGGTGCCCATAGCATCTTCTAAGCCAGGTTTCTCCAAAGTCGGTCCTGGAGGGCCAGATCCATGGCTGATTTTTAACACCTTGGATGCTTGAGATATTCCCCTACTGTGCTGGACCATAATAGAAATGGGTGTGGTCATGACGAGCTCAGCTCGTCATGAGCACACGAGCACTGTGCCTCATGACGAGCTCAGCTGGGGATATGCTGAAAATGTGGCATGGATCCAACCTCCAGGACCGACTTTGGAGAACCCTGCTCTAGGCATTCACTTTCCCACAGTTTCCAGTTCCTTCGAGCTGGTAAAGTAGAGAAGGACAATAAAGAGCAGTCAACCAGGGAGGGGTAGCTCTTCCCTCTTGACCCCTGTTTGTTGTTCCTACCACCGAAGGTCCTTAATTTACCAGCACCAACACTGCCAAACTACAGCATGACAACTTTTTATTTAGCTGAGGCTAAGACCTGGTCCCTCACATTTTTAATGAGGTGCTGACTAATTAAGAAGTGGGAGTTTTGTTACCCAAAGCTGTACAATTTGCTCAGGTTTGAGACATCAAATTAAAGTGTTGTGTATACTCCAAAATCACCAGACAACACAGGACAACCTACATCGTAGTTGACCAAGTCCATGCCTAGGCCAAAGTGCATCGGAAGTGGTCATCGACAAAGGAGTAGAAGTCTTTAAAAACCAGCAAACGGGAAGAAAAAACTACACAAATTAGTAGTGTGATAGTGTATAGGTCTTTTCTTGTCAGCTACTGTAATGCTGTGAGCAAACTGCAAAACAAATTCAAGAATTGCTTGGGAAGCCAAGTTTAAGGTTTGAACAAAAAACTTCTTCCCAAACAGGAAACATGAAAGTGAAATCTGTAGTGTTCAACACTATAACAAGGTGCCACACAACTTTATTCGAGATCCTATAACTCTTTTGTGGGTGTGTGGTACTATGTAAGTTTGGTGAAGAGTAGCTAGTGCAGCAGTAGTTGAGATGCTAGTAGTATTAGTATTTATAGTAGTAGTGAAAGTAGTAGTAGTAGACATAGTAGTAATATTAGTAGTAGTATTATTATTAGTATTATCAGAAGAAGTGGTAGTTAAAGTGATAGTGGTGGTGTTACTAATGACATTCTAGGCTGCTCTAGCTGGGCTCGCTAAGGGCCTCATTTATGAGGCTGTGCGTCACTTTTACGCCGCCGGTGCGTCACTTTTTGTGATGCACCACTGGCGTAAAAAATGCGCCTTGTTGCGCCACATTTACAAAGTGACGCATCTAGGTAGATGCGTCACTTTGTAAACCCCTGCGCCACATTATACCTGCGCCAGGTATAATGCATGCAAGGGGGGCGTATTGACGCAAGGAAGGGTCGTAGAAGTGATGCAGTGAAATCTATGAGATTTCACTGCGTCACTTTTAGGATGCCGTTGCGTCAAAATCTTGCGCCTGCCTCACAGCAGGCGTAAGACTGACACAGGCCCTTTCACATGGGGCTTGCCCCATGTGAAAGGACGCATTGCTGGAGTTGCGTCACTTTTGTGACACACTCCAGCAATGCGTCACTTTTGCGCTTACAGATACGTCAGATATACTGACGTATCTGTAACTCCTTGCAACATGATGCGTCATACATTAAATATGATGCATCAGGAATGTCGCAAGGAGTGCGCACTGAGAAGTGACGCATCGCTGGTTTCACGCAGCAATGCGTCATTTCTCATAAATGAGGCCCTAAGAGCTTACCATTCGGCTGTTCGATGGGGTACAGTAGGACCAACGTGAGCAGTCGACCTTGACGCAAGTGTGACCATAGGCGGCGTCCACAGACCATCAGGCAATTGCCTTTAAGCATTAGGTTAGAGTTCCTGGTGAAATTTTGAAGAGAGGTAGGTCCTATCCTATATTCTTTCTATGATACTCTTCCTTATTCTTATATAATTTGCCCTGAAGAATACCCAAGACCATTTGGCTCTAGTGGAAGGGCAGAAACATGTTAGCAAGATTACTCAGCAGTAATGAAGGAAGTGACCCGATTATGGTCACCCGGGTCACTCACGACCACCTCTCCGCCTTCCCAATAAATGAAGAGTAGGTCAGACAGTAGATAATACAAACCAACTAGTTTATTAGCAATAGGCTGAAGCAGAGCCCAGTCTGAACAGTCTCCTGAGATGACTGCAGAGAGACTGCCTTTCCGTCCACACAATAACACAAAATATACATTTCCAACACCTCTAGAGTCTCGCCCAAACTGGAATTTTCCAGCTCAGGCCATGGAGAACAAAGAAGGCAACCAAGGATGAGCAACGGCACAGGGCTGGGTACATGCTATCTCGACCCCAAGGCAGCTCGGCCGGTGCCTAGCATGCTAAGATGTGGGAACGGGTCTATCTAACCGCAAAGGTACGCAACAATAGATAGTACATTCATTAGTGCAGTGAAGCTTCAACCTTGAGAGGTACAAGCTGGAGGCGCAGAGGCAGCCTTTCTGCTTAGGCAAGCATTATAAGATAGGTGCTCGATCTCTGTTACAAAACAAGATGGCACCAATAAAGATGGCGCCATGAATGCTAACTTAACACAGAATAGAGTTTGAGCATAGCAAAGGGAACATTTAGATTCTTGTGCATTATGGAAATAACATTTCAAATCTAACAGTACGTAAAGGTCATAGTAACCATATACGTCCTCTGAGCCAAATAGTGCAGTTTTTCTCTCTCTTATGTGTTATATGGCTCTCTAAGAGCTTGTCCGAGCAGTGCTTGAAATCAAGGAGAGCAGCTTCTGGAGGAGAGGGCACTGAGAGTGGTAGGGGTGGGTGGCTTGAGGCAAGGTCATTTTTTATTATTTTCATTTTGGGTGCAGGAGAGAGGCCATGTTACATATGGCTCACCCAGTACTCCACTGTACCCTATGTAGCAGTTGAAAGCAGCAGATTTGGGGTACCATACATAACATAAAATTATAGATGGTTAAATGTGAATTACTGGGGTGTTTTTCACCTCGGGGTTCTGCGTGACATCATAGACAACTCAAACTTTGCTCTTATTGTCTAGTTGATGTCACTCAGAACCCCTCGGTGAACACCCCGCCGTAATTCACTGTTACCCATCTATAATTTGTTATGTTATTAGTAGCGGTAATAGTAGTGTTGTTGCTAATATTAATAGTGGTAGTATTAATAGTATTATTATTAGTGTTGGTATCAGTAGTAGTGGTAGTAGTAATAGTAGAACTATTAGTAATATTAGTGTGGAGTAGTAGCATTATTATTATTATTATTAGCAGTAGAACCATTGATAATAGTGCTGCTAATAGTATTGCTATTAGTAGTAATAGTAGTGATAGAAGTGGTGGTGGTAGTCGTAGTAGCTTAACAGTATTATTAGTAGTGGTAGAGGTAATGTTAATGTTATTAATATTAGTAGTGGAAGTAGTAGCAGCAGCAGTAGTAGTTGCATCCTTTAATTTAGATGTGAACTCAACAAAAAGTCATGACTGGCACCAGTAGTCACATTGCAAGTTCTCTAGATAAGAGAAGCATCCTTTGGCCTTTGCCAAGTGCTGGTAGAGCAGAGCAAAAAGAACAATTGATGGAAGGAATGCTGAACAATGCAAACATTTACCCCCAGTCAGAAAGATCTGGTTAAATCCATCTTTTTTTTTGTCACCACGCCACCTCAGTTTGGACCCAGCCATATGCAAATCAGTCTTGACCCTGCTCCTCAAGGGAATAGTCCAGCCCGACAGTCCCGTCACACATGACTCGCGGGATGGGGTCACGCAGGGGTTTGCGCAGGGGGGTTTAAAAAAAAAATACCTTACCGGGTCCAGCTCCTGCCCGGGTCCCACGCCTGCATTTTCCTGCTCCTTTCCTGATCTCCTGCCTCCGGGAACAGGAAGCAGGCATCCTCCCTCCCCTCCCCTAAGCCAATCACAACGCTGCAATGGCACCGTTGTGATTAGTGAGGACGGCCCGTAGCTGGGCGCCTGTAGGGAGGCCATTTTCTCTATGTAGGCTGCATGCAGCCTACATAGAGAAAATGGAGAGCATGCATGACTGGTTTGGTCGGCCCCAGAGGACCGACCAAACAGTCAGGGCCCACAGCATTGGGCAAGCCACTCCTCCCCGACCCGCCCCCAACCAAGCATACAAATCTGCTTTCTCCCAGCGCGAGAAGCAGAAACATAAAATGGTATTTAAAACACCATTTTATGTTTCTGCCTCTCGCACTGCAAGAAAAAATTGGGGCGACGCTCCTCCGCCCACATCAAGGAGCCAATCCTGCAGCCTGAACTGTCAAGCCAGGTTCTCCCTGGACCAGAAACAAGCATCCTGGGACTGATTTCGTGGTTTAACCCCTCATAAGCCAGGCTAGCTTGAATCCAGTGGCGTAGTGAGCATGGTAATAAACGTCTTGGCATACCCTTCTCACTTAGGGCAGCAAAAGCAGAAAGCTGGGTCCAAACTGGAATGGCGTGGTGGGACAAAAATGATAGATTTAGGCCCAGATCTCTGTACTGGGGGTGAATGTTTGACATTGTTCAGCATTCCGCCCATCAATTGTTCTTTTTGTATTTGTCATCCTGAGTAGGGCGGGTATGCCTTTTCTAGTGCTGTTTGTGGAGCCAGAAGCGATGTGATCAGTACAGTTGGGAAAGTGCTATACCACGTCTATCAGCAGTTTCTCTTTCACCAACCATGGATGACTGTGATTTGATCCTGGTCTTGCAGTATTGACGTGTTACATTATTTCCATTTCCTGATGATTGAGTTTTACATTCTCAAACCTGGGTGATCCTTTAAAAATATATATAGCATGCATGCTTGTCCTAGTTTGTCAGAATATGGGTTAAAAATTAATTCGATGGACACTAATGCAACATTCCTTTGCAATATGGCGGCCAGTGGATCCTATCATCCTTAACGAAGCATACAGACGGCAGGAAACATTTACTCTGGAATGTCTCGTCCCTGCGCCACCATGAGTACATTTCCACTCCACGCAGATTATAATTGTGGCAGCGAAACCATGGTTTATTGAAAGTGGCTTCTAGTGTGGCGCAAAGCTTTTTTTCAAATAGTCACCCATTGCAAAGTTTCTAAAGTTTCCCTGTATAGTTTTGCCTCCGCAAGTGGACATTGAAAGATCATTTTCACAGCATTGCAAGACCCTTTTCTCTCTGAGCGAACCGATTCGACCATCTAAGAGTATGCAGACTTTAACTTTACTTCTGCAAAATGGCTAATCTATGCAGAATTTTTCTCTGAAAGTTTTTTTTACCTTGAGCAACATCAATTGCCTTAAAAGCCTCTATTTTCACTCAAATATGGCAAAGGGTAATACTTCACAAGCTTTGTTGAGTTAGGAAGTGTTAGAAAAAAACGTTGTAAATGTTGCAATACATATCCTTTGTGGAGAAGTGTGGCTCAATGGTTAGAGTGGCAGAACCTGATGCAGAGGTCTGGTCCGGGACCAGGGTTCAATTCTCGCCTCGGCGGGTCTTGGGTTCAATTTCCTCGGACCTGATAATTCTCGCCTCTGTGGCTATTCTAATCATGGGTCCCACTCTGCAACTTTGGGCAATAGCTTGCTTAATCTCCACAACAGCCCCAACAGTGCTGGGATGCCTGGCTTCACCTTGGGGGTACCTAGGAGTGGACATTTCACAGGGAAAAGCCAGGAAGGGTTCCACAGTGGTATGTGTACAGCGCCAGAAAACCCCAGTTGTGGTATAAGTGCGCTTTACAAATTCATTTCATTTCCTCCGCGCAATTAGGCCTGCTTTGATTTGGTGCCGAGTGTTGGGGGTCGGTGGAGTTATCTCACGAGCTTCGACATCTGAAGACAGGGATTTCATTTTAAAACCGTGTCTTTTTAAGCAGAACATCCACGCGCAGCGTGTTGCTGCAGATACGCGCGTGGCAGACGGCGTAGAGCCAAGAGATAAGGTGTGAAGTTGAAGACTGGCCTAATCTGCAGTTTATTGATTCCGATCCTCCCAGGAGAAGCTCACCTTATTAATTCCAGAATGGGGCTGCGTGTGATGTATTGATTCCAGAATAGATGGCGGCACCGCCTTCCATAACATTATTTTTATGCGCTTGTAATTGGAAGTTAGTATTCAGTGTGAGCCAATGTAGGGGTCTCTGTGCTGACACTACACTCTCAGGGGAGCTGAGTGATGTGTAAGTGTCAATCACACCTGGGCCGTAAGAAAGACTTCATACATATTAACATGCATCGCTTTCTCTTCCCTCAACCACTATTCCATGCTGTCCTGGTTTCTGCTACTTGTCAGACCCTTTCTTCTCTCTCCCTTCCTATTATTTTTCTCTTCTTTCCTGTGCTTGTACGTCCTCCTTTCTTTGCTTTCTTCCTCTACGAATTCCCTCCCTTTTTTCTATCGATTTATATGCAGTTATGTATGTATGTATGTGTGTATAAGTACATGTATGTATTTAAGTATGTATGTATTACGGGTGGGCATAACTCACAGTGTTCCATTCTGTGGAATTCCCCAGAGTTAGACAAAAACTCTTTGGGGCATATTATCAAGACAGGCGAAAAAATTATCGCCGTTTTAGCGGCAGAAAACTGCCGCTAAAACGGCGATAATGGGCTTGATATTATGTTCTATGGAATTCCTATTGAAGCCCTTGTTAAATGTGAAGGACATTTAACATGGGCTTCGATTGGAATTCCATAGAGCATATTATCAAGCCCATTATCGCCGTTTTAGCGGCAGTTTTCTGCCGCTAAAACGGCGATAATTTTTACGCCTGTCTTGATAATATGCCCTCTTGTGTTTCTCACCACAACGATACTTTATAGGCCTGACCTATGATGCTATGGATATGTTCTACCCATAGGTATTAAAAGAGTGTTACATACATGTTTGTGTGTTTGTTTGTGCCAAAAGTTGACACGTTCTCTGCTACCTTTTCTGACTGCTATGAGTTTGCCCCCAAAGTACAGAAATTAGACTCATCCTTAAGAAAATGAAACCTGTGATCTTGATGTTAACTTGCTCGAAGGAGCGGTTTTGTGTTTCCTAATTCATAAGCCAGCACAAGTGCATCTCTATTTTCACGAGTTTCACTCTCTCTTTCTCTCTCTCTATTTCTCTTCCTCTCACAGGCTGTCTCGCACGGATGTATGACGTTGCAATGCATACTTTTACAATGCATACCTTTACAACGCATTCTTACAACGCATTCCATTACAACAAATTTTTTAAAACTACCTTTACAACACATTCCATTACAACGCATACTACCTTTACAACGTATACCATTACAACGCATAACAATACATTGCATGTATGGTAAGTATTGGATAGTGTAGGGGTAAAAATTACTATTCTAACTCCAGGGGGGTGCAACAGTAGGGTAAGTGTTGGATAGTGTATGGGTAAAAATTACTTTTCTAACTCCAGGGGGGGGTGCAACAGTAGGGTAAGTGTTGGATAGTGCAGGGATACAAATTACTATTCTAACTCCAGGGGGGTGCAACAGAAGGGGAAGTGTTGGAAAGTGTAAGGGTACTATGCGTTGTAATGTTATGCGTTCTAATGGTATGCGTTGTAATGACATGTGTTGGAGTAGTATGGGTTGTAGTGTCATGCATTGTAATGGTTGCGTTGTAATGGCATGCGATGTAATGGATGTTGAGTTGCAAAAGTTTCGTTGTAATGGTAGTGCGTTGTAAAAGTTGCGTTGTAAAGGTTGTTTCCGTCTCTGACAAACCTATGCTTTTATTCTGTCACCCTCTGTTGCTTTCTCATTCTATGTTAAATTTTCTCTTCTATTTCTGCCACTTCTTTTCTTCCCATAAAGAAACCTTCAACAGCCAAGGAACCTGGGTGAAGATAAAATCCCTAGGCTGCATTAAACATAGGTTTCTGAGGGGGTACAGAGAGTTACCACGTGCACATAGCTATAAAATACACAATTCTGCACCTCACTGTTTGATTCCCCTCAGTAGCTCTGAAGGCAGCCTTGCTTCTGCAGTGAAGCAAAGTAGCCTGAATGAATATCTTGGATTCAGGAATCAGCCTGTAACCCTTATCTTCTGACACTGTCTTTGTTTGGACAAGGGGAGGCTCGCTTATGATTTGTGGAGGAAGGTTTTGCAGACTGGCAGTAGACAAAATTGACAGTCTAGACTTACTCCGCTATTGTGAAACTGCAGTCATGCACATTTCTGCTCCCTACCCTTCACCACCACAGAATACTTGAGCTGTACTGTGGAGAAACCACCTCTTGAAAGAGAGTGATTATAGCTCATAACCATGAGCTCAGAGGCACTTTTGGCAGAAAGCAAGATATAGGGGCCAGTGCATAACTGTGCTACTTATGGCTTGGTTGTATGTTCTTACAACGCATTCAGTTGCAACGCATGCCTTTACCACGCATGCGTTATAACGGAATGGTTTTTCAACGCATAACCTTTTCCTCTAATTCTTGCGTGATGATGTCGTATGTCGTTAATAGGAAGCGGAAGTTTCTTTCCGTTTCCTCTTAAACGACGACGATTGCCTGCACATTATAACGTGATTTCAGGTGAGGTTTTTGTTTGGGGGGGAGACCCCCCCAAGCCCCCCTTGTTTTTTTTTAACCTTTACCACATATGCCTTTACTACATACCTCGTAGTAAAGGTATGCGTGGTAAAGGCTTTCGTGTTAACCACGCATGCGTTGTAATGCATGCGTGGTTAATGTATTCGTGGAAACGGCCGCGTTGTAGTGGCCGTTTCCCCTTATGGCTTTAATGATTTGCGCATAGCGTGAGCTCACACCATTCTAGTCCGATCGAAAAATCAAAAACGACAACATTTGATTCAATTTTTTGGACTGGCCAAGAATAGAATTTTAGATTGGTGCACCACCTGCACAACTGAAGCACCTCTGACCTCCTCTTCTGACATCTGTAAATTATCATATTTATATATTTATTATTTTGTACACTAAAAAGTTCTGACACTCACTGATATTCGCTCAATGCACACAAGCAAAAGCTTATTGGGTACATCCATCCGGAAGCATGAAGCGGTCTTGGGATCAGCATCAATGCTGCAAATCAGGCTATCGCAAGGATCCCAAGGTAAAACCTAAAGATGCAGCACAACAATGCAGAAGAGTAAAGGAGGAGGCAGTAAAGCAACAGACTAGAAAATAGCACTAAGATTTGAAATTAGTCATGTTTGAGGACAGCCAGAGTAAAAGTGTTGACTATGGTCTTCATTTTGAGCGTGCCTGTAAATCATGGGGTTATCGCCACATCAGAATTAAGAGATTTGTGGTAACGCTGTGTATCCAGAGCCTATCACCTAGTCATTTCAGTTGTTGGGAACATTGAAATCTGGTAAAACTCCAGGGAGAGATGGGCAGCAGCGACCTGTGGTGGGAGTGCTTCCGGGTGCTGACGTGGGGCGGAAGAGGGGCAGGGTGGGGGTAGTAAATTACGGATTATGGCAGATTAGAGGTAAGTAAACATATGAATGAATAAAACGAATTTCGTTCCGCACGCTGCATCGCATTTGGCGGCCGGTGGTGCAAGCACTCCCACCACGGGCCGCTAGTGGAAATGGGTATTTCTTATTCCCATGGTAGCTGCTGGCATTCCCCCTCTTTGGTATTGGTAACTCAGGAGGGAATTCTGGGACTGAAGCAGGGGAACTTGTGAAGAGGTTCCTAGATGCACAGTAAGAATAAATACTCTGGAAGTTTGCAAATGCCGGCAGCATGGAGCACAATTAGCATTCTTTGGGTTACCGAGAAAACCTGAATTATAACATCACTTCCTTTGGTGCTACCTTTGGTGCTACCATTAGTGGTGCATTTCTGGTTGATATCAAGATATTTTTGAAAACTCACATATTTGAAGTTTCCACAGAATTACTGTTCACTGAGACACAATAGCTTTCTTTAGCACATAGCGAGTGTACCTGTCGCTCACTCTAAATTTGTTGAGAGTCGTTTCATCCCACGTTCCCTCCTTCCAGAAGAAAAACATTTGTTGTTGTCTCAGCAAGAATTTTCATCAGCAGATCTTTATTCACAAAAAAATGGACCACGCAAAGTCCAGGTTAGGCTTATAACTCATGATCATCAGTGTGAATGGAGTGCTCTCAGAGCGGGAGGGATCAATTATTCCAAGAGTTTTCAGAATAGACAATGTCTAGGTCAAGTAGGTTATAAGGTTCTTCAGTCAATAATGCCAAGGGTTACAGGTCATGCACAGTGATACAGTCGAGTTCTCCATATCAACAAATGGATATACAACACATACTTTATTTTTACCATGTGAGGTCAAAGGTCAGATTAATACTTTTTTCAGATTTCATTTGGGGTTATTGGCTTGTGGCCCGTGGTTCAAGTGTAGCCAATCAAAAAAGATGCATAAAACTATTTTCTGTTCCTAATATCTTGCTGTAGAGCAGTCATAAGGGCTGCTTGTACAAAAGGGGGTGGTGATGGATGGAGCATCTGAACCAATCAAGCACTCACACCCAGTCAACAGATCTGGGTTTAATCCATCACCGTTCTTTAGCCCACTCTGCCACCCCAGTTCAGACATGACCACATGCAAATCAGTCTGACCCTGTGCCTCATGGGAACCGTCCAGCCCAAACTGCTAAGCCATGCCTTCCCTGGACCGGATTCAAGCTTCCTAGGACCGGTTTCTGGCATTACAGCCGTCTTCAGCCAGGCTTGCTTGAATCCAGTGGCAAAGTGAGCAAGAGACTCACGTCTGAGCATACCCTGCCAACTTATGGCGAACAAAGCGGTGCAAAAGGGGCTGCTTGGGCCACTTCCTAACAGATCACGGTCCATGGCTAACAGAGTGGGGATGAGGAGAATATCCAAATGATTTATTACCATAGAGCTCAACAGAGCTCCCTTGAAAAAGTCCTATTTAGCAGGCATCCAACGAGTCATGTCAAGGATCACATTAGAAAACATGAAGATGAAAACAAAATGATCCACTAAATGTGTAGAAGGAGGTCATGATATACCTTTACTTGGGAAATAGGACAAAAAAAGCAGTAAAGGCCACAATTAACTCAACTGGAGAGTTTTTCGAGTAGCACTCAATAAGTGCTTCAATTAAGCCAACTAACAGAGATATTACCACCACTAACAGCTTGACTGCCATAGTTTTTCCAACCAGCAGAGATGTCCAGGAAAAAGTGCTATTTCATAATTTTACCTCCTCTTTCTAAGTTTCCCTTGTTGGAATTGAGAATAATGTGCAATTGCAGTTTAACCGCACAGCATACCCACATTTTTCTAATTGCTGACATGTAAAAGCTGAACTGGGGACACATCCAATGAAAATACCTCCATGTTATACCCACTGGATTTTTTTTTACAGTAATATTGCAGGCTCAATTGAAATTTCCCCAAGATTCACATATAAAATTTGGATGCAAATGCCAAAAATCGAATCTTAAGCTGAGAACACAGGCAATTGCCTCTAAAATAAACATGTTGACCCGTGTTGTGGCACAGTTTGGAAGAGCTTAAAGCGTCGATACAGAAGGGAGTGATGCAATCACAGGGACGCACTGAGGTCTCCCATGTGTCAGTAGCTTTTGTACACAATTCACAAGAACAGAAGAGGTTTTGACATCCCATTGCCATTACTGCTATCCGGAATCATCTCCAGCATCCTTCATTATTGCAGTCAAGTGCTGTGCTCATCGGAGCAAACCATTACACGCCTCATGACCTTATATTTTCTCATTGATTTCCCTTTTACAGCATTTACAGTGCAGAGCTGTAGCACACAGGCAGAATGAATATTTGCAAAACTAGTCACATCTTACAGGCGTCCCTCCTCTGGGACTTTTTGCACGCTCGCCTGAATCCTGCGCAACGAACTAGAACTGTAAACTTAATTAGTTCCTATAAAAAGTCGATAAATGTGTTGGATTGTTCCTTCATGCAGCAAAATGAGACAAGGAGGTACACAATAACAGCATAACAGGAAAGACTTTTGTACAATATGGAAATCCCTTCTTCGCACCAGTCGACTTCTCCACCCGCTGTACAGGAACTGAAGATGCATGCGCAGTCTGTATTTGTTCTAGTTTATTGGTTATTGTGACTGTGTTGACTTTTTCAGGGGCTCTTGCAGCCTTGTCAACCAGTGATCAATGGGATAACCTGGAGCTGACAGAAGATCAATAGTTTTGACATTATTAGTTAATCCCCTTTATGGTTCTGAAAAGCGTTCCCATATATAAGTCCGCCTGTTGTGGCAGGTGGATGAGTTCCAATAAAGATTAAAAAACATAGCGTCAGTTTTTTGAATGAACATTTGTCAATTTGATTACTCTTCTATAGGTTCTAATATTGTGAGTTCCTACTGGAGGAATGATATACTGAAGTTTACCCATTGCTAACTATTAATCAATGCTATATTATCTGTTACCACCCAGATGGCAGGCCTGTCAGAGATGTCAAGGTGTTCCTTGAGGTTCTTTTAGCTCCCACATGCTAGTGGAGGAATTGCCTAGATTGTGCTAGTGGCTGCAGGTGGTGGGCACTGGAACAGAGTTTTTGGAGACCAGTTCTTATTTTCCATCAGACTTTTAACTAGAGCAGGAGTGAAAAGGAAGAAAAGTGAGTAGGAGCTTAAGAGAAAGATAGGAAACCAGTGGCTAAGGAAAAAATCAGAGACATGAAGTGGCCTCAAGTTTTTGCAACAACACCATTTAGCAGCAGAGATGGCAACCTCCTTTGGAAAACAGTGGGTCCCCACTGTTAATTTGGTTACAGATTAGGCAGTGGGTGGGTGATGTGGCTATGGAGAGCTAAATTACTAATTTGCTGCAGAAGTTGCAATTTGACAACACAAGCAAAAACAAGTTGGAGGTGTGATCTCAATAGCATGGCAGAGAAATTTGAAAGATGATATGTTGCATCAAATGTTGATTGCACTTACCCTCTGTAGACTTTTTAGGTCGAGCCTAGACAGCGCTCGCGCTGTCTCTACTAGACATGTTGTGTTCTATTCTGTGGTCTTACAGGCGAACCCCTGCTTTTTATTTGTCAGTGTCCTTAAAAATTCCTTCCTTGTAAGTGGTTAATTTTGTCTCTTTGTCCCACCTTTTAGTTAATTGTTAACTCCCACGGAGCAGTGCCCCAAGACTTGTACTCTTCCTCTAGTCTCATTTTATTGCCTGGCTCAGGGACTATTTACAAAAAAAATTCAACAAGCACTTCCCACAAGCATGTACATTTTGTTTGCCTTGCTACCCCACCCCTCCCTGATCGTTCATGTTGATCTGCAAATTAGGCCGGCTAGCAGTTAGCCGCACTTCTTTTCGCTACTTTTAAGATCCTTGCTTTATCACGATCCCACAACCGCCCTGTCACTGCTTCCTCTCACTCCCTCGCTATCATTCTTCCCCTACTCCCTTCTTCACCCCAACCAACTAGCCTGTTGCGGCCGTTCGCACAAAGGGCAGTGCATACAAGGGTCATTGCCACCTTGCTAAAAGTTCAACAGCACGTAAAAAAGGTAACATCGACAGTGGGTGTATGGAAGTGTATACACATACCAATAACAACATTAAATGCTTTAAACTATAATAAAAGTTGGCTTTTTAAGGTGTGTATTTAAAAAAATATTTTTAAAGCAGGCACTTTGGTTTTAACTGTGTCTGCGCGCCCCATGGTAGCGTCAGATACGGGATTGTTAACGTCACACACTTACGCTGTTGTTAAATGGACGCTGTGTAAACCTACGAGTGATTTAGGAGTGCAAGGTGTAAAGATTGAATAGTGCTCATCAAAAAACTGTGAAGGCTTCACTCAGTACCCACCCTTGGACACTCCATAGCGCAACACCTTAAGCTGAGCCGTATCTAGGTGCTTGCAGGCTGCACGGTACACACCTAATGCAGGTGTTCGGTCTGTTTGTGGGTGCCTTGAAGCAGTAGCAGCTGGCAGGGACCGGCGGTGGAGAGGCGGCGGTGGCGGAGGGGGAGAGAAAATAAAAAATAAAAATACCATTTACCTTTTCATCAGCCCCTGCCTCTCCTTGTTCAGCTTCCTCCTTTCTGCGGTCCCTTCAGTAGGAAGTACCTGGCTCGCGAACTCCCCTGCAGCATTGTGATTGGTCTCAGCACCGTGGTTTAGCGCTCATACGGGGGCAGGGAGGCTGTGCATGTTCCTCATCAGTCAATGTCATGCAGCCTGGCGGGAACATGCAAAGTGCGCATGAATGTTTGGTCTGCCCATGAGGGCCGGCCAAACAGTCATGTGCACATAGGGAGTGTACAAACCACTCCTCCCCCTGTGCCATCAGCCCCGCCCCGCCCTAACCCAGCCCAGAAGCTACAAAAAATAAAATGATAATATAGACGTTATTATAATTTTATTTTTGCTCCTCTGCTCTGAGAGCAGTGGGTCCAAGCTCGTCCGCCTTAGCGGAGGTGCCACCCCTGTCTCGAAGACGGCACATAACACAAACTTGTTCAAGTGTGAAACACATATTACAGGTTCTAAATTAAGGAATAATTCCTATATTTCATCTCTTTACAACCACGTGCTGGAAACACTCCACAAATATCAGTTCTAGTGCTTAGTAAATGTCGAGGAGGCACAATATGGGTAATTTGGTTTGTTTATGCGCCGAACCTTTTTTTTTTTAACCGCATGCACACTAGCGGTTTTTCCCGCTGTGCGCGGCGGTTTTTAAAAAGCCGCGTTACATGACGAGCTCAGCTCGTCATGAGCGTACGAGCGTCGTAACTCATGACGAGCTGAGCTCGTCATGAGCGCGGAAAGGGTTAAGGGTAGGTGCTATTATTTTGTGGTGTGTGTGAATCGAGCAGTCCTGATTTTTTGTAAAGCGCCTCGAAGTAGCAAAAGAGGTACAAGTTAGCAATAATCAAGCAATGCTACTCACACGCTAAACCCTCTCTACAGCCCATGGAACGTATGACCTAAAATGCCACAACTGCAGAGCAGACCGTGCGGCAAGCTTCACAAAACAGTTCTAATATCTCTGCCCCCTAGACTGGTGCTGTAACACGGGACAAAATAGTATTTCCAAAACCAGTATAAATAGGTCACATGCCTCCTCCTCATTTACCTTGCTCTGTAAAGGAAGCATTTTAAATAAGTAATGCACAGTACGCCTTTTGCATGTTATAGCTGCGAACACGCACACAACTGCTTCCATCCAAAAGAGCAACAAATTAGGCAAATAATAATAATATTTCTAAACACTGGTGTATAATAGAAAAAGAAATGTTATCGTGTTGAAAAATCAAGGGGTACTGGAATTTGTCAAGCACACAATGTAACAGGAAGTTCTATTTTAAAACAATTATTATTATTGGGCTTCTCAGTAACAATTGTGAACACTTTTTTGTGGAATAAAGATAAGGCAAAACAAGAAAAGAAAACAAAAAAGAATTGCCTATACACGTATAATACAGACAATGAGTGTAGTTGTTGACATTTCGGTCGATGGGCTGTCGTCTATTCGACCATCTTCAGGACTATAGAAATTGCTATTGTTGGCCCTTTAGTTTTGATTTGTGGCGCTGTCTGCCAATTTATTCACTTAGGCAGCGTGGTATTGTTACCAAAATCAGTAAAAGATCCCTGCCCTTAGTATGTGTGATTAGGATCTGAATTAATTCGTGGCAATGTATGCCAAAAAATTCAATTGGGCAGCGTGGTCTTGTACACATGCCGACTGAGAGAAACTCACGTGTATTTCGTAAAAGATAGCAGCATATTGCCAGCCCAGATTATTCAGATCCTAACTACACATATTAAGTGCAAGGATTTCTTTCTGATTTGGGCAATAAGACCACGCTGCCCAATTGAATTTTTTGGCATACATTGCGACAACAAAAGCTGACGTTTCCATATGTACAGGAAACCCACAAATATAAGAGTTGCTTTATTGATAAATATAACTAAAAGTAATTCCTTTGCAAATATATCATGAAAGTTTGCCTGAAATGAAACAACTTTAATAACGAAAATTAATCCTACAAATAAATCACTTTTTGGCACATTAACCTGTTTACCTTACAGCACCCAAGCCATCAAGGGTTTATTGGGTTACCCATTGTAGTTTTCACTCCATCCGAAAGAGGCGTAAAAACAGGCCCTACAGCAACTAGCCAATGTATTTATTCAGTAAAAAAAAACACATCCAGGATTCTGTTAACCGGATGCTTGGTATTATTTGTAATTCCTATGCAAAGGTTCCGCGGGTAGCGCTATTTCTGGGTTTTTTATGGCGTGAACGCCTTTTTTTTGCGAAGCATGCACATATGTGCATATTACCTTTGTATGTGCAAAGATTTCACCCCGTTACTACCAGTTTAGAACCCAAATACATTGATAAGTAAGAGAAAGACGACTGACAGAGTTTTCAATGGGATGCAAAAACACGGGGGCCTCTAAAATGGGCGTGACCTATGTAAATAACCGTATGGCTTAAACACAAACTATATTTCTGTGATTTCAAAAGTGAGGCCAATGATCGATATTTTTAGTGCTGCTCTGACCAGAAACATAACATAACTGAAATAAACCTAAAACTAGCCAGGACTACTAGCTTTGTCAATAGTTGTTAGCTATGTAAGATAAATGGGTAACAACAATGATTTTGTTCTCAATAATTAATACAGAAAATGTTTCAATTCTGAAATTGTGAGACTGTGAATTAAGCATTACTGGGGCCTGTGAAAATGTTCACTCTATGTTAGACATGTATGACTTTGTCCTCTCCACATCTCATCCATTTGCACATCTTACACATCATCTCTTTCATCTCTAGCACCCTCTTTTCACTCTGTTGAATGCATTTCCTGGACACGGTTAATCTTGTTTGGCTTTTGTTCCCTGTGTCAGGTTGGCAAATTAACAGACTTAACACATTCTTCTTATATGCTGTTACTTTAGGGCCACCTTAGAAGCTTTGAGATTTTAGCTACAAGTGCCTGTTCTTGCTGGAGTTTCCCGTTTCATCCGTGTTTTTGCATTTCTGTGATAACGACTTTGGCGGTTCATGCATTTTAATATCTGTAATATCAGTGCAAAGGATTTTTTTTAACAAGCAACATGCTTAGGTGCAGTCACATGTATTGGGGGCATGTTTCAGCGGGCACCGTATACAGCTGCCACGTACTTGTGAAAATAAGTAGTATGCTAAAATAGTCACCTTTTTTAAACCTTTGCCTCTGATTTGCTTCTCGCACACTTTTATTTTCTTTGAGCTTCTCCTACGACATTACAACATTGTTTTAGTCAGTGTTACGGCACTGCATAAAGGATGAAGGGATGGTTGGCTGTGGGTTGCCTTTTTAACACTTTGCTCACATGCCTACATTTAGTGGTGCAAAACACACTGATACCAACATGCTGCACAGAAGATGGACGCATTCTTTAAGGTGCTGCTCTTTTGCTGTTTCTTACACACACTCACCACGCACTATATTCATGTACAAAAACTATTCACTCTTTCCTTCACACCAAGTGTGTAGTAATTGTATAGCTCTTCAATCCCTGGCAGCACAGCACCCACGATAATGTGCTGCATAGCTAACACTTATAAGGTCCAAAAGGCGAGACCTATTTGCTATGTCAATGCTTGTTCTCGTTACAAGTGCATTGAATCACTACTGATTAATTTGTGTTTGTACACAGCAGAAAATGAACAATAGAAATATCTTGTGGAGTTGATTCCTTCCCCAGAAGAACCCTGTTTGTGATATGAGTGTGTGGCACTTCCGCGTTCTAACTTTGACTCAATGGGAGAGTGCAGTCACATGAATATGTCAGCCGAAGTCATACTTTCGATAAATGATGATTTTCTTTTTTTTTTTTATCAAACTATGTTGCTTTTTCATGTGCCAACAATAACATCTGTGCCTAGTGGATTGTGGTTCAATGTTATTTTGTTGCATTGAATTTGCAAAAAAGATGTATGGTTTAAATGTGGTTGCTTGTCGTTGTGGCCTATTCACAAAAGTGTGGATTTAGGTCTGTAAAAAACATAATGCAAAAGTTAAGGTTCTGCATGGGCATAGATTGCAACGTTTTAGTTCTTCACATATATCGTCTTGCGATTCATTTGTAAAGTATGCATGTCGCAGTGTTACTGCATAATTGTTTTGTAGTGACCTACATTTTTGCCAACACTAGTGTTGCTAACTGTAGGTTAGAGAAATGAACGCAAAACTACAGTTGGAAAAAAAGGTGATGTATTAGGTAAAATTGTACTGTAAATACCTTTTTCTCTGTTGAGTCGCTTTACTGCACCCATCTTATATTATACCTCATTGATTGAAGAACTTTACTGTATTTTCAGCACAATGTGCACCAGGTTTATTTCTATGCAGGTTATATGTTCAGGTGACTGTAGCAAAGGCATCCAAATATAAACAAGTTGGACTTTTTAGATTTTTTGAGTGTTCATTATGGCCCTGATTATGATGTCGGTCGGAGTTGCCTCTGACTGACATCTTTGCGGATTCGGGATCGACCGACTTCCGGTCTGTGGTCCCGACCTCAGTATTACAATGTGACCGCACATGGTGCGGGGCATGCTTCCATTTCTCTATGGGAGCTTGTGCTGTGGCTGTAAACTGGCAGTAGCACAAGCTCCCATAGAGAAATGGGAGATTCTGTTAATCCCTGCACCGCTTGGCAGGCACCACAAGGTACCTGCCCACAGTGCAGGGATTAAAAGGGGGCACCATACATGCCCCCTCGGCCAACAGGCTTTCCATGTCAGAAAGCCCAAAATGGAAAGGCTGTCAGACACCAAGATCGCAATCCCGATGGCGGAAATAACGCTGTATAGGGGTTATGTGCCGGTTCCGAGTGGCCGACGGGCTCCTTGAGCCCTTCAGAAGCCAGCAGGAATGACTGCCCGGTTTCAATTCCGACCACCTAGATTGAAATTAGGCGGTTGGAATTGAAACCATTGATGTCGGTCGAAAAGCCTCCGACCGCAAATCAGGCAATACATTTTCATTCCAGGTCTTTGGTCATTCCATGAACACTCGCCTGGAAACGTACACTTTTGAACCATAGAATTGAAGTTGCGAGGAGTAATGTTTGCGTACAATTTCACAGAATACTCTAACAGATGCTATTGTGAATCGCAAGCACTTTTTCCACATGCGTCCAGGCTTATTTCAGACTTACTCCCGCTAACAGCTATAAAATTGGGCTGGGTATTTAGTTAAAGTAGACTGCGTCCAATGCCTCTAATACTTCAGATCACCCTCCAACTGTTCATAAAATATAACATATTTTTACATTTTTAAAACAGCAATTTTATATTCAGTATTTCAAAATATTTGAACTGGAACTGAAGTCCTATATTTGAACTATGAGAGTTTTTTGGTACAGTCCAACAAAACTTGGTTTGTATTTTAAATATTTGAAATCTGTTAGTTAATTATCCGTTCGGCATGTACATTGCTATAAGAGTTTTATGCAGGTTGGAAAATATTATTGTAGAATGTGCATGCCTGCTAGGCTATAAAGTGCTTGAAGTGAGAGATTTAAATTGGATGCATAACCAGCAGTGTAGACTTTCTGATATTACCGCTACATAGTTAATTGGAGCACAGGAAAGTAAAGGAAACAGCCCAATAATATGACATTTTCAAAAGATCCATAGTAGGTAGAAATGTCAAACTGGAAGATTAAAATAACCAGGTTTTAAGGCTCTTACGAAAGAGCAACAACGATGTGCAATGTCTTAAAAATTCCGGGAGGGCTCTCCAAAGTTTTGGGCCCAAGTATGCAAAGGACCGACTTCCTGTTCACACCAGGAGGATTCTGGGCACACAGCATAAAGCCTGACTCCCCGATTTTAATGTCCGCGTGGGCTGATAGGGAGTCACAAGATCCTGGATATAGAGAGGGCCTAGTCCAGCCCTAGCTTTGAAAATAAAACAGTCTTCAACGCATTGCTTTAAAGTGTATGAGTTTAAACATTGACAATTTGAGTTTACAGGTCATTCAGTCAGTATCACCTCAATCCATGCACCAAGAATCCTTCAAACGTAACTATTTTCCCGCTAAGAGTACAAGTCTCAATGGCATTGAGGAGAAGTGAGAGAAAACTTTAAGAGCATCACTAGTGGAGAAGTGTGGCTCACTGGTTAGAGCGGCAGACCCCGATGCAAAGGTCTGGCCCGGGACCAGGGTTCAATTCCTGCCGCGGCAGGGTCTTGGGTTCAAATGTCCTCGGATCCGATAATTCTCTTGCCTCGGTGCCTACTCTAGTCATGGGTCCCACTCTGCAACTCTGGGCAATAGCTTGCTTAATCTCCACACTGGCCCTAACGCTAGGATGCCTGGCTTCACCTTGGGGTGCCCAGGAGTGGGCACCTCACAGGAAAAGGCCAGGATGGGTTCCTCAGTGGCACAGCGCGGGGACACACTGGCTAGTGTAACCAGGCGCTTTATAAGCTCAGGATTATTATTATTATTATTATTATTTTACTCCATCCAGTGCATGCAACATTTCCCCCCTCACAGGTTGCAGTCCATAGACACTTCTTCATGGGCGCTCAGCCCTCCCAGCATTAGGGACAAGTTTTGATGCAGAAGGGAGATGGTGTGGCCGGCAGGGCTGACTTTAGATGTCTGCCCTCTGAGTTAGTATGTGACACCACTTCTACTGCTACTCTAAACTGCAAAATGAAAAAATACAACACAACACCGAAAATGTGATAAAGAAGGATGAACAATCAGGCTCCAGGTAAGTTAACGGGGCTCGTGCTGCTTTTGTGGTGCCACAACAAATGATCGCATGAGGGTTCCAGATGCAACAACTGGCCTCAAATGGCCTTGCCACAATGGGACAGGGGGGCGACCAAATGGTAAAATATATTTTTGCCTGCGCGTTTAAAAATCCTTGCCCCAGAGCTGTCTGTCAACTTGTTCAAAGTCTTATAGTGAAAAGTGTGCATGTCATGGGCGCTGCATATGCCCCCTTCATCAGCTGCATGGAGCGGCAATAATGGTGCAGCTGGTAGTAGGCGGTAGGGCTACACTTTGTGTAGCTCCACCTCCTGATGCAGGAAAGAATGCTTCTGGGAGCTGACCAGAAAAAAATGGGTAAGGGGTGGCCCACCCTGCACCTGACCTCACAGTTTGAGCCTCTACCCTCCTCCCTTTATTTTTACCACTATTATGCCACTCTTCTCCTTGGTAGAGACTTATAGAGTTGAATAACCATGTCAATTGGAACTGACAGTCACTACATACTGATCCTTACATGAATTAATTCAGGAAAAAGCGCTATTGTCCTATCACAGGGTTAAAGTTGAAGTTAGTAGATTTATAAAGTGTGGCTTATCACCCATGAGGGTATCAAAGCGCTGGCCACGGGCATGGGGAGAATCAGTGATTTGACCAGAATCACAGTATGTTGCGCCGACGCCGAGATGCGAACCTGCATCGGCAGCTCCTGAGTTGGCACCCCTGGCTGCTACGCCACATCCTCTTCCATTGAGAGGGCCACAAATTCCTTTTTTATTTTCAGATTTATATCGCCCATGATCCCCCAAGATGCACTTTACAGATAACAATTAATGCGACGCATGGTGTTGCATAAATTTTTTAATGGACTGCAGAAAAGAAAGCGCAGAAAATGCGTGAATAGATGGAAGAGAGCTGAGGTGGGAGTGGACGCAACAGGTGGGATGAGAAGGGACCCGGAGGGATAGAAGGGCCGACGAAAGGGAGATGTGGGAAGGCGGGAAGAGGTAATGGGCAAGCGGAGTGGAGAAGAAGAAAGAAACAGAGAAGAAGCTGAAATGAAGAGGTAGGAGGGAAGAAAAATGGATAGGGTTGTTAAGTTAAGGCATGAACTCAGGATGGTATAAACGAGTGAAAACGGAGGACGAGACAGCGACACTGTGGGGCATATTATCAAGCAGGGCGTTAAAATTATCGCCGTTTTAGAGGCAGAAAACTGCCGCTAAAGCGGCGATAATGGGCTTGATAATATGCCCTTGGGAATTCCCATAGAAGCCCATGATCACACCAGAACATGGGCTTCTATGGGAATTCACAAGGCCATATTATCAAGCCCATTAGCGCCGCTTTAGCGGCAGTTTTTTGCCGCTAAAACGTTGATAATTTTTAACGCCCTGCTTGATAATATCTCCCTGTGTTCAGTGTTGGATTGGTAACGTGGACACTCGGGCAATGCCCGAGGGGCCGGTGTCCAGTTCCAGCTGGGGGCTGCTTTTTTGGGCAGCCTGGGGGGGGATTTGGGCAGTGTCTGCGCTGTTCGGAGGCCGCCAGAGGCCGAGTGGGTGCCTGAGTGGCATTTCTGGAGGTAGATGGGCGTCCATTACCTCCCTCTTATCAACAGCAGAGGTGTCACTCCCTTTCTCTCCCTGGGCCGGCCCATTAATATATGCATACTAAGCGGGGGCAAGGGGCCTGAGCAAAAGTGGCCTCACTTGTATTCAGGTGTGTTTCACCAGTGTAGCTAAATCTGTGCATTTTTTTTACCCACCTCCCCCTTTTTTTATACAACTTTGTCGAAACAATGTTTTGCAAAGGCAATATGCAAATGTGGGCCACTTTTTTTTGCGTGCCCGGGCCGATTTTTAATCCCGATCCAACCCTGCCTGTGTTCCAAAGGGATTCATAAATTAGGTACAGTCTGACCAGATGCGTCTTTAAAAGATGCCAGAAAGCTAGAAGCAGGGGCGTAGCTTGGTCAATAAGATTGGGGGGGGGGAGAGTTTCAGATTTCCCAACAATCATGCTGGGACATCTTGTTAAAACACAATACATGAGAGGCAGGACATGGAGGGGGCTTGAGAGGCAGTGGAAAGAGAGAGGAAGGCGAATTGTTAGGAGTCAACAGTTTTCAAACTAATTAACATTTTTTTAGGCCTTCAAAATAGAGAGAGTGTGTATGTTTTTGTCAGTGTGGGCATGCACAAATTCCAGGTGAAATCTGACAGACACTTCACCATACCCAAATGAAAAGCACGTGTACCCAACTATTTACAACAGAATACATTTTTGAGGGGGTTTAGCATCCCAGACATCCCCAATAAAGCTAAGCCCCTGGATAGAAGAATCGATGAAACATTCAAAATAAGAAACGTCCTATAAATACATATAAAGCATATAGTAATGTTTTAATTGCAGTATCTTTAGCGTTTTTACTTTTCATTAGCACTTTTCATGCAGTACAGTGAACCACATGTATGCAAAAAAAGGTGCAGTAGTTCGGCGATATTGCCTCAGAGAAAAGATTTGACTAGATTCACTAAGTGTTAAATGCCATGGGTTAAATTGATCTGCATTCATCCAGGCGGTGGCATTTTCTAAGAGCGTCCCTAATTGCGAAGCTCCGAATTTCTAAACATCTCAAATGCATCCGAGACCCTAACGAGGTTCCCGAGCCCTGCACAGCCTCAGTGAATAATTGTAATTGCGCTCGATGCCGCCTCCCAGCTTTCCAGGAGCTAAAGGCGCTGCACTTTCATTTTTTTTACTGATTCGAAAACCATGACGGACGAGAGGAAGGCCGCCCCACCGGCTACAATGTGTGTGCTTTTTAGTTTTTTTTCTCCAGTTTGTGCGTGGCTCATTAGCAAGCATTTCTGACATTCGCCAGGGCTCTGAGGGCCCATTGTTCTGAAGTCTGAACCTCTCCAGTTTGAAGTCCTACTAATTACATCCTTTCTAACTCCTCATGTGGTCCATGGCTGAAGTCTCTTTAGGTCCTGGATCTCAAAAAGAGGCATGAGATGCCTGCGTGGTCCCCGGTACAGTAGCACTTGAGTAATGCCTGGCTCCTACATTCCTACTTTCTCAAATTCACATTCTAGTAAGTCTCTTTTTTTTTGCTAATTTGTTTGCAATCTGAGAGTGAATGGCTTGGCCTAGACTCCAGTAGCCACTGGAAGCGGAGGAGATTTGTTCGCTCCGCTCCTGGTCAAGAACATTCCTTTGTCCGGCCGCAGCGAAACATTGCGCAAATTGGTATCGACGTTCAACCAATGTCCCTGGCCTTACCACAATGGATTGGCTAGGAAGCCATTCCTTCGTCAGCATCAGTTTGACTTCTAATTGATTGGTTGGATAATGCTTTCTTTCCTTACTCGTGTATGTGTACATCGCTGACCGGTAGGGTACGGCGACCCGGAAAGACAGTGCTATGACAGGAAACACACACAAGCACACCTACACACACATGCGCACAAGTACACCTGTGAAAGCATGCATAGCGCGCATAAATTCAAGTGCTCACACACAAAGATGCACAAAAAAAAACACATGCCCACATACACATTGAGACTCATCTAAAGTTGGCCGATAAAATGGGCTGCATGTTGTGACCGCTTGCCCTACCGCATGCCATGAACTCTCTAGACACATACAAGCTCATTTTCCTGACAGCCTCCCTAAATTGCCATCTGACAATTAGATTTGAGTCAATATGACTAATTTCACCAAGGATGTGCATGTTATTAGGTGATTACAATGTGTTACCTGTTCTTTGGTGCTTTTGAAAATACTTTGCTGGTGAATACATTTATATATGGCAGAACGGGTTTTAATTTATCATAAACCTCAATGCACAGTGACACGGAAGCTGTGTTAAAAGTATTTGAGTCCATCCCTTTCAAATTCTGACACGGTTATTTCTGAAAAATTCTAAAGTTGGTGCATTTTACAAGTTTTTTTGATAAAGTTGCCTATTATGCAGTCTTTACATCGGACAGGCCACTCTATTGTGATTTCGTTTCACCGTTGGCTTTTTACTCCTCCTTACTTGCTACCATTGGAGACTGAGCTCAACATTCAGCAGTAAATAGTTCACCTGTTTTTGCTGGTAGACCCAGCAAGGTAGAACAACAAATCTGTCTCTAACCCTACAATTTGTGATTGCAGAAATTCTCCTGTGAAGGTGGAACATACCATATGCATGGGTAGCAATTCGACAATCTGAATTCTTCAAAACATAATTCGGTATGCACCCTTGTATGTTCTGTGAACCTAAATTGAACAGCAACAATAAGCTTAGTACACAAAATACTTCTGAATATGTATGCATATTTATGCAGATGTATCATTCAACACCTTGCAATTGATCTGTTCTTCTGCCAGTTCTTACTCTCATCTTTGGCAGTTTAGCTGTCTGTCTACTTTTAGAAGGTCAAGTAATCATTGTGAGCAAGTATACGTAAAGGCTAAAAATAGAATCATTGCCTGGAAGGTTTTTAATAGTAGACAGAAAAAGATTACAGTTGTGTCTATCATGTGTCCACAGGTCTGAAAGGTTTACTACTAGTAAAGCCTAGTAGCAACTCAACTAATCATCAACTAAAGAATCAACTTTTCAAAGTCCGTTGATCTGTACAGGACTTCTTCCCACTAAAGATGGCTGATTTGCATTTGAACTAAATAAGTTTGGTGGCATCTCATTGGTGAGCCCCAAAATTATAGAGACTCACAAAGAATGCAGATACCGACTGACACTCTGTAACACATGTCCGTGCTCTTCAGACCTCCATGAAAGGTCTTACACCCGAGTTTTTCGATATCTTCCTCTCATCGTAGAATGTGTCCATTTTCCCCTCACCCCACCCAACTGTGAACCTTTACATTGGTGTGCACTTATTCTGCTCAGTAGGCCTCTGTATCCTGACACGGTGGCTATTTACAGCCCTGCACTACCCTTTGTGCTAGCGTAATGCTTTATAAATACCCAGAATAAAATATATCTAAAGTTATGTACTTTCCTATTGTCTGGGCTATATTGTGATGTGTATGCATGTGGTTGTATGTGCACTTGAGTGCACTTGAAAGATACCTACATGTGTCTCCAAAGCACATTTAATTCAGGCCTAACTCTACATGACTAGCCCTCTGCTACCCATCCCGCTTGAGCACCAGGCGGAAAACTCATTTGCCTGCCAGTGACATTCTAGGTTGAATGGAATCACAGCTACCCAGTAAAGATTTTTAAAGAAGGGTTGATAAGCATCTCAGGCGAGGGGTGGGGCACCACACGTATGGACCTTCGTAGGCTTTCAACATTAAAGTAGGTGTCATAATATAAAAATGCATTCAAATTGTTCACATTTGAGAGAACAATTAAACAGGCAATGTAAAGATATCAGTGCTCCTTCATTGGTTTCAACCGTATCTGTCAGAATAGTTATACAAATCTTAATCTATCTATCTAACCAACCCACCAAAGGAAGCCACGCTCCCCCCCCTTTGCAGGCTGCCATCCCTAGCCTTTGGGGTGGGTGGGATAGGGATTGGAGACCCCATCACCCGGGGCCAAAACAGATATATTAAGGAGAGTTGGCATGCAGCAGCCCTCCCCAAACCTTACTAGGCCTAGGGACCACATCCCCGGGGCTAATTTCCTTTTAAAAGGCGAGATGGCCATGTATCCTCCCTCTCAAAGCTTCATTAGGCTCTGGGACCCCATCACTACGACCAAGTTTAATAACAAAAGTGTAGGAGGCTACGCAGCCCCACCCTCGAGTCTCATTTGGCCCCATGGACCCAATCACCAGGCCAAAATTCAAGTTAAAAAAGGGGAGGGGGCTGCGGGCCCCTCCCAATCCTCATTGGGCCCTGCGGACCCCATCCCAGGGGCAAATTCAACATAAACGTGTAGGGGCAGCACGCAGCCCCCTCCCGAGCCTTGAAAGGCCCCAAGGACCTCATCCCCTGTGGCCAAATCCAATGTAACCCCTTCCATGCTGATGACGGCCCCCAGCCGTCATGCATCATGGTGGGCGTGTGCTGATGACGGCTGGGGACCATCATGAACCCGCCCACTCATTAAAACGGCCGCACAGTCGCAGAGTCGCGGCCGCGCCCAAGGGGTTAAAAAGGGAAGGACACCAATGGGCCCCACTCCTCTAACCACATTAGGCCCTAGGGTCACATTTTATAAAAAATGGGAGGGAGGGGGTGTTTGGCCCTCATCCAGAGACTTCATAGGCCTCAGGGACCCCATCCTGTGGAGTCGTATTTTATTAACAAAACGGGGAGGGGGAGGGCGCTGCCACCTTCCCTGAGCCTCATTAGGCCCAGGCGACCCCTTCTCCCAGTGCTTATGTATTTCAATAGGGTAGTGGGGGCCACACGGCCCACCTCCCCAAGCCTCATTAGGCTTTGCCTGTGGTACTGTGTGCAGTCTAACTACTGCCCCCCCAGGACACAGAGATGGGTCCCTAGGGCTACTAAAAGCTCAGAGAGCCCCCTTTCCCTTTTAAAATGTGTCAAAACCCCGGGATTTTATTTATTTTATTTATTATGCGTTCTTATATAGCCCTCGATTACCCGTAGGCATCTCGGCACTTGCCTTGGGAACCCGTCCTGGCTTTTCCCTGTGAGATACCCGTACTGGACATCCCCAAGGTGAAAGCCAGGCATCCCGCCGCGGGGGGGGGGGGCCGTAGTGGAGATTAAGCAAGCTAATGCCCAGAGCTGCCGAGTGTGAACCCGTGACTCGAGTAGGCACCGAAACGAGAATTATCGAGTCCGTGGATATTTGGGCTCAAGACCCTGCCGTGTCAGGAATTGAACCCTGGTCCCGGGTCTGACCTCTGCTTCAGGGTCTGCCTCCTCTAACCAGTGAGCCACACTTCTCCACTAAGTCACTTTAAGGCTTGGGGAGAGGGCTGTGCGCCCCCCTGCCCTCTATTTATCACTCAGCCCCAGCGATGGGGCAACCCGGGCATTTTTAAGCTAAAGGAGGGGGGTCACGTGCCACCTTCCTTGTTTTTTTTTATTCTGCCAGCCCTCTACCCTCAAAAATCAATCCACAATCCATACCTCATTTCTGGTATCATGCACTTTCCAGCTAGTTTTTGGATTTAAAAAATCTATACCCCAAAGTAACACTGACACTTACTTTCAGAGTGTGGAAAATGAAAATGGTTGATGCTGACTCCCCTTACTGCCCCAAGAAAAAGAACTTCCAAACCAGTCACTCGTCCATCCCCACTCAAAAGCAAAAGGACGGGTCTGACATTTGCTCGGTGACATTATGCGATCTTTAACGACATAACATCAGGCACATGACGCTGAAATGGTAGGTTTGGGAAACGCTGGGCAGACGCGTTTCAGCCTTGCCACTTTCTTCAGTGCCAGTTCCACATCAAGCAGCGTTGTTGCACCTATTATATATATATATATATGTACATATGTATATGTATATATATATATATATATATATATATATATATATATATATATATATATATATATGTATATGTATATATATATATATATATATGTATATATATATATATATATATATATATATATATATATATATATATATATATATATATATATATCATTCTCAGCTCCAAATTGCAGATTATGAGCCAGTTCAGAAATGGCAGGACACTGTGAATTAATAATGAACGATTATTGAGTTTTTTAAATTATTTTTTTAAACACATCTGCCCGCAAAATGTGAATAACTGGATAGAAAGCAATCACTGTGTGGCGTGATGTTCATTGGCTAAATGTACAACAAAATGGGTGTTTCAATTTATATCTTTATTGGAGAGAATATCGAGCAAGAAACACATTATCAGACACAGTCCTGCCCCTCTTGCCCTTCAACTCTAAAAAATTGCTTATCCAAGGCTTGATACTCTCAAGGCTTGACTATAGTAATGTGATCTACCTAGGCGCCCCTGAGGCGACCCTCACCAAGCTTCAAAGAATCCAGAATACTGCGGCCCGGATTATCACAAACACCCATGCCAGAACCTCCGCCAAACCTGCCCTCAAACTCCTCCACTGGCTTCCCATAAGGGAGCGGGTCAAATTCAAGGCCTTGTGCCTAGCCCACAAACTACTTCAAAAGCAAGGCCCCCCCGTTCTCAGTAAACTTATCACACCCTATAGACCCACGAGATCTCTCCGATCGGACACAGAAAATCTCATCACCACCCCCAGATTTAAGAAAACCCGCTCAGGCGGAAGACGTTTCTCAGTCCAAACTGCACGACTTTGGAACTCGCTCCCCCGCGACCTGAGACTAGAAACACGGTACCTTCACTTCAGGAAGAGGCTCAAAACTCATCTTTTTCCCCAATGATTCACGCCCACTCTAAACATTGATCCCCGGTCCCCCCCTTTCCTTCTTCAACCGTCCTCGAACCGGCCCAAACTAAAGAGATAGGGTGCCTAGCGCTGGGATACCCTAGGGTGACTATGCGCTCTACAAAATAAAATAATAATAAAATAATAATGTTGATGAATAAAAGATCAAACATCACTATGCAGGTTACAAAGTAGCCATTTAGAGGTTGTAAAACATTTAGCAGCTGTTTCACAGCCTCCTGCAACACGAATTTGCACTGAGTTCTACAGCCTGGGAAAAATGTATAGTATTTACATCTGTAAATGGGATCAGACAAAATTAAACGGACTAACCGTGCATAAGTGATGCATAGTCAAAATCTAGGCAAATGCGCCTCTGCTGCACGAGGCAGCAAAAGCCTACTCTAAAATCTGTAGCACATCAATAAAAATCATCTCCTGCATATGTCCTCCTGGAATAATCCACACCATAGAAATATGTTATGAAAGAGCAGGACCTTCCATACTGGTCTAGTTAGAGACCTCTCTGTGCATGAACATTCCGTTTATGCCTAAAATTTGGTACATAAAAGTGAATTTCATAAGAAGTCCATCCTACAGGATTGCCTTTGAGCTTTAGGGATGAAAGAGAGCTTGAGATAAAGAGACTGAAGTGTAGGTTGGTGGAAGACAGAGGCATGTGGCGAAATCAGTAACCTTGGTATTCTTCTATAGCATTTGGCACCTCTGGCAGCAGGGACCCAGGAAAACAGTGGCGGCTGCCATCTTTATCGGGTGGTAGGGCGGGGGGTAAGGTTGGGGTTCAGTAATTAAATACAAATATAAAAGACCTACCTGCCTCGGCTACCTTGCTGCTCCTCTCGTCCAGCCCGAATGTGAATGAGTCTCAAGGCACAGTTCCCCACCCAATCCAGATGCTGCTCTCATGCTATCAAAACCACCAGAAATGCCAGTACTGATAACTGTTCAAATGATTTTATCGAACACAGAAGCTCCCAGTCAGTCTGTGATCTGATTACCCAATAATCTTTATTTCATTATAAAACACAGTATATTTTTTGATCAAATTTTTATCAACAAAAACAACGCCAATTTTAACAAAAAATGTGAAGGAGTTAACCAGATATAAACATCACAGTTGATGTTCGGACAAAAGTAGATCTGTATACAAGAAAAAAATCAAAAGGATAAAAAACCAATTCATTCACCCGAAAATGTCATCTTTCATACCACGTTTCCTCAATCATCCTGCTCAACATTCACACACATACTCATGACCCCATAGATAAAAGGGAAAAGTTTTCAAAGTTTCATGGCTCTCATGCTATGACAGTAGCACCAGGATTGGTCTGAGTGGCCTCCTTTGCACTCAGACAGTGCCTTGGAGCCTATGGCTTTTCTCCAACCCGGCTGTGCAACACAGCTGGGGTGGAGAAACAGAAGTGCGCATGTCTGTTTAGCCGACCTAAGACAGCTGGCCAAACAGACATGCGCACTTATAAGTGCACACTACTCATCCTCCCGTACATGCCCAGCACCTGCACCATCCTATACTTATTTTGCAGCTCAGACAGCAATAAATAAAATGATAATAACATTGTGTTATCATTTTATTTATCATCTGCTGGCTCTGGGCAGTGGGGCTGCGCTCCTTTGCCATTACGGAGGAGCCGCCCCTGAGGGACATCTTTGGGCCCCTTCATTGGTTACACATTAGACCTTGATAAGGACCCTGAAAAATCACATTATACTGGACCGAAGGATGCGGTTCTCATGGTTAGTAAAGCATGCGTTGATTATTGACTTTAGGTCTTGCTAGGCCTCATAAATCCATGACAAAACCATTACATACAGTTCTTTCAACCAGCAGTGAACACTACTGTTAACAGCTTTTTGCTGAATCACACTGCCGGATTGTGTTTTAACATTTTTTACAGTTGTAAAGTACTAGCTAGACTGTTGGCACTGGCCCAATGGACCATCAATTCTTGCGCCATTTTCTGTGTCCTCTGCTCTGACTTCTGCAATCGGAATTCATTCCAGAACCATGGGGGCTTTTTCAAGAGACGTTGCTACTGTGTATGTATTGAAGCTCAGCATTAAAATGTGTTTTATTGAGAACTATGTTTTTTATAATTTGATTTTTTTAGCTATAGGTATTTCACATTTTTATTATGTTATTGGTTTTGATGTCAGATCTGTTATTGATAAAATGGCGCTGCAAGTCTGAACTTTGGTGGTAGAAGTAAATGGTACAATGATCTTGTGTTATGGTATCTGCGGGGTCTCTGTGCAGAAGTGTACTTAGCCTAATTGCTACATCATGTCCCGAGGTTGTTGTTTATAGTAAAACGACACCACCATCAATTCTTTTGACATTTTATCCCTTGTATTCAGATAAGCCATGTTGACTCTCGTTTTAAATTTCCCCTGCTGTCATTCTTCTCTTGCAATTAGAGATTGTGATCACAAGCAATTTGTTCCATAATTAGAACAATTAACGCGCAATAACCTTAAGAAAATATTCAGAAGAAAAACTTACAGCATTTGTACAACTAAACATACCTAGAACATAAAAGGGAAATTCCAATCTCCTATGTGCTGGTTTATTTTCTTTGCCTTTGGAATACCAAGCAATGAACAACAACTATAAGTCAAATACAAAAAACGATTGTGTTTTTTGGTGGAGCAGAGCGGGCAAATGACTAGCCAAGTTCACAAAGCTCTCAGCCAGTCAATCATCGACTATAAGTAAAAGTAATATATTTAAAACACACACACACACACAGCACGCACGCACGGTAGCACACAGGGGTCGGCGGACATCTTCGTTCCGCCCACGGAATGTGCGGAGATTTGCCCCTTCTGCCTTTCGCAATGAAGACGTAGAAACGAGGCAAATTGCCGCACACTCGGGGGCGTAACGGAAGTTGGCCGCCCGCCTCCCGCCCACAGTATTAAATTAGATTAAAAAGCCTAAAATAAGGTTTAAATAAAACTTACCTTATCGCGGGGTCATCCTTGTCCATCTAGCCTTCCTCTTGGAACTGCGCATGCGCGGGAGCCTGCGTATGCGCAGTTCCTGGCGAGGAATGCACATGCGCAGGTTCCTGCGCATTCGCTGTTCCGAGAAAAAGGCTTGATGGACAGGGATGACCCCGCGATAAGGTACGTTTTATTTAAATCTTATTTTAGGCTTTTTAATCTCATTTAATATTGCGAGCGGGAGGTGGGCGGGAGGCGGGCGGGCGGCGGCGGGGGGTCGGGCGGCGCGTAACGGAAATATGCAGAGAGGCACGGAGATTGGTTCAATCACCGTGCCTCTCCACGTAAGTCCCTTACGTGACTTCCGCCCACCCTCCTTCTCAACATTGTTAATAAACAGCATATCCCTCGCAGACGTATATGGTATATGTCATGTTGCCTTTTCATCTACAGAATTTATAAACAGAGGTTTTCTACCAAAACCTGAGCAAGAGATGCAGCGAGACAGAATCTTAATAAATAAGTGCTGTGAATCCAAAATCCATTGTTTCCTTGTGGAAATATGGAACGATGCCTGGATATTCTGTACTGTGGAAATAAGACTCGATTAGACCTTAGGAAAGTAGCAGCAAAAGTGTGACTCCAGGTCTATTTGTACACTTCCTTGCATTAACGTGTTTGAGTGAGACAAAATTATTTTCAATGATGATACAGCATACATACACATATATACTTTTACATATATTTTTAATACTCAGTAATGTATTGGTTACGGCATCCATGAATTATTTGTCATGCTTTAAACTCAAAAGCTGTGCTGTTCCCCACATCCATAATGTTCAATACATCCCAAATTGGTTGTTTCAGGTGGGGCTTTTGAATGCATTGATTACTTAGTGTTATATAGAATACTCGCATCAGTAAGTAGCTTCACCTAGAAATCAACAGTTCACATACTAACATCCAAAACATTAAAATTAAATCAAAGGTACTCAGAATGATAACATAGAAGCAGCATTAATGTATGGAGTTCAGAAATCAACTGGAGAGTGTGTGCACACAGGTGTCTAAAAGTATTGCCACTGTGTGCCCAAAACCTTACTAAGATGTTTGCGAGACATCACTGACACTCTTATTTCCTCACGTGAGTATAATCTGGATGCTTTTTAAGGTCTAAGCCTACCAGAAAGACTGGTTTGCTAAAGACATTTTAGAGACATTCAGAACGGTTTCCTGGGAATGCATTCTGACTCTTGCTTACCATTGGCGTTGTGGTTTGTAACTCACATTTTCTGGCTTTCTATTTCCTGGCTTTTTTAGTTTTAGGCTTTCCAGGTTCAATTTACCCCTCCCACAGACAGAGGAAAGCCTTTTCACACTACCTGCTCCTTTCTGTAAACTGGCCTGTACATTTTGTTCTTATCTTGTCATATTTGCTGTGCACTCAAAGACAGAGGTCAAATGTCAGGCTCTGTCTTCCAAGGGAATTTGGTGTTTACTGTTCTTTCTCTGACTTCAAAGTGATCGGATTTAAGTGGCAATCCTGCTGGATAATGGGGTAGAGGAAAGATTTTTTTTTCTAGCCCTCAACATTTAAATGAACTGCACAAATATATCAGAATTAGCAAAGCACAAATGAAACACATTTTTGTTAATTCTAAAGTTCGTTGGAAACAAATACTTGAATATGATCAAAACAAATCAATACACTAGATGATGAACATTTTACACATTATCACCTGTGCGCTGTATAGTTTTATTTGTAAAACTGTATGTCTGTGCAAATGTAATAGTAATTTCAATTGAAAATGGGTTGTCTGTAATGGCAGTGTGTTAGCACACCATACATATCGGATTTTACACCACTCCACTCTACTCTGCACCACTCCACAGCACTCTATTCTGCACCACTCCACTTTACACCACGTCATTACACTCTGCTCCAGTCTGCACCACTCCAGTCTATGGCACTTCACTCTACGCCTCTCTAATCTACTATGCACCACTCTATCTATGCTAATGCACTCTACTCTGAACCACTGCACTCTTTGCTACTGCATTCTACACCTCTCAATCTAGGCAACTCCACTCTAAACAACACCACTCAAGGCCACTCTGAAACACTTCACACTGTGCCACTGCACTCTATGCTAATACACTCTATGCCAGTGCACTCTACTGTGTATCACTCCATTATACGCCACTGCACTCTATGCAATTCCACTGTATGCCACTGTAATATACTTTGCACCGTTGTACTCTATGCCACTGCACTCTACACCACTTTATGCCATTACTCTATGCAACTTCATCCTACCCTGCACCACTCCACTCTACCTCACTTCACTCTATCCTGCACCACTCCACTCTCCGCCACTTCTCTCTATTCTGAAACAATTGACTCTACACCACTACACTCTGCTCCACTCCTCTCCACTCTGCCCACTCCACTCTATGCCACTTCAGACTATGCCACTCTACATCACTGCACTCTACTCTGCAGCACTGCAGTCTATACCACCGCTCTCAACACCACTCTACTCTGCGCCACTGCAATTTACGGAATTTTAAACCACTGCACTCTACAACTCCCACTGAACTCTCTGCCTCTCTACTGTGCACTACTGCACTCTACGCCACTGTACTCTGCTGCATCACTCTACACCACCCCACTCTATGCCACTATACTCTACTCGGGACCAATCTATGTCACTGCAAAATACGCCACTCTGCTTTGCACCACGGTATGCCACTGCACCCCTATACTCCATGCCACTCTAATCTACTCTACACCACTGCACTCTACGCCACTGTATTCTACGCCCCTGCAGCCTATACCACTGTACTCTGGACCACTCAGCTCTGCACGACAGCATTCTTCTCCACTGCACTCTACTATGAACCACTCTAATCTATGCCACTGAATTGTACGCCACTGAGTTCTGTGCTGCTGCACTTTACACCACTGTACTCTGCAAAACTCTATTCGATTGCATTCTACAATAGTCCACTCTGCTCTACTCTAAGCCACTCCATTCCACTCCACTGAAAGCCACTGCACTGTACTTTACTGTGCACAACTGTACTCTGCACCACTGCACTCTACACCACACTACTCAACCTCACTACACTCTATTCCACTGTACTCTATTCTGCACCACTGTACTCTATGCCTCTGTACTCTACCACACTCCACTCTCCCCACTGCACGTGGAAGTAGTGCTCTGATTTGTCATTAACAGATGTAGAATCCATTTCATGGAAGTGAGGCAGGGGACCTTACGGGTGCGATGATTATGGGAAGCCACTATGGTAATTTTTGAGTCTGATGAAAAGAGGCCTAGCCTTCCACCCAGTGGCTAGTCTCGCAGTTTTGCTCTGGAATAACTGAAATTGTAAGACTACTTTTTTTTCTAGCAGGTTCATAGAGAGTGAGTACCGTAGTGAAAACCTCTGGAGAGACCCTTAGGATAATGAGAGGTTGTCCATCCAGCATGTGGAGGTGGTGGTGGGATAAACTAAACACATATTTAACCTGAGGTTTAAGGGCCATTTTTGAGTTCAGATTTACTCCTCCAAAGGATACAAACAGCAGATCGTACTATTCACCCACTGAGACATGTCAATGCAACAAAAAGTATAGTTTTTCCCCTCAGGAAATGAGCAAAACATCAGAGCATTGATTGGTTGAGAGACTTGAAGAGAAAGCTCTCACCACAAAAGGAAGAATGGCCACGAAATTCACAGTCATGGATTGGTGGAAGAACGTCGAGTGTTTTGTAGTTCATCATGATGTTACTTTCATGAAGTTTTTAGTTACGTTTTTGTACCTTTGGCTGTGCGCAGAAGATTAGGCATAATGCTCACATCCGGATCATATTTGTGCCTTAGATCTGCGTAATTACCATAAACCAATGGATTATTCATAGCAATGTCCAGCTCTTCCAGCGTGTTTGAAAAATACAGTACATAGTTGTCACAACCAATACTTTATGGCAAAGTTGTTGTGCTGCCTTTAATTGCATACCTACTGGATAGGTGTGTAATGGGAGAATCTAACTTTCTGGCTATGGCTGTTTGGTGTGGGTAACACAATTCTTATGATCTTTCATTGATGAAGTGCCCTTCAGCTCTCAAACTCGTCCATTAGGTTTTTATTCCACACAAATATGTACGAAAGGGGGAACATTTATAAATTGTAAGCAGGTCAAATTTAAATTGGACACTTATCTTTTTATTTCCATATTTCTAAATACGTTATATCACTCTTTTTTATTATATTTTACTTTTCTTTACGTTTGAGTGTCCAACATGCCATATGCATGTATTTTTTTTAGAAAAATAGAGAGTTACATTTATAGGTCAAAGCCTACCAGACTGCACAGCTGTCTGGTTTGCTAATGACATCTTGGGGACATTTGGAAAGCTTCCCTGGGAATGCATTATGCCCATTGCTTACCATTGGCTTCGTGGTTTGTAACTCACATTTGCTTGCTTTCTATTTGCCGGCTCTCATTGTTTTAGGCTGTTCAGCTTGAGTTTGTCCCTTCCCTTGCCCAAGCCCTATTTACAGTATTCTTCCACCAGTCCTGGATTTGTGTAAACAGGCCTTAAAATCTTGTTCTTAACTTGTCACATTCCCTGTGCATTCAAAGACAGAGGTCGAATGTCAGGCTTTGTTTTCCAGGGAGCTTGGTATTTCCTTTTCTTTCTCTGACTTCAAATGAGAGAATTTATGTGACAATCATGCTAGCTACAAGGGGAGTGTGTGAGAAAGGCTGTAAGTTTTTTTTTTCTGCCACACTACAAAATGTATATGTTTGTAAATGAACTGTGGAGATATTCCAGAATATATCAGAATTAGAAAAGCACAAATTAAGCACATTTTTTGGTAAATCTGAAGTGTGATCGAAACAAATATTTAAATATGATCAAAACAAATCAATACACTTGGTGAGGACATTTCCACACATTATCGTTTGTGCACAGTATCATTTTATCAGTTAAACTGTATATCTGTGCAAATGTAATTGTCATTGCAATTGAAGATGTGTTGTTTGTAATGGCAGTGTGCTACCACACCATGCATATTCCTCTCTGCGCCACTCCACACTACACCAATCCATTCCACGCCACTCCATATTGCGTCACTGCACTCTACTCTGCTCCACTCTATGACACTTCACTCTACGCCTCTCTACTTTATACCACTCTACTCTATGCCATTGCACTCTACCCCACATTACTCTACCATGCACCACTGCAAGCTTCACAAGTGCACTGTTCACCACTGCACTCTATGCCACTCTAATCTGCAACACTGCACTCTATGTCAATGCACTCTGTAACACTCCTCTCTATGCCAGTGCACTCTATGCCAATCCACTCTAGGCCAGTCTAATCTACTCTGCACTCTAGGCTACTGTACCCTAAAGTGCAGCACTCCACTCTACTCTGAAACAACCTACTCTTGGTGGCGTAGCAAAGTCTGGTGGTACCCGGTGCAGAAAATTTCTTTGTCACCCCCGGATTGACAAATGGCAAAAATATGTGTTTAAAATACATATATTTATGCCATTTTGTCAACCCCCCCCCTCAGTGATGACACCCGGGGCGGCCCGCACCCACCGCACCCCCCTTCCTATGCCACTGTCTACTCTACTCCACTGCACTCAACGCAATTGCACTCAGTGCCACTCCACACACTGCCACTCCACTCTACTCCACTCTACTCTGACCCACTCCTCTTTACTCTGCATCACTAAACTACGCAAATGAACTCTACAGCACTTTACTCAAAACCAATGCACTCCGTGCCAATCTCTGCACCACTGCACTCTACGACACTAAACTCTACTCTGCAACACTTTATGCTACTGCACTCTTTGCCATTTTACTCTACATCACTCTATTCTACTCTGCACTCAGCGCCATTGCACTCAGCACCACTCCACTCAGCACCACTCCACTCTGTGCCACTCCACTCTACTCTGCACCTCTGCACTCTACTCTGCATCACTGTACTCCACAATGATACAGTCTAAACTACTTTACTCAAAACCCTTGCACTCTATTTCAATCTACTCTGTACCTTTGCACTCTAAGGCACTATACTCTGCAAAACTTTACACCACTGCACTGTACGCAATTGTACTCTATGTCACTGCACTCTATGCCATTCTATTCTACTTGGCACCACTGTACTCTGCTACTGCTCTCAATGTCACTCTACTCTGAACAACTCTACGGCACTGCACTCCAAACCTATGCACTCTACTCCACTCTACACCACTGCACTCTGCAACAGTCTGCTTTGTAAAACTGCACTCTCTGCCACTGAACTAAACACCAATTTACCTAAAAACAATGCATTTTACGCACTGCACTCTATGCCAACTACTCTGTACCACTGCACTCTATGCCACTATACTCTACTCTGCAACACTCTACACCACTGCATGCTAAGCCACTCTATTCTACTCTGCACCACTGTACTCTATACCACTGCTCTCTGTGCCAATCTCTACCCTGCAACACTGCACTCTATGACACTGTATTCTGCATGACTACACTCTACGCCACTGAACTCATTGTCACTCTACTCTACACCACTGCACTCTAAGCCACTGCATGCTACACCACTCTACTCTATTGTGCACTATGTCACTGCACTCTACACCTCTCTTTTCTACTCTGCCCCACTGTACTCTATGTCACTGCTCCCTGCACACCCTACTCTTCACCACTCTATGCCACTGCACTCTACTCCGTTGTACTCTACTCTGCATCACTCAACACCACACCTTTCTAATGCACTCTACGCCAATGCAGTGTACGTCACAAAACTGCATCTCTCCAGACCACTCTAATCTTTTCTGCACCACTGCACTCCACTCCAAGCCAATGCACTCTTCACCAATCTACACCACTGTACTCTATACCACTCTACTCTACACCACTCCACTCTACCCTGAACTACTCCACTCTCTGCTGCTTCACTCTACTCTGAAACAATCTACTTTATGCAACTGCCGTCTGTGCCACTGCATTCTACTCTGCACCACTCTACTCTACGCCACTCTATGTCACTGCACTCTACGCCAATGCACTCTACATCACTTTACTAAAAACCAATGCACTCTACGCCACTGCACTATATGCCAATCTACTCTGCACCACTGTACTTTTTGCCACTTCTCTCTAGGCCACTCTATGATGCTCCACTCTACAATACTCCACTCTATGATGCTCTAGTCCATTAAACTCTACTCCACTCTACACCACTACTCCACTCTATAACTCTCAAACATAACTCCCTCTATGCCACTCCATTCCACTTACTGCATTCTATTCAATGACACACTACTCAACTCTATGCCACCTCACTCTGACAATCTACTCCACTCTATGCCACTCAACTCTACAACACTCCGCTCTATGCCACTCTACCCTATAATACTCCACTCTATGACACTCTATGCCATTCCACTCTACATCACTCCACTCTACAATACTCTACTCCACTCCATGCCATTTCACTCTGCTACACTACCCTACTCCACTCCACACTATAACAATCCACTCCGCTCAATGCCACTCTACTCTACAGCACTCTACTCCACTCTACGCAACACCCTCTATGCCACTCCACTCTGCTCTACATCACTATGCACCACTCCACTCTATGAAACTCAAATCCACTCTACACCACTCAACTCTAGTCCACTCTAAACCCTTTCACTCTATGAAATTCTGCTCACTCGATGCCACTCCATTCCACTTCAATCTACGTAACTCACCTCTATTCTACCCCACTCTACACCACACCAAACACTCCACTCTACTCCACAGGTTTTTTGTCACAACTTTTCTAGGCTATTAGGTTTTTAACACAGACTGTTTTGGGGGGATTTTCATTTCAGTTGACTGTTGATCAGTGATAACAAGCCTCAAGGCGCCCAAAGAGGATTGGTTTATTGTTAAAATATAAAGATATAAAGCGAAAAGTAAAGTTGATTGCATATAAGATTGAAAGTAAAATATCTACTGCAGGTACCCCACAATATTGATCAGATATAATGCCTAACATCGAACAGCCACATATCTGCACCAAATAACAACTGCCTTTAAGTAGAGACAAATCTACTGCTTCCTCATTCCTAGCACACACTCTCAAACTCCCCTTTGACTTAGTCCTACTCCAACACCTTTTGCCAAAGTATCCATACCGTAAGCAACCAAGGGAATTGCGATGAAGGGAAAAATGGAGGTACAAGTAAAAAGAAACCTTTGCAACATAGCAGTGCAAATATCATTGTCTTCTGATTGATAATATGCATTTGTGATGCAATCATTCGCGATTTTCAACCTCGCTCATTTATTGCGTTGATTTATCCTAGTAAGTTGCATTATTCTTCCGGGTCATGTCCTAGGATTAGCCAATAAGCAAATACTAGAAAGATGCTCTAAGTAGATAGACAGGGGATGTGAATGTTGCCCTTTTCTTACTTTAAAGACTAGTTGGTAGGTACATAGTTAGGCAGAATTATTAGGCACACTTAGAAATAAAGGTACGTGACTACATTTTAAGAACATGCCTTTTCTGATCTAAAAGCCTAAGTCAGTCCAATCTTTGGGCTACATCATATATAGAGAAGCTCATTAGTTTGGTATTGGTAATGTCATCATCCCAGCTGCTGCTATAATACCCACAGCTGCTAGGCGGATAGCCCTTTTGTCGCATTACATCAGCTCTCTTTTGCCCTAAATCAAATCCTATCCCTTAAACTTTCTTGAAAATGCTGTGAATTTAAGTGAATGGCTTGAAATGTGTTTGGACTGTACCTCCATGAAAATGTACACCCTTGATTATATCTCACAATGAAAAGGTACAGAAGGTACTGGGAGGCGACTGGCTTGAGTAGAAAATGTCTCTCAGAGAACCTGTTTGCTCTCCCAACAGTCTCATGTGATCGAACAATTATGAAAACTTCTGATGCTAAATTTTGTATTGTGTGACATTCATAAAATTTACACATTTCATCAGTGTAATTAAAATGTGGCACAGGCCATGTCGTTGTGGTTAACTGCGATGCAACTCAACTATGAAGCACAATATTATCTTCTCTGACACTGGCTGGTCTGAGTCTAAATCCCACCCGTGCTAACTACCCGTGGTCACTCTTTTTCTCCTGCCGCGTTTATCCCCTTCAGTTCATTGGCAGAACCTGTATGTTAAGGTAGAAATTTATCTGGTCGAATTTCCTCCTTTTATGGAAAGTGTTGGTTGAGGCGTGTGAGACCCTGATACATTATGTGCTGATGGGTAAGAGAAGTTAAGGACATGTTTCATGCAGCTCTCAATACCCACACAATACGTTCCTGAGAGTTTAAGTAGAGCTACCACTTTAAGCAAGGAAGAATCCTTTTTGTGCACTAAAAATGTCGCACATTCCACCCAACCAAACAAAACTAAGGAGATAAACAGAATGCGAATAAGCCAAAGGATGCAGACCTTGTAAGCAAAAGACAACTTACCTTAAAGTGAGGCTACATTGTTCTAATTCAATATTACTGGTATATTTAAGACAATCTTACATTTGTACTCACCAAAATCGAATGGCTGTCTGGCGCCAAATAAGAACTAGGGAGCTTTGAATCAGCTGCAAGCGTCATGAGCCTAACACAAAAAAACTCAAAAACAAAATACTAATAAAAATCCCCGCAGCAGGATAGCAATCCTCTCATTTGAGAGAACTCCAGCGTGAAATACGTTTTGTTATTGGTAACACAAATTACACGTCTTATTTCCTTATGTCCAGGGAAAGCAACTCACACCTATTAAGAACCGTGACGGAACCACGCTGAGCTCACCGTGGAAACTCGCGGCCACCGTAGCGTGGCTTCAGCTGCCGGGACACTGGGGACGCCTCTTTTTACGGTGGGCTTACAAGAAATTCCTTAGTGAACTGCGGTAGGGGTAGAGTCTGTTGGTTTTACTTCTAGTTTACAAAGTAAACATGGCGCACAAGTGCGATTACATACCCACGCGGTGGGTGGTTAAAAGAACGTGGAACAAAATGATACGAAAACAAATGCAACCAAAATGGATGACAGAGTTTACCCCGAGAGGTCACAGGGTAAATGTCAAGGTTGATTCAAATGGTACTTTCTGGACAAACGGGGGCACGTGGGTGAGCTCTCACACAGTGGGCCCGATTCTTAAAGGTCTGTGAGCACCTGTGTTCAGATAGTGGGAGTTTCTGGATAGATTCACTTGGGGAAATGATTGAATACTCACATATTCGTATGTTTTTGAGAAGCTACCTACCTAAGCAGTTCCCCATCCCGGACATGCATGTACATTTTATACTCCAGATAAAGGCTCCCCTTCCATTGCAGTAATGGTGAGAGAAAACACACAAAAATGGTGGGGGATCCGGGAAAGTTTTCATCGCGGAAAACAAAATTATTACACGTGGAAAAAAAATTATTCTACAGGTGAGAAACTAAACAAGTGCAAACAAAAGCATATTCGCTTTGTGTGGTATTTACACGCACACAATCAACACCTTCTATAATTTTGGGTAGAGAAAGATTTGTGCTGCAGAGTAATCAAATAAATCAAGGACTGGCGTAGATTTACATGACTATACCAGGAACTCTTTGAGCATTCCAAACATATTGGAAATGTGCTTCAGATACAGGGTGAGCACAAAAAAAACAAATGTATAACTTTCTTTTGATGTTTTTTTTTTACTGCACACTCTAGGAGAGAGTTCATTAGTTTCAGGCAACTTTTTCAGTGTGGTCAAGACCAGTGGCTGAATTGCTGACCTTGCAGTTTAGTAATCTGGGCTCTGTTACATGATATGCCCGTGCCTCAAAACTGTAGACATGTTTAATGTACATAAATACAACTGACTAGTGTACTGTGTGGTCCTGTCTTAATATATTTCTACCCTATGCTTTATCTTATCCTGTTTTGTGTATTTGATGGCAATGGATGCTTTGAACAACGCACCCGTGGACAGGCAATGGTTAAAGGAGGCTGTAATAGTTGCAGACTGTGCGCTGTGAAAATGGCATTAACATAGCACAAACATTATGTCAGTACCACATGTTGGAACTACACCTGCTTCCATAACAATGACCTCTATAATCTACGCTGATCCTTTGAATACTAAAAGAAATGTAGTGAGTTTATATAAGGTTATGTTATGCAGATATGTAGCGTGCGCTATCACCTGGGAGGGTATCCTGGCACTGAGCAGGTGTTTGTCTAGTTACACCTAGGCCCTAGTGAGACGACTCGAAAAGTTGCTGGACTTATGAGCTATCCTTTCTTAGGTGGCCTAGTTGAGCCTTCCATACGGTGCTGAAGTTGCCACACCTTTGGTGTGAGCAGTTACATGGCAAGGATGCCATGGGCCCTGGTGCAAGCAAGGCAAATTTGCACTTTGGTTACTGTTGGGGTAATAAATTACAGCAATTATCAAGGTTCGGGGGGGGGGGCTCAGGGTCAGGGTCCTGAGCCCCAACAATACCGGGCCTGCTGCACCAATGATAGCTAAGCCTCTAGGTGTGAATCTGTTGTTAGGAAGGGTTCTTCTGCTGTCACAATGCGTACAGCCAAGGCCAGACTGGCCGTAGCAGACATCAGGCATTTTCCCGGGAGGCTGGTAGGGTGTGGGCCAGTTTTGCAGCAGTGGGGGGCGTTTTTTTGTTACAGGGAGCTGGTTTTGCAGCAGTGCTGCAATATCAGCTCCCAGTAATAAAAGCAGCAGTGGTTTACACTTGCACCCCTTCACACCCATCCTCCCCTCCTGTGGGGCTGGTCTTACACAATTGCATGGGCTGCTTTGGATTCCCAGTCTGGGCCTGCGTACAGCAGTAGTGATTTTGTTTTCGTCTGGTAATTGAAAGGTTTTGCAGAAAGGCACTATGTACACAATTGTGTTTCAGGACCACTACATTCCTGCTTAAATGATGCTACTGGAAAAAGAGACTTTAGTCTGATTAGATCATGGAAAACAAACTTTAGGGGGGAGGTAATTGCTGTGCGGGACGCTCTAGAGGTTATTACAACTCTAGGCCTCAGGTCCTTTTAAATGTTTCCACATTATCCTGCACAGTTACAGAAGCCTGGTGCTCGCAGGGTCATTTCCCTTAAAGAAGTGCTGGTCACTTGTGGGGATTTTCCACTGCATCACTACAGACCACATCTCAGTTTCAGCTTTATTAGACAAACGTCTATGTTTCTGATTTGTTTGCACATTCAAATCGCTAGCATTTTATGTATTTTGAACTTCCAATTTGACACTGGGATCACGGATTGGATTGTGTTGAAAGCAGCGGACGGCACAGGTAAACGCAGTGGGGTGAGTCGGGTGGGACGGGGTGGGACGGGGGAGTCGATAGATGACGGAATAGGTATAATTAAATAAAAAAGAACACCTATTCCATCGTCTGTTGGCTTCCACCCCCTGCAGTGCTCTGCCCCGCCCTACCGCCTCACCACGCTTACCTGTGCCGGCCGCCGCTGTGTGTTGAAAGAATCTGTTCTGGGTAACTTTGTCTTCATGCAGTTTTGTGCTGATCACTCCAAAAAATAACTTGCATTGACTTGTGAGTGCAAAAACATATTTTTTGCAGTGGTCTATAAATGGAAATGTTGGTGCAAAATCGCTCAGCACAGGTCAGCCGAGGCTGGTAGTGGGAGTACCTGCAGGGCGGTGACGTGGGGAGGGGGAGGGGCAGGGTGGGGGGTAGTAATGTATGGATTACGGAGTTTTACAGGTAAGTAAACATTTAAATAAATAAAACGAATTTCGTAGCGCGCACTGCATCGCATTTGAGGATGCAGTGCACTCAATGAAATTCGTTTTATTTATTTAAATGTTTACTTACCTGGGAAGCTCCGTATTCCATACATTACTACCCCCCACCCTGCCCCTCCCCACGTCACCGCCCTGCAGGTACTCCCACTACCGGCTGGCACAGGTGCAAAAATTCTTCCATCTGGAGCAATTACGGTTGTGTTATGTAAAAGCTAACTTACTAGGTTTGTGTTTTTTGCTTACATGCTGCAGTGCTGCCAGTGGTTTATTTGTAAAAAAAACATAAGTGCGGGGGCTCTTGCCAGGAGGCAGCAGGCATTAGCCAATTTTTGCTGTTAGCGCTGCCTAAAACAGAACCAACTACTAACCATGAAAGTGGGGGATGGATGTGGCATAATGGCCAGAACTGCCGACTTCGGAGCTTGGGTACCAGGTTCGAACCTTGGCGGCCTCTCAACAACTTGTGTTTCTGGGCAAATCACTTAATCTCCCCGTGCCTACCATAAATGAATGTGTCCTTCACTGGTGCTCATTAAAAGCGCCCGGTGTTGATGATTAAGTGCCAGTGCGCAGCAGTGGAAACCACCGGCTCAAATTAAGCACTGAATGTTGCTCATCAAAAATTGCTTATTTAACGACAATAAATCATACCCGCTTAAATGTGTCTTGACTTTTGTAAGGGTGCGTCATAGAATTAGAGCTTTTACTTCTGCGCCTGCTGTTATGTTCGACACTGTCTGCCGCCCTTCCCTCTTACAATTTTAGACTGGATCTCCTCCAACTTCTCCGACAGTTCGAACCTTTTTTAATTTCTCCCATTTACATTACCTCATTTTAGCACAGACTCTGGCATACCTCAGGGCTCGATCATCTCACAACTTCTTTTTTATTTCACTACATTCTTATTAGGACAATTAAAAAGTGTACAAAAAGTAAAAGAAGGCCCATTTTTCACATTATACATGCTAAGAAGTACATAGTCACGGAGTGGTCGCAACATTGATGAATGCACACATTTTAAAACAGGAAGTCTACAAGGAAATTCATTCAAGGTCTAGGGCAGAGTTAGCAGAGTGTGATATGCATAATAAAATATAATAGCCAAGTAATCAAAACACTTGGAGAGTATGAGATGAAAATAGATTGGGTATGTACTTTCGAGGAGCATAGGAAACGGGGAAAGTGGAGTCAGTGGCGTAACAATAACCCCTGCAGCCTCCAAGGCACTGGGGTCCCCTCCGGCACTGTGCATGGACAGGCCTGAAATCCTGAATGGGTCTGGAGAGTAAGGGCTTGCACTTTGCAGGGGACCCCTAAAGTTTTGTTACGCCTCTGGGTGGAGCACAAGGGGGTATGGTAGGAAACGTCTTGTGGGAGGGAGGGAAGGAGGAGCAAGGACACCTTTTCTTAGAGCACCATTGGTTTGGGGTGGCCAAGGAGTGCTTCTCCGGTGTGTCGCCCAAGCTGGGAGGGGTTGTGGCCTTATGGCTGGAGCTGCCGACCTTGGAGCTGGGGAACCAGGTTGGAGCCTCGGTGTTGGCTCAGCTTCCTGTGATTCTGGGCAAATCACTTCATCTGCCCGTGCCCACCAAAAAATGAATGTGTCCTTGTGTAACGTAACTGGTGCTCATGTAAAGCGCTCCAATACCTTCGGAGCGAGTTCGCGCTATATAAATCTACACACAAAAAAGCCCAGGGAACCATTGATGGACAGAATGCTGAACAGTGTCAAACACTTACCCCTAGTACAGAGGTCTGGGGCTAAATTCATAGTTTTTTTGCTATAGGAATAGGCAGGGTTGGACTGGGACAGTAAATAGGCCCTGGCCCAAAGTAAAAATGCCCCATTAGTGAATCAAATAGCTAAAAATGTGGCCCACACTTGCAAATCGGGGCAGTTTTGAACTTGAGACGCAGTATAAGTGATTTGGAAGGTACGTGAGACTGCATGCATTTGTGCTTGCTCCAGTCGATGCTTATTAGGGAAATCAACAGTAAAAATAGACCCAGCAGACCATATAACAGGCCCACAAATAGCCAAAAAAAGGTTGCTCGATGATCTGTCAGACCTGCGTTTCCATCACTGTCAAGTTGCCTGGTATGCCAGTCTGACCCTGGGCATAGGAATCTAAAGTAAGTTGGTCAGAATCACAAAACGCCGTGCATGAGTGAACTCGGGATTGTAGTCTTTTAAAAAAAAAATTATAAATGTTTTTATTAACACAAATAGCGCAAATACATTGGATACACGAGTTGGGCGAGAAGATGCATGATGTTACAAAACCACATAGACAACAGAATAGGATGGCAATGTTACTAACAGAGGTCACAGTTCATTCGATCATCGTAGAACTACAATCAGTGAGAGTTACTTTTATACAGTGCTGGCCCGTCAGTGAGAACGGGGGGGTCTATCTTCTCTCCTTCCCGCGTTGAGCTTAAAACCTCCTCATCATCTCCCATTTCCAACCCATAGTAATTCAACCAAGGTGTCTAGATCGTTTAGAATTGTCAGGGGCACCCTCTAGCCTTATACGTTACTCTCTCCGTTATGAATGTATTGACCCATGCAGGACTTCCATTCGGTCAGTGTAGGGGGACTTGGTGCTCCCCAATAACAAGCTATGTCTCTTCCGGCCACCACCATCCCTAGGTTGCATGGTAAAAGTTTGCTACGCGGCAGGTCTATTTCCTTGGGGATACCCAACAGGACATACTTAGCAGGATTGTAGTCTTGACCTACAAATTTCAATAGGCAGCCACCTCATCCACCTCAGCACACGGGGCAGGAAAATTGCCTGTTTGTTTTAGTGTCACTGTCAATCGTGAAACCACCCAACCTGAGCTCTAGGCGCCATATTGTGCTAAGGTGGGCCCTTCTGCCTATTGCTAACGCTCCACTTCCTTATCGACCACATTAGACTCTCCGAGGCACAGGTTAAACCCGGAATGCCAAGTGCCAAACTGAAATGTTTGAACAAAGGAACTCTTTATGGAAGCACAGGTGGTGCAGACTAATTGATTTCCCAAAGAGTCTGTGATTTTATTTGCATTCCTTTCTTATTCATAAAAGTTTTTGAATCCGTATAGTTCCCTGATTGCTTTACTAGTGCTTATCTGCTCACTGTTCTGTAACCTTTCACACGTCATCACAAACTTCCTTTTATTTTTGTAAGTCATAAAAATCCTCTAACGAGTTTAACATTTTCCAAAACCAGGACAGAATCTGCTTTGTCAAAGAGCCCTGGAAACTGTCTTTGTAACGAAGCCTGAGAAACGGAAACTTGCAGAACAAAAAAAAACCACAAAAAAATCCCGACTCTTGTGCATCTCTGTCTGGCGGGCTAACAGAAGGTCCCTGGATGGAGTGCACACCATTGGTCGTTCTACCATCTGATATTAGAAGGGTAATTACTTTACTTTTCAGTCTGGTTGGGCGTAAAAGAGGCCTGTTTGAACATCAGAGTACACCCATTGGGCCGGATTCACATAACTAACTTACGACAATATCCTAAACTTACTACCATTTTGGTATTCACAGAAGGCACTTACTCATTTTGGTATTCACAGAAGGCACTTACTTACTCATTTTGAGTACTTACTCATTTTGAGCAATTTACTCATTTTGAGTAACTTACTCATTTTGATATTCACAGAAGGCACTTACTCATTGATGAATAAGTGCCTTCTGTGAATACCAAAATTAGTAACTTACTCATTTTGAGTAATTTACTCATTTTGAGTAACTTATTTATTTTGGTATTCACAGAAGGCACTTACTCATCAATGAGTAAGTGCCTTCTGTGAATACCAAAATGAGTAAGTGCCTTCTGTGAATACCAAAATGGTAGTAAGTTTAGGATTTTGTCTTAAGTTAGTTCTGTGAATCGGGCCCATTGTTTACCGGCACTTGAATAGCAAATGCTGCTATTGCCCAACCTAATACTAATCATTTTATCCACCTCAGAAAAATGATAATCTAAGTCAACCTCGTGAGCCACGAGTTACAGATGTAATCTGTAGGGGCGTAACTCGCTCAGCGAGCTGACTGCCCTCACACGCAACCGAACCTGCCAGCCAAAATCTAACAAACACAATAAATAAAGAGAAAAAGGGGCTCTGCGCTGATCTACAAAGAGGAAGCTGATGAAATTGTTGAGACTTGTTTTCAAGAATTTAGATTTTGAGGTAAACTATGTAGGAAGTGGTGCAGCAAGGCTGTCACAACACAACAGGGCTCTCTTGTAGTGATAGTGCCTGCGGCGACTAATAGCACTGTGCAAAGTCACAATAGCTGCATGGCAAATTGGGTGACGCCAAGGACAAGCCAACCAAGTCTGATCTAGTGGGTAATTTAGCCAGTGTGTTACCATAGTTGTCGAAGGTAGGGATGTTATCTACTTCCCTATTGGCAAGGGTCACTAAGGGCAGCAACGGGGAAATGGCTAGGAGGTTAGTGGTCTACTTAGCACGAGTGGGCACTATGTCCACGTTCCACTGGCCGGGGCATTTGGGGCACCCGCGGTAGCTCGTTGGGGTCGGCAGTAGCTGCACGAGTAGCCCAGATACCAACAGCAACTGGGGCACAGAACTCATGCAGTGTGGCTTAGACCACGCTGGTGGCAGTTGGGGCGTAGCACCCCATCAAGAACTCAACGCCAGCAGGTACGGTAGCACCCTTTGCAAGCATCAGTTTGGGTGATGTCTGCTCTGAATATGATCAATTGGGCAGGCATGTATCGGTGGAAGTTATGGAAAAGATTGGAAAGGAATTTATGTGGAGATATGTGAGCAATTTCAGATACTCCCAAAAGGGAAGAGAATAAGCGGTGTAAAGAATAAGCTCATTCTAGGGACTGTGTGTATTGGCCATATAAGAAATAAGTGGAAAAATCAGTGATGAATTGGGTCAAAGGTTTCACAATAGGGACGCAACTACATTGTTACCAGAATAGAATAGTGTGTGCACATGATAAATTTGGGGGTACGGCGTGGAGGGATTGTGATAAAGAATTTAGAAGGATAAAGGCTACCAGACCCACTTTATCGTGCGACCAGATAGAGGTGAATATGTGGTTGTCTTACAGGAGGGTGCAAAAGGCGGAAGCTGCTCCAGTGCAGCCCTTTCGGTCAACTCCAGGGTAAACCATTCATGTAGGGGGGAAAGAAGGAAGGAGTAACGTTTGGAATCGAATAAAAGGACAAGTTTTACAGCCTCCAGGTCGTACAAGTTCAAGCACTGCTGCTCCCTCTGCGGGCTCCCATCGCACCCGGAGTCTAAGTGTTTCAAGAAGTCAGAGAACAGGGCCCTGTTTGTGAAGGCCCCCTCCCTGGTCAATTGGCAAGCAATGGTGTCATGGTTGAATTAATACAACAACACAGCAGCAGCAGCATCGCTGATTGAAAGAGAGCTTCCCATGCAACAACAGAGCCAAGATTGAGATTGAACTCACTGCTATTGAAATGGCATCCAAACCAGGGGACACCTCCATCCACCACACTGAAAGGAAGGAGCTTGGGCATCTTTCCAAAGTGGAATTCTCATTTTTATTTGCAGTCAAAGGAGTGATCGGAAATGTCAACCTGTATGTATCTATGCTTTACAAACCCCTATAATCATTTAAAATGACCACGGAGTGAAGCTGACAATAGCCTTGAGGATTGCATGCTGGGACTTCTGAAACAGTATTTACGCTGGGCTTCACAGGAAACATAGGAGTCTGTAAAGTTTACAAAACAAGGAAACTCGAATGTGCCATAAACTACAATATAGTTGTAACCAGCTGTAACTATCTAGGAAATCTCTCACCTGGACCTGAGGAAGAGAATCAAATTCCAAGTCTTCTATAGCCGAGATTAGACAGAACCGGGAAAAGAGGACACTTGAAGAAACTGACACATCACTACAGGTCTTTCCCGAACCTATACTATGCAGCTGCACACCTGTTCCACTGATCAACCCTCACGCGTCCGATACGCAGACGCAGATCATCAGGAGCTCAGGGTATAATACTGCGCAAAGCTTTTTCCAAGCTTGAGTGCAGAATTGAACTTCAAGAAGCTGAACTATTCAGTCTGGACCACGACAGTACTTTGCGTAGAATGGAGGTGGACATTGAGGAACATCGGGCAAGAGTCTTGACCTGCACCTGATCAGACTAAATTCTCCCAAACTTCATTATGCACAAACTCTGACATACATCCAGGAACTGTTGAAATAACCAAAAGACATCATTCAAAGCTATACTAATTTACCAAATAATTAAGGGTAGAAATGGGGCACATTAAGTTGTATATGTTGGTATGTATAACATTAATGGTGGTTGTTTTATCAAAATGGTGCAAAATACCCCCGCTACCCTCAGGGGCCCACATTGGGTTCAATAACATTCACTTCACTCAATATTCAGAATAGTCAGTCACCGGTGCCAGGATTCGTACCTAGACAGCTACAGATGTAAAGCTCAGCTAAGGTGACAAATCCTGCTAGGTCACCGTGGTCGCGATACCCACGTATACATTTGTTTTTTTCTGATTATCACTATAGATAACATTTATCTCACCGTTTCTAGCATTGTTAGCTTGTAATCTGTGGTAATACGCCTCTGATCTTTTATATATAGTACAGGTGAGTTTAGGGCACAGCCAAACATGGTCTTCTGTGTTTCTTTATCAGAACATGCAGACACAGTGATTTAGACGAAAATTGTGAGCCTGATAAATAAGTCAAACTACGAAATGTAAACATCACCCATGACATGAGTTAACCTCTCCATGGTCCCTGCCCATGCCCAAAGAGAATGCTCTGTGCAGGGTGCAGTGCGCCAACGAGCAGGGTAACTAACTGACAGACTACTGTTGAGTATCGGTTTGCTAATTAGTTGTCTCACATTATAAATACTGAACACCTGCAGAGAAGTGCAGGCTCTCTCCCTTTCTAATGGAAGAAGTGCAGGTACTCAGTACAGGGCAGTACCTGCCCATTTAAAGCTTAGGGTAGTTAACTTCCCACCATCAGGACAGTAACCTCTGATCTACGTGATGATGTCATAATATACGCACGCAGAGTTTGGAAAGTGAGCGAAGAGAAATAGGAGGTATGGTGAGTGTGCAGCTGTGATTTGGCGCGAGGCTCAGCACACGGAAGATGCACGAGGCCGCCTCGCGCGCCTTTGATTACTCTACGAGGCCGCCTCGCGCGCCTTTGATTACTCTTGACAGCGCGCGCACCGGAATGCCTTGAACTCTCGTCCTGAGTAATTCCATGTAGCGTCTGACCACCTGGAGCCATCTGGTGCGGGTGAGAACCACCTTTAATCAAATCAGCGACTCGTTACCGAGGCACAGGCAGCCTGACGGACCTCAGCCGTTGTTTGTGGGCAATCAGGAAATTGCAAGGACCTTGTTTTACTCGCTTCAGGTTGCACCTCAATCTTCCTTGTGCTGCTGCGCCGCATCTGTGCTGTCATGTCCCAGAGACGCTCCGGCATGAGGATGGTGAGAGAGGTGATCTAGTCAGTTCAGTTCAATTTCAGTTCAGTTCAGTTCAAGAAACTTTATTCGATTGAATTTACAATCATAAAAGTACATTGTAGAAAAATATATACAACGATTTATAAAAAGTTTCCGTGAAAGCAGAATTGACTAAGTAGTAAAATAAGCATTAGATCAATCTTTAAAAGTCGACTATGCAATGGTACCTTAAATAACAGTAAGAAAAGAGTTATATGCACAGAGACAGAAAAAAAAAAAAAAATTCTATACAGAAGCTGCTATCTGGGAACAAATTTTCATGCATGTCTTTAAAAAGCAAGCCACTGATTTGGCAACAAAAGGGGCATCTAAACGCTGTAGTGCCAAGAGAGTAGGTCTGCATCTTCTCAGTCCTATTTGTCTTAGCAGTGGGACCAACCAACGTTTACGTGGGGTCGCGTAAAAAGTACAAAATAAAATTACATGCAATGTAGACTGAGAGGAACAATTGTCGCAAGGACATTTACTCAATTCACGGGACCAGTCAGAGGGCTCAGGGAACGAGACAAGACGGTAAAATGAGTCGAAACGAAATCTAGTTAAAACATACCTATCGTAGTTTGACAAGTAAAAAGACAGGTAGGGTTGAATGCCATTCGAGGATTGAATCATCACTAAGTGTGTGGCTGTCTGTTTGCCAATTTCAGAACACATGCGTAGATCTCTTAGATGGGACACACATAAGTTCTTTAGAGACTTTCTGGATATGGCCTTTAGTGAGTCAGGATTGGTAAAAAACAATGACCTATTCAAATCATTCAAAAAGTTAAAAACATAGAATAGCCAGGGAATCTTTTTCCAGTGGGTCAGTGACAGGCAGTCTGTTATTAGCGACCGAGTGAGGAAACACTGCTCCTTAGTCCATATACGGTGCCAGAGGAGGATCGGCTGGTACCTAGTGGTGTCAGAAAGAAAGTCCCAGCCGAGCTCTATGTGGCTACCGTAATTGGAAGCACTGCGGGGGAGAGCTAAAACATATTTCAGAAAATCATTTTCGATTACTTGAAGCTTGGTGGTAGGAGCATAGCCCCATACACCTGCTCCATAGGTCGCCACACTCAAACATTTGGCTTGATAAATTTTCAAAATCACAGCCAGAGCGGGCTTACCTAACTTTCTTGAAAAAGAGGTCAGCGCAGATGTAGTGCGCTGAAACTGCAGTTTCTTACTGGAAATGGCAGGTTTCCAAGACATTTGGTCATCAATAAGGATTCCTAAATATGGATAGTACCTAGCAGTTTCCAACCTAATATTCTCAATGTAAAGGGGTTTGCACTTCTGGGTTTTCTTGCCAATATGCATTACGAAAGTCTTGGATTTATTTACTTTTAAGCCAAGAGAAAGCATAAATTGGCAATACTTGTCCAGTTGTAGCTGGAGCTGATTGGGTGTCCTCGCTAAAATGACAGAGTCGTCAGCATATAATAATGCAGGGATTGGACGGGTACTTATGCAAGGGAGGTCCTTGTTGCCTGCCAACATCGCTTGTTCCAGTCCATTTGTATAAATATTAAATAAAAATGGAGCAAGGACGCACCCCTGCCTGACACCTTTTGTAATGCTGAATGAGTCCGATAGCTCTCCATTGGTGCCATATCTCACTCGTGCTTTGGCGCCCGAGTAGAGCTCGCGGAGAAATTTCAGAATTGAAGGATCTACTCCCAAGTTTCTCAGAATCTCCCACAGCTTGGAGTGGATTACGCAGTCGAATGCGGAACTTAAGTCCACATAGACCAGGTAAAGGTTACCGCCTTTGGCACAGACATATTTACCCAAAAGTAGTGATAGATTAAGAGCCTGTTCTACAGTACCCAATCCCTCTTGGAACCCGAACTGAAGGTCGGTAATGATCTTATTCTCCTTTGCCCAATCCTGGAGACGTTCCAGGATGAGTTTCCCAGCGACCTTGCCCAGCGAATCCAAGAGGGAAATTGGTCTATAGCATGCTGGGTTATCGCGGTCTCCCTTTTTAAAGATGGGGAGAAGCACGGAGGTAGACCAAGAATCAATTAGGCCGACCTGGGAAGCTGCAGACATGACTTGCACGACTACTGGGGACCATAATTCTGGATTATTCACAAAAATGTCGAGTGGGACTCCATCTGGACCGGGAGCTTTCCCGGTCTTTGAGGAAGTCAATGCTGCGTTCACCTCCCCTAAATTGAAGTGAAGGTCGATGGGATAGATATTATCACTGGTGGAAGCTACTTCCCCATATCTTGCGGCCTCAGTCATTAGAAGGGGATCCCCGAAGATCTGAGAGTAATGAGTTACCCATTTTTCTGCGGGAACTGCCACATCTAGATGGGAAAAAGCAGTGGCATCCGCTAAAAAAGGGGACTTGACTGTTCGCCAAAATAGTGTGCTGTCCTTAGACATTGTACTCTCGTGTAATTGGGCCCAGAGATTGTTTTTTATTTCCCGTTTTCGGGCTTTTAGGGCCAACTTATATTGTCTTCTTAGTAGGGTATGGGTGCTAGTCATCCAAACACGCACTCTTGTAGCCTATCCAGCAGTATGCCGCGATTAAGCGTTGCAAGATGTTGAGAGAAGTATCAGGCGGTGGCGGGTGGTCCCCCTCAACACTGGAGGGCCATCGGTGGACCGGGAGGCAAAGTAAACCTAGTCGGGGGTAAAAAGCTATTTAAAAAAAAATCTAAAATGTACTTACCAGTGCTTCGCTCTCCATGTTTTCTTCTTTCTTCTGGAGTCAACGCGACGCGACGGCACCTCATGGAGCCTTAGGCAACCCCTTTCTGTAAGTCCCGACCAGGGCCGGAACGCCCATTGGGCTCAAAGGGCTTCAGTCCCCTACCCCCCCGTCGTGTGTGTCAGCTCGAGCTGAGGCAGCTTCCCGGGCTGGTGACCGTCTTATTGCAGCCGCACCCGAGTACTTCACAGGTCTTTAACCTGTTGCATGCGCGCGTCGGCCAACGGCTGTCGCGAGCACTACCTTGGTAGTGCTGCGCACATCTGTTGGCCGACGCGGCCCCGCCCACTTAATAGAACTCCCGCACCACGGCAGAATTTGCGCAGTGGTTAAGGAGTTAAAAGACCAGATACTTGTTAATGAGGCTTTTGTTGTGTTTACACCCCTTCTTCTTAGAGCCCTTGCAGCACCAATCTGCCTATTGCTGGAAGACTTAGCCCCCCTCCAAAATTTTTATTAGCCCCTCGCAAAGTTTGGCTATAGTTGCGCCACTGGTCCCGACACTGCTCTCATGCTACAGATGAGCTGCATGAGAGCACCACCAGGATTGGCTGGACCCCTCTGCCTCAACGCTCCTACCCCTGCCTGCTATCCACCCAGCTGCCTGAGACAGCTAGGTGGAGAGGTTTACACTGCGCATGTCAGGCTGGGCGTCGCAAGACGGCCTGCCAAAGTGACTTGCGCAGTGTAAACTGGAGGAGTGAGCACCACTCCCCTGCTGCCAGTCAGCAGCAATGCCCCGCCCCCAAACACTGCCCGGACTTGGAGCAGTGAAAAATAAAACGTGATTTTATTTAATTACCGTTTTATTTTTCACTTTTGCTGCACTGGCAGCAGATGGGCGACGCTCCTCGGCCCTAATTGGGGGGGGGGGAGGGGGCGTTGGTATCACAGCTGTTATATGGTCTTTTATCAAGGTGAGGATACGTTAATTTCTGATGTCAGCAAAAGTGGATTTAGCACCCTCTCGGACCCCTTCTATGCTTGAACCCTGGTTGATGCATATCAACCAGGTTAATGCTCATTAATGAGATAATACCCAATAATGAGATGGTTCAGTTCTAGGTATCAGTATAGGGTTCCCATAACCTCTAAATACATAATTTTATGATTAACTGGTAGGTTAGAGTTGGGTGAGTGGACAGCGACACTTCTGGGGTTCTCTGATAGATTTTTCAAGAGGGCTGTGATGGTGGCAACTTACATAGCTTCTTCGGAGCATTCATTTATAAAACTATTGCCTGTTTAAACACAATATGCTCCAGTTGCTCAACAAGCATAATTACTGTCTCTTGTCCTGCACAGTCCAAGAGAACCTAGAATGTTAGCAGTGAAGGCAGAAATCCATAGGGGAGACGTGAGACGCAAAGACCATCATTTCATAGAGTTGAGTAAAGGGTTTCTGGTAACAGTCTAGCTAAGCTCATGAATTCAACCGATCTGGGAAAAGCGTAGTACAATAGTAATTAATAATAATTAATATTAACTAATAAAATACAAATTATTGTCAAATACTAACTTTGTAACCAATTGTTGCTGTATCTGCATATCTTTTCCATAGATTACTGTACATATCCATGTTGTAAGTTTTTCACAAACATATGTGAAAGAACAGAAAGTGGTTTTCTATGATAAGTTTAATATCCCTTATTTTTGTGATGGTATAGCTGCCACCTCTTAGCTCATGGTTATGGTGCCGTCATATGGAAAGAGTTACAGCTCAACTTAAACAAATAGTTCAAAACAAATATTTTTTGGATGGAACCCTTATGGAAATAAAATCAGAATTAACAAAATTGGAATTGGGCCCGGAAAACATGTAGCGGGTATATCTATTAATCGTGAGTCATGACAAATAGTACAATTTATTTGGATATATGTGAATGAATTATTATTCTGTACAGGTCTGTGGACGGTAGCTTGATTTTCCTGCTGAAATGTTGACATTTAGTTGACTTGAATCATAGTCCTGGGACGGCGCGGCTCACAGAGCCACTGTTTTTGGCTGAGCTCGCATACATGCTTGTGGGAAACTGTGGAGGATTGGACGACTATCAGTAGAACGCGATTCCGTTTTTCATTGGATGATTTGTTTATAGTGACAAACAGAATACTTTAAAGAAGGAGCATTAAGCATAGTTACATCAAGGGCGAAGCAATATTTACCCATGAAACAATTCTCAGCCTGGGATCTCTGATGTCATCGCCCACCTTACCTGCATTGAAGCATTTTGTCTTTTTGACGGCATTACCACACACAAATTCCACTGCGCTGTCATGCTGATCTACTGCGCAACAACCCCTGGGCACTTGCAGCTTACGTTTCGGCCTATGCCCAGTTAGTGCAGTTTCGCAGTCCTTTTCTTGATTGGTATTCTCTATTACTGCTAAAATTTGAAAATGTGTTTGATTGTTGGTGTGTCCTTTGTCAATAAAGTGTACTGTCAATGTTCTTTTTTATTAGAATTTCTGATATGTAATACATGCATTCATTTTCTTCAGAGAAGACATTGAAATTCAGCAGGTGAACTTTGTTATGATTTCTTTGGTGACAGGGATTACCAGGGCTTTAAGTGGCATGAAAAAACTGGGGAGCGTCTCTGAAAGGGTTGTGGCCAATTTAATTAAAGGTGTGGCTTAAAAACATGTAAGCTAAAAATCTGTGTTTAGCATAGTGTGCCGCCCGAATGGTGTCTTGCTGTTTCTGTCACTGTAACATTACACCTGCAACAAGCCAAGACTATTGACTTTGTCAATGGTTGTTAGTTGTATAAGCAGCAACTATGGCTTTGTTGTTTGTAATAGTGAAAATCCTTCAGATCTGAAATGTTGAGACTATGAAAGAACTTTAACAAGTCTCTTTGAAGTTACATCAAAGGCAGTGAAGGGTGGCCCTGCTGCAGAGTTAAGATTTTCTTTTCACACTGAGGGTGAGGGCACAAATGGAGAGCCTGATAGGGACCAGTCTCAGCACCTGCTTTTAAGAGACACGGCCCATTTAAAGTCCTGGGGATTACTAAGTAGGCAAAGAAACTTGAGTGAGAGCTTAGCATTTACACTATATATTTTTGCTTGGTTTTTCTTGTCACAGGAACAACTGTGATATTGGTGAACGAAACCAGCCCCTGAAGAAGTGCTGAAGAATATCAAGAAATCTATTGGTTTTTTTAATATGTGAAGCTTACGTTCCATGAACATCGATGTAGAATATAAATACTGTTTACTGGATTAATAAAATAAGTAGGAGGCATATTTAATAACTTTTTACACTTTGAACCACTCACTTTACACATTAATGTGGATTCATATTTTTTCTACTCAATTTGTTGTGATTCTTCTGAGCAATGCATCCTTCGGATGATAAGCAACTGATTAGGACTTTACATTCTGTGGTGACCCACTGCTGTTTATATTATTAAAATAATATTGGATAAAATACTTCCTGCTGTACATAACATATCATGGACATTACAACTCACAAGGAGCTCCATGACCATAGGGAGGCACAAGGCCAACTTGGAATATATTTTTAATGTGCGGCAGAAGGTGTGTTCTTCCTTGTAATACATGGTCGAACCATCACCTATCCCACAGACTCCTTAAATTATTAGTGTCTTACTCTTTCATATAAAAGAGGTCGTATGGTTGCAGACAAAAGAAGCATTTAATCCGTGGAGCATAATTAAACACATCAAAAGCAGTTAGTATTTTGTTGCAAATAGATAGAAGAATACGTTTAATGTAAGTCTGACTAAAAATGCTGTGGAGAGATATCATATCTTTCCTGTAAGGATCCTGTCTATTAATCACTGTTCATTAAAAAAAAGAGATCAAAGAAGGAAAATCCAGTTCTTGTTTCTATTGTTTAAACTAAGGCTGTATTTATGCTCTGTGACCCATCTTTTTTGTAGTTAAGCATCCACGTCCTTTTCTTATCACAGGTAACTTCAAACACAACTGCAATAGGGAAATTTGAGGGATCTCTTCATGCATTGATTGCAGGATTCCATTTTGCGGACAGAAATTCATTCTCATAATAGCGGTACATTTTATTGAATTGTATCGAGGGGGCATTTCTGCAGTTGTATACCGTGATCTTTCGCGTTACTGGAGAACATCTTCCTGGTGAAATACCTGCCTGACTAATTCAGATTGACAAAAACACCCTGATAAATGTTGGTTTTATATGACCAGAATCTTTCTAATGAGTACATGCTCCAGTGCATCAAAACTGTGATAAATATGTGCCCTCCTACATGGCTTGTACAGAGTGAGATGCCCCTTCACTCCCTGTTTACAATTTCTCCTTGCATATTAAATCCTTGTTTATGTTTCCTTCTTCTTCACTGCCTCCTTATTCCCTCCCACAATCTCCCCATCCTCACAATCTAATTAACATCTATGTGTATTGTTGTCCTCTTACCTTAGCCTCACTCTCAACCCTTACCTTTCTTCGCGACGGCTCTTTTTCGCTTCGGACCCCTAAGATAGTGTTCTGGAATGAGCTTTAATACGTGATCGGCAGCACAGCTAGGGAATCCTTAAACACATCTAGCCCCAACTTGTGTAAAACCACCATGTGACTGAGCCATTTTTGCACATTTGTACATCCATAATCGCTAATTCTTTTCTTGTCTTGCTTTGGCATTTGATTCCCCATCATTATAATTTCCTGAAATAATATTTCACTTACCCCCATATAGTTTTCCGAGTTTATGCAAATGTTCCAGGCAAGGATTCCTATCACTAAATTTAACTGCATCATATGAACATATGTGTGTATGTCTCTCTAGACATTTCTGTCTCTTAAATGCTGTAATAGAGCTGTTTAAAGGACATGTAGGTTCATTTTGTTTCTCTTTAAGTTGTATACCCTTCTTCCATGTTACTCTGTTCCTCTGTTCTCCAGGATCCAAGAAGTAGTAGTGGTTCAATACCTGCAGTTTCTTCCTTCCCTCTGGCCTCGATTATTTATGAACCTCTTGCAGAAAAACATAAAACCTTTACGATCTATGTATCCTGAAAGTAACTCTTTTCTAAGTGACCTTGCTTCCCGGTCTGAGTTATGTGTCTCCAGAAGAGGTGTGTAAATATAAGGAGAAACGCTACCCTGATGGCGCAGGTTTGGGGGCGCCCTGGGACAGAAAGACCTCTGCAAACAGTAAATTTACACAGTGAACCATGAAGGTCTCGACGCGTTCTGCTGGTGCCCTCCGTGACTGCGCCCGTGCCCTTCAGCACAGAGAGCGCCCCCTGCAGGCCTCTGCTAGACATGCATCAAATGGGTTAAAAGGCACCTGGCACCACAGAGCTCTCCACTGCTGAGCATGACCAGGAATACAAGTATGTTTCCCATGTCCTACACGTCATATTTTATTAATTATTGCTCGACTGCTGCATGGAAGGCCTTCATCTGGAAATGTAAAATAATCCATTTCCTTGTTTATATGAGAGACTTTTTTTTTTGCAAGTGGGTCTTCGTTGATTCTTCGCTGTTCTTTATGTTGAAGCACATACTGATTGCGAAAGGAGTTCTGCTTTATGTTGCCCTGGATAGGACAGAGTGTCCCCGACGCGCAGCGCACGAAACACAAAAACACCGGGCCCGATTCACAGAACTAACTTAAGACAAAATCCTAAACTTACATTCATTTTGGTATTCACAGAAGGCACTTATTCATTTCGGTATTCACAGAAGTTAGGAGTCCTAACTTTAGGACTCCTAAACGTCTTCTGTGAATACCAAAAGTCTTAAAGTTAGGATTCTTCTCAGTTTAGGAGTCCTAAAGCTAGGACTCCTGACTTTACTACCATTAACTGCAGCCTGTGGGCTGAAGAGGACATCTTAGCAGGATTGGCTTGTGCCGGTGAGAGCCGTGGGGCAGGGTGGGGATGGTGTTGACAGACAACGACGAGGAAAAGGGGAAATTTAAAGAAAAGAAAGCCACTTACCTTGTGCTCACCGCGTCGCCGACTGAGCAATGCGGCGAGTGCAAGGTAAGTGATTTTCTTTTTTTAATTTAATTTTCCTTCCTCATTGTCTGTTGGCTCCCTCCCCACTGCCCCACCGCTCTTACCTGCATGGGCCGCTCCTGCAGCTTAGGTTGAACTGGGGCAGTGGGGATTTGAAGGCAGGGGACATCTCTTACGGAAAGGTGCTCTACTTCGGCACCTAGAATGGACGTTGTTCATTGGTGTTTATGTATTGCATTGTATTGCAATAGTTATATAGCACTTAACACCCCTATGTGGGGCGGTAAGGGCTTTCCCACATGGATAGAATGCTACACCATGTAGGGTGTTTGTTTGGCAGTGCGTTGTCTTTGTTTTGAGCGTGTGTGGGAAGTGTTTCCATGTTGTACATGATGACCATCAAGGTGCGGTTATCGTGTTATGGGATGCAGCGCTTAGCAGTGTGATGGATAAAAAAGTGTGAGAGACCGGTGCTCCATTTATGGTTTTCAGCAAGGTGGCATTTCTGCTGGTCTCGTTTTGGTATTTCTTATGTTCATTTGTTTATAGTCCACTTAGGTGATTACTACACTGGGTTGTCCTTTCTGAGATTTATTTTTTTAAAGTTTATGGTCCTAGGTTCAAATCTTAGGTTAAAGGGAGAAGTAGTGGTGAGATCTGCTGGGATGGACTTTGTTAATATTATCCCAAATCTGATTGTCATTGTGAGATGCCAAGAAGGAGATGCACATTTTGTGATAGTATTACTTTATTATTTTGCTATTTTTCAATTTTTTATCCCTGTCTGGGCATTGGTTGCACCTCATTAGTACCAGTTTAACATTCAAATATAGCAATAAGCAACAGACGGATGAACACTCAACTTTCACTGCGAGGCAGCACGTGCAGCTGCGTTTTTAGTAACGTTTGAACCGTTTGAGCTACAAATATTTACTTTCTTAAAACCTGCAGATTATGCAGCAGATGACGTATTATTTGGCAAATGTGGCAAATCTATAGTTATGCAAAAATCTCCACGGCCACAGAATCACATAATTCCTGTGGCCCTGATTATTAGGCAGCCTGTATGAACTACATTTGAATTTTTGCTGAGTTGCATGGTATTAGTTTTAGTGTGGGTTATAGATTATATTGTGATTGAATTATAAAACACTTACTACGCCTAATGAGACATTGTTGTGCGTTTACGCTGGGCTGCATGCTGCTCTAGGTCCCAGTGTTCGTGATTTTTGTAGTTATTGTTTGCTATTGGGATTAGTCTCTTGTTGCATGCATTTACTCCGGTTTCTATGTGGAAAATGACATTAGTAGAAATGTATGTGATCTGTAGTGGGCAAGAAAGGTATGAGAATTTCATGCAACAGTTGGCAGTATTACTACATGGGGTACAGGTGATTAGATATTGTTAGGCCGCCGGAGTTTGACTTTTAAAAAAAAAGGTTGTGATCACTGAAATAAGGTGTGGGCAATTTGCAGAGATACAATAATAGGAAAACTGTTGCAGGAGAGGGCGCTCCTAGGCTCACCGGGGCCAAATGAAATCCACCAATAGCATTTGTTATGATCAGTCTTATCCACTTGCACACTCCAATAAAGTCTGAGTGCTAGGTACAAATATAACTAGTGCTACAATCATATTTTAGGCTAGTAGTTTGCTAGATCAGTGCCATATTTTTAGGTCATGCGCATGTGCAGCATTTACAGAAACATCAACTAAGTGGTAATTGTTCACACCGCCTTGGTTATCCTGACAATCTGGCATTGATCCAGTCCTCCTGAGCCAACATTGAGTACCGTTGATTAAGGCTTTGATATACTGCAATTTCTAAACACCACAGCAGAGTGATGAATATTTTTTGAGTCTGTGCTGCGGTGAATTTGGAGAGAAGTGCTTGTTAAAAGCCCACTGACCACTGCATCCTCTACTGTGGACAAATCGCAGACATAAGCTTCTCATTGAGGCCTTGGATCCCAACACTTGTGGTATAGGCAGTGACGACAGCACCTTAACATGGGCACACGGGTCACTGCGGCTATAGAGCCTCTATTCAACCAACTCTTAGACTTAATTCTCTGTTTGGAGTTGGCAGAAGTCCATTAAGACACTTTGTGCGGCGCTCTCGGGCAAAGGAAACTTCTTGAAAACGCCCTATAAATCACAACCCCTGGATCAACATCATATTTATACAAGTCATTATTTGGGATAACGCTGCGCAGTTTCTAGGCTTCCCGTGCAAACTGATTATCCATGTTAGGCAGTCTCCTGCTGAGTGTGGGCGTGGCCGCCTTGCAGGATACCTCCTCTCATTTCTTCTCCAGCTGTCCGTACTGCCTGGCATCTCAGCGCTCATTGGTTGATTGCAGCCACCCTTTGGCCGCCCTTCCCATCTGGAACATTAACTCCGCTAAGGTCTGATCATCTGATTACAGAGCACTAACACCAACTTGCCAGTGTTGGTTTCTCAGTACCCCATTGCAGCGGTATGGGCGGGTGGATCTCGCTTTCAACTCTAATCATGCCTTATGGCCGCCGATGGCGCCCATTAAATGCGCCCTTGATCAAATAATCATTGGCCTTTCTGAAGGCAGTCTTTAAACAAGGGGCTCCTGTCTTTGTGCCTTTTACATGTAGTCTTGCTTATTGGAGGGAGAAGTCTGACTCTCAGCGAATGCAACCATCATGTGTTTGTGCTCCTCTACTTTAGAAGTGTCCCAGATCATCTGCCAGATTAGCACTCAGCCACTCACCCCCGTGTGGAATTGGCGCTCTCATTGGCTCTTAAATGACATCATTCTGTGCTATCAATTTAGCCATGGGAGATACATTCAGAAGGCATTGGCTAGCTTCTTTTGAATGTATCTCCTGTGACTAAATTGATAGCACAGAATGATTTGAGTTTCTGACTTGTAAAACCTGGGCTCATCTGCCGCAGACTATCCCTTGCAGTGCTGTTACATGTTGCTTGTCTGGTGCCTTTGCTTGCATAAGTACCAGTACTTTAAATTGGCCAGTACTAAACTGGACTGAGTACCGGTACTTCTCAGTGTTCTACCAATGAGTACCAGGACTTCTCCTTATGTCAAGAGAGTACCGGTATTCCGAGTGGCATGGTGGGGTCAGCAGGGCAGGACTGGTAACCAAAACTGGCCCCGGCAAAGTGCTCGGCCGGCCCCTGGGGGGGAGAGGATGGTGGTGCGACCGAGCTCTTTGCCGGGGCCGGTTTTCGGTGGATTTTGTTACAGGGCCGATTTTGCAGCTATGCTGCCTAAACGGCCCAGTAACAAAAACGGCCCCCAGGGGCCCAGAACCAGCCCCCACCCTTGCGGCGCACCGGGGATTGCCCGGATCCTGCTACGGCCAGTTCAGCCCTGGGGCTCAGCCTCTGGGGTCTGTGCACATGCAGTGTATTCCAGAGGCAGGTTGCTCTTGCAGCCTTACACTGTAAATAACATGCAATAAGAATACGGAGATGTGGCTTGACAACTAGAGCTCCCGACACTGGAACTGTTACGCTGTCAGTTACAGCGTAACGTTACAGCGCTGGAATACACATACCATTGTCTGTTAGAGCACCTAATGCCCTATGGCCCAGTTTGGCTGTTGTGTGCAAGGCACAAGTAGTACTTTTCTGCAGTTATATATAACAAAAACCTGGCAGGATGGCATTAAAGCACTTTACATGAGAAGTACAAGTTCTACATGAATGCATACTTTTTTGTTTTTATGGCACAGGGAGGTGAAATCCCAGCGGTGAAATCCCAGCGTCGGCTCAACGTCCAGTGATTCAGGGCAAATCACTTAAATCTCCCTGTGCCATAAAAGCAAAAAACAGTATGCTTTCACGTAAAACTGCTGCTTCTCATGTATATGCTATAAAAAACTACAAAAAATATCAATTATGCCCTGCACCTGTGAGCTAAACTTGGCCAAAGAACACTTTACATTGAAGAAGAAAATGCTGATAATTTACATGCCTACCTCAAAGAAATTTTGTCACCCGCCCTCCCCACATTGAAATTATTAAAAGAAGGAAAAATAAGATACTTACAGTTGCAAGTGTTATTTTTGCCATTTTGTCACCCCCCTCAGTGATGGCACCCGGGGCGGTCCGCACCCCCCTTCCTACGCTGCAGCATTTAAAGCACTGATAAGTACTCACGTTAGAACATTGGATCACACTGTGAAGTCTGTGACTTGGGGTAGAAGAGAGGTGAATGCTGGGTGATGACAGTGGAAAGAAGTCTGATTATTGTTAGGCCAGAGGATCTGAGGGCGAGGAGAGGATGTCCAAGAGGAGCAGTTTACAGGCTCAGTAGATGCTGCCGCAGGCACGGCACACATGGCGCAAAGCTGTCGAAACAAACATAACCTCTGGGATTGTTTGCACACAGAGACACACGGCCTGGTGAGAGAGATGGCGAGCAGCTGCAGAGTGGCCACCAGAATTCCCTATGAGGGGCTCTGCAGGGACCCTTCCTGGCACGGGCTGCATTAGGCATGGGGCGGGGAGTGGAGGAAGGGTCTCCGGCTTCATTTCAAATGCAGGATGCACTTGGCTTCGTGCCAGGAAGTGGATCACTGTGCTGTACTAGAAGGCTTGCAACTTATGAACTACAAGTAACAAAATGATCTCAGTGTCAGAAGCAGTAGCCGACTTACCCATCTACATAAAATACAAATCTGTGATCTGCATGTTACACGATGTGCTTTGCAGCAGGCACATTAACCCTCATAACCCTCAGGGCCCTTAGCACTTAAAAGATTTTGGTGCCCCCCATATATATCTAATTCAAAATATAAACAATAATGAACTGAAAAAATAACATTTTATTTTTCGAATGAAACAGAGCCGACAGTAAGATGGAAAATCATTTTTACTTTTGCTTACTTCCACTTTTTTTTACAGGTTCATCTGCACCATTTGCAGTTTTGCAAAATATGGTCCATGGTAAATCCAGCAATGGAAAATTTGTGGTGGCCGCTTCCCTTGATGCCTTAAGCACGTGCTTATGTTGCTTAATGGTCAACCCCGCCCAATGCTCCTTTCTGAGTCAAAACTGTGATTGGACAAAACACAGCACTCCTAGAACTGAGTTAACCACTAGTGTTATGTTCCCACTGATATATTCCCGTTAAAATCACTGGGTACACAATGATCTCTGCAGCAGGTATTTCAACCCTGTAAGCTATGTTCAGTGTGTGTGAGAAGGAACACAAGGGGCTTCGGCCTTTCGCCAAGCATAGTCCCACTACCGCATCAAATTAGATAAAACTGACATGAATATTGTGATAGACTGCGATTCGCTAATTTACTCGAGCTAGAAGGCGGCAATAGTAGGTGGCCACAGTGGGATTGTGCAAACCCTGCACAGAAACCTTGCAGGCTATTGTTAAACAGTCATTTCCAGTGAAGCAGTTAACAAATCACCCACAACAACTCATTACAACAAGCATTTGCAATGCAATAGGTCTCGCATTTGTGAGAGTTTGAGCTATTGGCATTGTAAATGACAACTCCTTTTATTTATGTGTTTTGTAAACTTGCAAACGGTGTGAGCACTTTGTACCTATAAAAGCAAGCCTGGCAGTAAGAGGCACAGTTACTGCCAGCCTTGCTTCTCGTAAGCAAGGACTATGAACACCGCTTGCACATTTTCAAAACGCATAAATAGAAAGCATTGTCATTTACAATGCGAATAGCTCAAACTCTTGCAATGCGAGACCTAATGCATTGCAAATGCTTGTTTTGTTTGTTTTTCTGATCCGTTTGACATTTAAAAAAATGTGAACTTTTACTGTAGAGGACACGAACCTTTGACCTGTACAGTAGAAAATGTATTACTTTCTTCATAAAAGATTTGCACAATAGTGTCCCTTTTGTCCATTAAAGGATGCTTTCTCCATTGTGGTTGACTTCACAACCCAAAATCCAGTAAATCCAAAGCCACTGGTCTTCACTTCTGACTGGCAACCTTGGCATAAGTCTCTAAGCAATCAAAAATTGTCAATTTCTGTTTTCTGGGAGGTCCTGTGACCCAGAGGCTTGTCTGGATTCGGACTCCTGCAAAGCAGTGGAGAAGATTTTAGTCGAATGCTCCCAATGTCCAGTGGTATAGCCCTCCATGTTCCACCTAGACTGCTGCCTACAAGAAAGAAGCAAAGGTTTCAGGCAAATGCTTCCAGATTCCAGCTAATGTGCCCATTGGAAATGACGAGGACCCTTGAAGCTCTTCCTTTACTCTGTCTCTTTGGTGGAGTTCTTTGGTTGTCGACATGGTTGGCCCTGCCCATAAACTGATCTTGTCCCAATCTTTGGCCAAAACATTCTCTTGATCCAACCCCATAAAAGATATTATCTTGCCCATCCTTCGTGCAATCCAAGTCCTATGGCGTCTTCCATTCTGCCTTGATTCACGGTCCCTTGTTGCCTTAGAAGGAAGGACCGTCTTCTGCGTCCTTACTTAGTACCAATGCTGGCCTCTCATCATCAGTATGCTGGGCTGGGATTCTCCATGAGGTTTATGATTCAGCAGAATGTTACAGAATTTTTTCCGTGTTGCCTCTAATATGGTAACCACCTAGCCTACCACAAGATATTACCTTACCCACTGACATGGCTACCGTTGATCCTAGAAGGGATTGCGGTAATTGTGACTCTTGTTAGCTCAGATTTGTTTACTGTTTGCAGGTAAAGTCTTGCTGGTCTACTTACACGAAGATATTGTTGGAACATTCACCACTAAAAGCAAACTTCGCCGGGGGTAGGTAGGCAGACATAATGTTTCTACCTGAGGGCTGAGAGCACAGTTGCCAGATGCTGGGTTTTAATATGATAATAAAACAGAGGTAGAAAAGTAGCTGGAACACAATTGGGGATTTACAGCATCATGTGTAACTGAATGGGAGGTGCTAAAAATAGTCTGAGGGAGCATGTCTGAGTAAAGTGTTTTTTGTTAGGCTTATATTGGAAAGCACGATCGTGCACCAGTGCATCTGGGAAGGGAGTCCCTGACAACCCACAGAAAATAGGACGGACTACAGAAAAGAGCATATTATGGGATGCACAGTGTATAATTTCGTCTGTACACAATATCAACCAAAGAGAGGATACTACTGGTCTGGGTCCTTAAAAGAGATGATCTGCTATCACCCATACGTACGCCACTTGATACAGCAGGGGAATGTGTTAACACCCAAGTGATATTCATGAAGTATATAAAGCTTCATTGATAAGATGATCTACTCTAACATCCACCCTCCCCAATCATGATACGATAAATAGTATCCAGAGTAATTCAAGACCTCAAACAGGAGCTCGGGTAGTGATGACCAGCCTATTGAAGAATGGAAGATTATGCAACGCTTAAATAAACAATACAGCATATGCAGACTGTGAAATGTCACAGGCAGAAACACCAAGGAGAAGAGGTCTGCGGCGCACCCTCGTATACAAAAAAAAGAGACACAGGAGCCAAACACCATCGAAAGTGAAAAAGGCAGACTGGGAAAGCTTGCATTCAATAATAGCAGTGCACGATCTGCTTAAATAAAGCTGACACTACTCTTCCAAATAAAAACGGAAGAACTGCACAGCAAAAACAAACAAGAATGAAACTAACCGGACTCCGGAGGTTTGGGGGGAGGTGGGGCCTTGCTGCTCCGGGGTTTTTCACTGCTCAGTGCGATGCCTCGCTCCTACCTCAGACGCAGCTTCCCCCTGACGGTCTCGGACCTGTCCCCAGTGGCCGGCTGTGGAATTGCAGCCCCTGCGCCAGCAGCAGCAGCACGCATTCGGAGCCAGGAAGGGAGCACGCGCACGCTGACAATCTGCACGTTCACAGACCACAATCTGCGCGTGGCCCGGTCTGTACTCCCTTGCAAGCCGTCACGGTGACAATACATTTTGCTGGTGGGAGCGCTTCGCGCTCCAACACCAGCGAGCCCTAAAAAGGAAGAGCACATTCAGAGCCAAACAATAAAGAGAACATAAAACATTGGAGGGGAATAACTTTTCTTGGAAAATGAGTGACATACATAATGAAAACATTTGCACATAAACCGCAACATGGTAGGCCAGACACAGAATGTAAATGAAATTACTAAATGTAAATTCTGGTAAGAAGAGATTTCCTGATCCAGTATTTTTTAACTTGAACAATGTTTAGTTGACTGTTACACTTTGTTAACTGTTGATCTAGTCTTGGGATCAATAGCTATTACCTCTACGTCCCTCGTCCTCGACCCAGTCATCACTCATGAGGTATTCCACACAGACAGGAAACAAAACAGGAAACGCTTTTAGGCTCCACCCCCTCCTCCTGCCAGGTGCTATATCAGACCTAACCACCAGAAGCACATCCTGTTTTGTTTCCTGTCGGTGGGTTACTTGATGGGAGACGCTGGGGTGAGTGCCGGGCGCTTACCTGCTTTGTTTGTCCTGTGGATCCTCCTCTGCTGGGCTCTGGGGGGCTCCCATGGACCGTCGTGGGATTCCTTGGGTGGGGCTGCTGGGCTTCCCTTTCTCCTCCTGGGCTCAGGTGACCTGTGCTGCTTGGCTTCGTGGGTCATCCTTTTTCGTTTCCTGCCCTGGTCTCTGTTCCTGCTGCTGGTGTGCTGTGGATCTTCCGACTGTCCTGCTCCTCGATGTTCTTTCCTGCTGGGTCCTGATGTGCAGGTAGGGGTTTGGGGCTGTGAGCGCTGGGCTGTTGTGGAGCGCGCTCCTCCCCTTTGGATTCCCCGATCTCGCCAGTGCCTCTTTGTCTTGTGGAGGCCCTGGTGTTGGCTCCTGAGTGTGCCTCCGGGGACAGGTTACGAGAACGAGGACCGTAGATTCACCCTGCTGCACTGGGGCGGTCGGCGGCGGTGCTTTGCCGGCTGTCTTGGCGGCGTCTTCCGGGGTTTGCGCGCATGCGCATTGTCCTCTGTTCCACCCGTCGGCCGTGTTCAATGCCGGGTGCTGGTGTCGGCGGGCGCCCGGGTGGGCTCCGGGCGCTCCGGTTCTTGGGGCCATTTCCTCGCTGGGCAGTGGCATGCCTGTTCCATGTTCGTACACGGTTGCGTGGCTCTACCAATTTGCCTTTCCATGGATTTTGGAGACTGAGCCTTCGCATTGTGCCTGTGCGGAGACTCCTGGAGCTGCGGGGGATTGCACCCGGGGCCTCTTCCATGCGCAGCCTGTGCTCTTCCGTCAGTGAGGATGTGGCCGTGCTGTTAGCGCTGCCGCCTTTGGTGCTGGGATACCGGGTTCGAGCCTCGCCTGGCCTGCGCCATCGCATTGACGCTTGCACTTGCTTTTTATTGGGGGTGTGTGAGTTTAATAGTCTGTGCTGCTTCCCCTCTCCTGCCCTCTGATGTTCTTATTGGGGTTGTTGCACGCCGGCTGTTTGGCCGCTGTTTTTCTTTGTGGATTCAGCTTGGGGGCGTTGGTCCTGTGCAATCTCCATCATGTGTGGTTTTTCCTCTCCTGTGCCTACCTATTCCCCTGCCAGCTGGGTCTGGTGGCTTATTGGCCTTATGCATCCTCTGGAGTGGCCTGTGTTGGACCTCGTGGTCACGAGTTCAATTCCCGGTGGGTCCGCTCAGCCTTTCATCCATCTGAGTTCGATAAAATGAGTGCCTTTGCTTTGGGTAGCAATCCCCCCCTCCTGTGCGATGGATCTTCGCTTGCTGCGGTTGCGCTGCGGGGCTTGTCCATCTCCAGGGAGCTCTTGTCTGACATTTTTTTCCCATGTATGGGTTGACATGGGGTTTCCTGATGATTCTGCGTCCAGCGCTTCTCTGGCTGTTCTCTTGCCGCACTTCTGGGGGCCTGTTGCCTCTTCTCTGCCAGTGCCTCCTTTTGTGTCCATGGTTCTGTTGCAGGAGTGGAAGGACCCGGATCTTTTCTCCATGCCCTGGTTTGTGTCCGTGTTTTCTCCGTTCTGGGATTTGACGGACTCTTTCCCTGGTTCCGTTCCTTTGGATTCTGTTGTGGCCAGTCTTATGGGTCGTTTTTCCGTGTCGGTAGTGTCCTTCAGTTGGACGGTGTTGCTACTGGTTGGCTTAGGCTCTGGTGGTGTCTTCCGCCGCCTCTCACCTGGCTCTTCATTCTGGGATTTTTGGAGCCTCTGTTACCCAGTATTTGCTGACCGGTTTCGAGTCCCTGTTTTCTGCTGTGCAGGTGGGTGGCTGTTGTCCGGATTTGCTGGTTTCCTTGGAGGACCTGGAAGGATTCCTGTTGGACGTTGCTTTGTTTCCGTGCGGGCTTCTGCGTTGTCCTGTGGTTCCTCTGTTGCTGCCCGTCCTCGCCTGCTGCTGCGGGATTGGGAGATGGACGCGGCCCAGCGTTCTTTGGCTTTGAGGCTGCCTTTCACTTGTGCCCGTCTGTGTGGTGTCTCGCTGGAGGAGACACTGCGCAGGGTCTTCAAGGTGCGCTGTCATTCTTTGTCCTTTCGTGTTCTTCCACCCCGTAGGGGTTCCTCCTTCTCTGGTGCCGGGTCTTTCCGCCGGCCTTCCGGCTTTTCAGCGGTCCTCGTTTCTGAGTCGGCTTGACACTGGCCGGTCTTTTCCCCGGGAGTTTCGGGAGACGTCCGGGAGGGGTGCCGGGTCTGGCCCGCTGCGTTCCGGTCTATGCCTGCCTTGCGGACGTTCTCGCTGGTGGTCCGCCTCTGGTTGGTGGGAGGCTTCGCCAGTTCCTTCCTGCTTGGCGCCTGACGACCTCGGGCAGATGGGTGCTGGATGTCTTGTCAAGGGGCTATCGGATCGAGTTCCTGTCCCCACCTCCCCCCTCCGGGGTGGTGGTGACCCCTTCTCCTCGGGATGCCTCCCGCCGTCTGGCCTTATCGGACGGGGTTCGTTCTTTGGTCAGCAAGCTTGCGGTTGTTCCTGTTCCTCTGGCGGTGAGGAGGTTGGGTGTCTACTGCATCATCTTTGTGGTGCCGACGATCACGGGGGGCTTCCGGGTGGTACTCAACCTTCGGGGTCTGCGCTTGTTCGTGAGGAAGATCCCGTTCTGGGTGGAGACTCTCCAGCGGGTTTTCCCGCTGATCCAGTCCGGTTGGGTGTTCTCCGCTCTGGACCTCCTGGATGCGTACCTGCACGTCCCAGTGGTTATGAGGGATCAGCGTTTCCTGCGCTTCTGCCTGGAGGGCCGGCACTGGCAGTTCTGCGTCCTTCCCTTTGGTCTTCGGTCCGCCCCCCGGGTGTTCAACAAGGTGGTGGCTCCCTTGGTGGCCCATCTCCATCTCCTGGGGGTGTCGGTGTTCCCGTTTCTCGACGACTGGATGGTTCGGGCTCCGTCCCTGGAGGTCATGTCTCGCCACCTTCTCTTGACCATGTCTACGCTCAGGGACCACGGGTTCTTGCTCGACTTGCCGCAGTGCCACCTGGAGACTGCCACTCGGAGGACCTTCATCGGAGCTGTGTTCGATTCTGTGTTGGGCTGGGTGTTCCTGCCGGAGGCCCGGATTTGTCGCCTTCAGTCTTTGCTGAGGTGATTGTTGTCACAGTCCTCGGCTCCCCTCCTTCAGTGGCTGGAGGTTCAGGGCCACATGGCTGCTTCTGTCTTCACCGTACCCTGGGCCAGGGTTCTTCTGCGCCCTCTGCTGTGGCATGTGCAGCGGTGGGTCCCCTTTCCTGTCCTGGTTTCTGCTGTTCCTGTGCCCGTGTCTCTGGACATTGTGTCTGCTCTTCAGTGGTGGCTGGTTCCTTTCTACCTTTCTGTGGGGATGTTGTTCCGTCTGCCTCCTCCTCTGTTTGTGACCACGGATGCCGGCGCTCCCGGCTGGGGGGGGCGTCTCTGGTCCATTGGGCTGTGCAGGCTCATTGGCTCCCGGTGGAGTCTCGCAGGTCCTCCTTCTGGTGGGAGTTGTCTGCGGTGGAGAGAGCGCTCCGCTTTTTCTGTCTTCGTCTGTGGGGTTGCCGTGTCCTGGTGAGATCGGACGACACTGTGTCTGTGGCCTACCTCGTTCCCGAGGGGGGGACCCGCAGTTCTTCCCTGTTTCTGGTGGCCTGCTCCTTTGCGTACTGGGCGGTGTAGGTTCTTCTGGCCCTTTCTGCTCGGCTCATTCGTGGTGTGGTCTATGTGGTGGCGGATTCGTTGGGCCGGAGGTTTCCTTCGTCTCTGTCCCTGTGCCTGGGCCCCCGGTCTTTTCGCTTGCTTTGCCTGTGCTTCGGGACTCCGGTTCTGGGCTTGTTCTCCTCCAGGTCCGATGCCCTGGTTTGCCTGTTCTGCTCCAGGTCTCCGGAGGTGGGCGCCTGGGGTGTGGGTGCCTTGTCTCTCCGGTGGCCTCCTTGGCTTTTTTGTGCCTTTCCTCCCTTTCCTCTGATTCCTGCCTTCTTGCTGTGGGTTCAGCGGGAGAGGGCTCAGGTGGTGGCTGTTCTTCCGCTCTGGCCGAGAAGATCCTGGTTTCCTCTGCTGCTGGGCCTCGCGGTGGGCCCTCCTTGGCTGCTGCCCCGCTACTCCTCTCCTCTGGGGTCCCCGTCCCCTCTTCTGGTTCCCCACTCCTTGGCGGTCAGGTGGTTGACCGGTTGTCTCTCGGGGTCCGTGGTCTGCCCACCGCGTCCTTTCTGTGATGCAGGCCTCTCATGGGCCGTCTCCTTTGTCTTCCTGCTCGGAGCACTGGGCTTCCTTCTCAGGGTGGTGTTCCTCTTCTGGTTTGTCTCCTACCTCTTGCCCTGTGTCTGCTGTCCTTCGGTTTTTTCTGGATGGCTTTCAGGTGCGCTTTGCTGTTTCTGCCTTGAGGGGCCGGTGGGCTGCTCTCCTGGCCTTCCTTGACGCGGTTTCTTTTCTTTCTTCGGTTGGCCTATTGAGCCTTTGGAGACTGTGGCCCTTCGGTTTCTGTCCTCCAATGTGGCTTTTCTGGTGGCCTTCACTTCTCGATGGCGGTTGGGGGAGCTTGCAGCTTTGCGTTGTTCCCCGCCATTTTTGTGTTGTCTGGATGGCACTGTGGTGCTCTCTTTGGGTCCTGGTTTTGTCCCCAGAGTTCGCTCCCGTTTCCGTTCCTCTCGGGAGCTGGTTCTTCCTTCTGTGTGTCTCTTGTTGTGATTTGTCGTACTGGGTCCTGGGCCTCCGTGTCCGCGTTTGTGTGGCTCTACGGGTTGGATTGTGCCCTGTCTGACCGGACCTTTTTTGGTCGTGGGGTGTTGCAAGCTGTGGGGGTTCCCCCTCCGCTCTGGGTTCTGTTTTTTTTCTTGGGCTTTTTTGCTTGCTGCACTCCTTTGTGTCTGGTCTGTGTTGTTTGCTGTGTTTGGGTTGCCAAAGGCCTGTTTGGGCGTTGCTTTGGTATGCCTCATGAGTGATGACTGGGTCGAGGACGAGGGACGTAGAGGTAATGCTATGATTACGTACGGTAATCCGCATTACTCTTAGTCCTACTCGTCCTCGACCCAGTCATACTTCCCACCCTCCCTCCCTGTCCAGGCCTTTGTTGCTTGGTGTGTCAGGATGTGCTTCTGGTGGTTAGGTCTGATATAGCACCTGGCAGGAGGGGGGGGTGGAGCCTAAAAGCGTTTCCTGTTTTGTTTCCTGTCTGTGTGGAATACCTCATGAGTGATGACTGGGTCGAGGACGAGTAGGACTAAGAGTAATGGGGATTACCGTACGTAATCATAGCATTACGCAGAAAGAAGAAAAAAGTTCTTTGTTTTTTGATCGACAGGCTATTGGAAATGGACGTTCGCCAGAATTTTAAAGCACCATGTGAATTTAGAAAAAGAGACAGACACAACCAGGTCTGGCACGGTAAGGGCATACAGTGCCATACGCTCACAACTCCTAATGCCCCCTGTTGAATGCAGGGCTTTTATTTATTTGTTTACATAGATTCGTTTAGCTCGGAGCAGGCCTCATGGGAGTCGAAGCGCTAGACAGAGATTGATAGAAAGAACACATTGACAGAAAACTGTCCATCATACTAGAAAAAAGAATTAGCACACAGCAGGAGGGGGAAAGTACAACTATTACAGAAATATGAATAGATTTGACATGGAAAATTAGTCGATCAGTGGACGTTGTACAAGGCACTTGTACCTGCCTTAGTTGGGAAAGATTTGAGATTGTCCTTAAATATAAAGGTAGGGTCATCCCTTATGGGGCGAGAGCATGGACTTCTAGAGTGTTGGTGCAGGTCTAGAGAAAACTTGTTTAGGTTGGTTTGTTTCAGAATTGTCTAGGATTCTAAGAACAGAACCTGTATGCTTCCAGAAGTACGTCCGCTTACAGAGTCCTTAATCTTTCATGCAAAACATTAACACACCAGCACGTTTAAATTAGCAGCATGCTTCCAAGGGGTCATTGGAGGTATTTCTATACTGGTTCTGTGGACATAACAGATACCCTTGTGTGCTTGCTCCAAATTGCTTCAACCTGCACATGGGCAAAGTGTCTCCGGGTCAAGAGTAGGGCCAGCCGGCACGGCTCGCGGGTCAGGGGGGACGAGCGTGGGGTGCTGCTTTAAAAAAATGTTAAAAAGTTACCTTGCCGCCGTCGTGTCCCGGGTCTTCTCTCCTGCTCGCCCGTGTCCGACTCCAGGTCGGAACAGGAAGCAGGCAGTCAGGCCCCCACACCTAAGCCAATCACAACGCTCCAATGGAGCATTGTGATTGGTCTGAGCGCTGTGACATGGCCCCCAGCCAGGGGTTGGAGGGGTGGGCAGCGGCGCAAGAGGCGTGACACACGCTGGAGGGGTGGGGTGCGAACAGGGAAGTGCGCATGACTGGTTTGGGCGGCCTGACAGGGCCGACCAAACAGTTATTGCGCAAAAGAGTGTTCTACCACTCCTCCACTGCAGCTTCGCCCCGCCCCCTCACCCACTGCCGCAGCAGGAGGACAAAATAAAATGATAATAGCATTCGGTTATTATCATTTTATTTTTCCTTTCTTTGATACTCCTGGCAGTTGGGCGGCGTTCCTCCGCCTTAGTGGAGGAGCCGCCACAGGTCAAGAGGTGAACATATGCGAACCACCCATGTAGTGAAACGCATTGAGTATATACACAGAGAGTTCTTTTATAGGGGGCTGTGAGTGTCACTGGCTGCACTATGCAGGCAGGGATCGAGGAAGGTCTCAGCAGTGGCGTTACAAACCGTGAGGGTACATGGAGGGGGCCCCGTCCGAATTCAATCAGGAGCTCTTAGGGCAGAGTTCTGTTCTGAGGGGGCCTCCTGCAGCTCAGGCCCCCCCCCCCTGCCCGTGGGGGCTGCAGGGGCCTATGTTACGCCACTGGATGTCGAGCTTCATTGCAGATGCAGGATGTACTTGGTTTTCTGGCGGCTAAAAGATTAGGGGCCCGATGTAGGTAAATCCCATTTACCGATTTTGAAATACCGAATCTTACCGATTCGGTATTTTAAAATCGGTAAATGGGATGTAGGTCCCAACATCTGGATTCGTTACCGAATCCTTAACAATTCATTAATTACCGATTGGGTAAATACCGAATCGGTAATGCCCATTCTTTCCTATGGGCTTTGAAGCCCATAGGAATGATTAGGCATTACCGATTCGGTCTTTACCCAATCGGTATTTAAGGAATTCACAAGGGTGCAGGGGGTGTCACTTTGACACCCTCTAGCACCCCCAAAACGGCCATGTGTGCAATGTGGCACACAGACATGCCCTAAGGGCACGTCTGTCTGTCACATGGCACATGTGTACATGCACAGATGTGCATGTACACAGGAATCGGTTTTTTACCATGGATTTGTATTCCATGGTAAAATACCGATTCTGTAAGCCAAGTGCTGCCGGAACATAGGCTACCTACATCACATTTTCGGTAATTTTACCGAATCGTTATCATTACCGATTCGGTAAATATTACCGACTCGGTAAATTTACCTATTCGGTAATGATAACGAATCGGTAAAATTACCGAAAATGTGCCCCTACATCTCCATGGCCCTTTACCGATCGGAAACGGCCGAAAATCGGTATTTTCGGCCGATTCCGATCGGTAAAGGGCTACCTACATCGGGCCCCTAGAAGGCTTGCAATTTATGAACTGGAAGTAAAAAAATGATCTCAGTGTCAAAAGCAGTAGCCCACTTACCTAGTTACAAAAAATACAAATCCGTGATCTGCATGCTACACAATGCGCTTTGCAGCAGGCACATTAATCCCCTATGCAACTTTATGAGTTAAAACTGTGACAGGACAAAACACAGAACTCTCCCAAAACTGTGTTAACTGCTAATGTTAGCTTGCCCCTGTTATATTTTGCTGAAAGTTACTGGGTGCACAGTGATCTCTCCTGCAGGTGTCTTAACCCCTTAGGATATTTTAAATGAGCCTCTTTGTGACCAATTAAGTAACATAGAACAGGTTTACTTTCACATACGTCCTTCGTGCCAATTTCTTTGAAGTTGATTTTTTTCAATAAATGTTTAAGTTCTCTGTCAGGCTCTGCTTTTCAAGCTCCACCCCTCATAACTTCATCCCATTCCTCTACCACACTTCGATCTCCAATTTTTGGGTTCCTGAAGTAAATGTTTTACAATTGCAGCACTGGCGAGCACACGTGTAAGACACAGCATTTTTATTATAATAGCTGTCTGGCACCCTATGTTTGGGTGTACACATTGACAAACAACAGCTGCATGCCACCTAAAGTGCCTGCCTTGGAGACAGGGGCGTGGCTATCAATTGTGCAGCATGTGCAGTGGGCACCAGAATCCAGGATACACTCGGGCCCACTGCACCCACATTCTGGGTGCATTTTGCTATCCAGCAAGTAGCATGGACCATTTCCTTTCTTTCATCTGGGCTGATGGCACCTTTACAATGCCACAGAGTCATACTCATAAATAAGGCTTTTATTTTACTATTTTTCTTACTGATTTGTACAGATAAATACAGACAGAAAATCTCTTTCTTGTCTGTATTTATTTTTAAAAGCAGAAAAATACAGAAAATGGTGCTTCTTGTGAGTGACTCTCCCTGTTGCCCTTCATGAATTCCAAACCAGCTGCTAAGTAGATAGACACCATGGGAATTTAAAAACAGGATGAGAATCCCTTAAATACAGGCATATATTAAAAAATATTAGCATATGATGCTAATATTTACCTGTGGGTGTGGTGTTTTGTTATATCTGGCTCCTTAATGTGCTAAAATATGACAGGCTTCAAAGTTTGATTGCATGCCTAACAGTTAAATAAATGTGGAAATATACCATTTTATGACTCAGTTTATTCTCAAAACAGAAGTAAATATGGATAAATACCAATAAAATGGCCCATAAAATAAATATGGCTAAATACAGACAAATGTTAAAAAATAAAAATACCATGAGCCCCACTCATTAAATACAGGGTCAGGAACCACAGGAACTTGAAGCACAGGATCAGATGTCCTGCTTCCCCCAAACACCCCTCCCCTATCGCTTTTATTTTTATAGGATCAATTATACACGAGGTTGAGTGAAAAGAATTCACCCCTTCAGTGCTTCTGTTCTCGAAATTGGCATGTTATGTTTTACTTTTTAAATGCAAACAATCGACTGAAATAGTTTCACATTATTATCCATTCAGCAAGGCAAGAGTTATGGGCCAGTCAATGAAAGCCTTTTAGTGAGTGCACTGGGGTGAGAGCCGGGTTACGACTGGTCCACTAACTCTGCTGTGACAACACGTTGAAACTGCTTCCGGTGTTTTGAATTGCAAGCTATTTCGATAATTTAGGCCATCTGCGGGTTTAGGGGACTCGAGGGCTGAAAGACCCAATGGGGCACGCCAATGTTTTCACTTGTCACACATCTCTAATGAAGTAAAGTTTCTGAATGTAGGCCATTTATATTGTAAGAAAAAAAACGTGATCATGGCTAGCAGAGAAAAGCATGATGGTATCACGGGTCTTTCAATAGGTGGAAAGAATGGTGGAGATGTCATCAATGATGTCATCAGTGATGACATTAAGCTTGTTATGAGCGATGTAAGATATGAGTCACGAGCAGTGCATGGCGGGGTGCACGTTATAGCTAGCTCAGTACACTATTACTGACGAATTTCCTTTTTTTTAAAACAATATTTTTAAATATTATTACAAGGCCTGACTATAACATCACTTTAATTTTTAGTAAAGCTGTCTAAAGCCAGGTCTAAAGAGAGAAAGAGAGGGATAAAAAAAAAGGAGGGGAGAGAAGGGAAGTGAGAAAGAGAGTGAGTGAGAGAATTGGAAAGACAGGGAGGGAAACACTGAGGAAGAAAGAGATAATCAAATAGAGAGAAAATAAAGTATAGGAGGTAGCGAGAGAGCGTGAAAAATAAAACTCACACTATAGATGGATTGTAACCTAGATAGCTATTTAGGGAGGGAGGGGGGGAGAGGGAGAGATGGAGGGAGGGATGGATGGATGGATGGATGAATGGATGGATGAATGGATGGATGGGTGGATGGATGGGACATCAATTTTTGGGACCTGCCCAGAACATTTTCCAGATGGTTACATTTTCTCCATTAAATTTTCCATTTGTGTTGATTTTTAGTTAAAAGATTTGTTTCCATTGTAAATGTATCAATTACTTCCATTCACCAACATACATTGATCTTAATTGGACACTGATCTTAATTAGCATAATGTTTGTTTTTGTGCATTTATATTTTTGTCAACGACAAACATTTGGGGAATAGGACACTGGCAGAGGCTCAGGGTTGTGGATTGCAAGATGTTCCTCCAGTCCCTCTAAGCGCTTCAGTCCTGGAGGCATGTTCTCCAGTCAGAAGCGGTGGATCCAGTGTTCCGTGGTGCTCTGCTGCCTCACTTTGCCCAATGTCAGTCAACCAGTTGCTGTCTTCATCTCAGTTTCTTGAGAGCGGTGTAGAGGCGGATGATCAGAAAGCCGTGTTTGGCAAAAAATGCTGGCTTGCCTGCCTAAAGATGGTGGCCGCCAATTGCTCCAAGAGTTGCTGCCGAGGTAATCGCCACTCCGATCAAAAGAAGGCACCTTTATTTGACTCAAAATCGCTGGAGATATTTGAATATTGCAGATGAGGAAGGTGAGGTGTCTGGTGGTGAGAGGTACCACAAGATGTAAGTTTGCTCTTCTGTTTCTTTAAGTAAAACCTTTAAAATAAAACAATGTGACACAGCTGCACTTCCAACAGGACACATTTAATTTGAATGCCTTGAGTCATGGAGTAGTGTGGCATATAGCACCGGGGATGCAGCAGGTGTGCTTTTTGACTCATACTTGGAGCTAAGGTTGTGAACTGAAAGATGGCTTTGGTGGCGAGCCTTTTGGGGTAAGAAGGGTTTTTCAATTACCTAGCAGAGCTCGCAGTTGGCGAAGCGTATATTTTTACCCTGAGGGCATCACGCATGTGTGAGTGCATGTGTGAGTGAGTTTCACTGAGTCTTTTTCAGATAGGGTCACAGGGCTGATGCTAGATCGAGGACAACCCTGACGTTGTGATGGGGGATGCCTGGAGGTAATGTCTTCAAAACTGAACCTCTCATTTCTATTGTACTTCCTACAGCTGAAAGGTTTACTGATGTTGTCTCATTTCCAAGTGCTTTGTATTTATTTTATGTTTTTGATTTATCCAGTCAATCACAGATCCTTCACAACAATTCATGATTCGAATATGAGAAAAAAAGAAAAGTGGTATACAAATATATTCTTCAGCCTATCGACATATACATTTGGAAAGTTATAGTTATTGTCAACTAATTCTTCACCTTATGCTTTTATTGTAGTGTTATTTGATTCTGTTCTGCCCCCCATATTTGTATAAAGTTCTCATTTTAGCTACCCATTGTTCAAATTTCAGTGAATCTGGTGATTTCTAATTTTGCAAAATTAGCGATCAAGCTATTAGGGAAGCATTAAAAACAAATTGTTTTTGTCGGACAGTTAAAGTTTGGTTCGGGATCCCAAATAAGATAACTGTAGGATTGGGGTCTATGTTCTGGTTGAGTTGCCTATTTACCGACTGAAAGACCCTAGTCCAATAGTCAGTTAGTTTAGGGGAAGAGAAGCACATATGGTGCCAGTCTCCTCCTTGGTGATTACTTCTAGGGCAACCTGGTGATATTTCTGGGAATATTTTGTGCAGTTTCTCCAGAGTGTAGTATAGTTTCCATTTGGAGAATAGTGAGCTACATTTAAAATTCGCCCTGCATATGGCTTTAATAGACCATTTGTTGTAATCATTCCATTGTGCTGCTTCTATATGGCAGCCTGTGCTTGCCTGAACTTTTAAAAGAGCTATCTGGACTATTTGATCGTAGATTTGTTGCTGGAGAATGTGATACCAGTTCCCAATTCCGGTCATTTGTTTGATATATAGTGCATGGGTAATGGTTGTGGGAAGTGAGCCCCCCGGAAGTCATAACTTTTGCACTAGACTCGAGATTTGGAGGTAGGAAATTGCTAGGGTAGAGACAGTTTCTGTTTTGTCTGGTACAATTTGATCCCATGATTTCATCTCACCCTGTATTACAAGATCTTTTATTTGATAGATTCCAAGCCTTTTGCATCTTTTTAAAGTTAGTGTATCGATTGTAGATCCTAGTTCCCGACAGTGTATTAATTGAGTTTCTAAATGTAAAGGTGTAGATCGGTATTCTTCCTTCAATTGTTTAAGTCTATTGTGAATTATACGGGGCGTCTTATAGCTGTAACTTTTCAGTAGCTTGGGAATTTTGATAAAGAGTTTTAGATCTATATTTTTTCCAAAAGCATTTGTTGTAGATAAAAATTGGGCCCATGGTCGTGGATTGATGTTGCATGTCCACACCTATCTAGTAGATCGGCTTGGAAGTATTTTTGGATGTGGTGAAGTCCTAATCCAGCTTCTTCAGGGCTCAGTTGTAATGTCAATTTTGTGTGTGGTTTCTTCCCTGCCCAAATACATTTCCACACTAATTGATCTATTTCTAGGAAGAATTTATGTGGAACCTTGAGAGGAACGTTTTAGAAAATGAAAATAAATAGCGGAAGTACCACCATTTTATCAATGCTACTCTTCCAATTATCAATAGCGGAAGGTTCTGCCAACTATTCAGAATACGCCTTACCTTATTGAGTGTTGTAATATAATTTAGTGCGAAAAGCTGTGAAAAATCGTGTGTGATCCAAATGCATAGTGCTTTGCATTGGAATCTCCAGATGTGCTTTAAAAACATGCGTATTAACTATACTTGAACTGCTGCTCTCCCAGTCCATTTACTGTTATGTGTTCAGACATTTAGATGACCACCTTCATGTGCCTCATCCATAAAAAGGTTCAAGTAGGTGATGAAGAACCGCACATAGCTTTTTCCACAATCACATTTACACTAATAACATTGACATAGCTATCCTGTGTTTTATTGAACCTAAAAAAACATGTTGAACTTGTGCAGTTACTTGTCTGTTTAGAGCTTGCCTTGCTTTACTTGAGGCTGACAGATCCCAATAATTTGTTACACTAGCAGCCTTCGACTTTCAGGATTCGGCCTTATCTAAGTACATCACCTATGACTTGCTTGCAAAAATAATTATGCGCAATTGCCCTGACCTAAAAGTGGTGAGCTCTACTCGTGTTGAGTTTTCTTAGACACAAAAGACAATATTGACAAAGGCAATAGTCCTGTCGTTAATGTACCAAGTTAGTGCTTTATTTAGCTATGGAATGTCTGAAGTATTTTCAGCTTGGTACAAACTGCCTACATAGCATTGCTTGGAAAAAACATTGACATGCATGAACTATCTTAAAGCTACCTGGTGTGTCTTGTGCTGTAATGTAGCACTGAAGCCCTATTGGGGCATCCGTTGTGGTTTGTGATTGTGAGTGATGGCTTCAAGACTCAGAAGGCCAGAAGGTTGGATTTGCTGATTACTTACCTGAGGAGTTTTTTCAGGTGGCTGACGTAAAATTTTGGAATGCTTATCCCTGAAGAGAATTTGGTGTCATAGGTATTAGAAGGCGGCTGTGGGTGCTGAAGCATTTCCCGAAGTCTATGATGCAGCAAATTACTGTTCGTGCTGTTTGGGATTAAGTCTTCTCTTCATCAGTGGCTTTATGTGTCATGGTGAGGAGAATGATTACGTTTTGCTGGCATGTCTATCAGCCTACCACTATAGATGTAGCGTAGACACATTTAAGGTCAACATAAAAAAACTAAGAAGCAAACCCAGGCAGGTTTGGATGGATTTATTTTGAGAAATTATATAAAGCTTGTGTCTTAAGGGACCTAATAAACGGGTGGAGGTGGATAAGCATGTCAATCCAGAGGTAGGGAGAAGCCTGAGAGAGTATAACACAAGCAGAAACAACCCATGCGGTAGAAACATTGGCAAAGCCAATAGGTCCCGCCTATGCAAGTTCCATTGGCTTTGTTAAAGTATTTAAGATATGTTGCACAGCAGCGCGATCTGCTGTGCAACATGCCTTAAAGTCAAGGAATCAAAACGCTATGATGCAGCCAGCATTTGCCACATCATAGAGGTTTTTTTAAGCCATTTTGCACAGTAGCTGCTCTGCAATATGTTAAGAAAATCAGGAGGGGGAAGCAACAGGAAGGGAGATGGAGCAACAATAACAGGCAGCAAGAGGAGAGAGGTATGAGGAAAAAAAAGAGGGTGGTGTTGGGAAGGAGGAAGGAAGTACCAGACAGGGACAGGGGTAGGGGAAGTGGAATGGGGGAAGAAGAAATAGTACTTCAATCATAGCACGATCACAGGACAGGCATTAATTAAGTTGAATAAATCTGTGCTTGGTCTGTGCTCTACAGAAAGGAATGGAAGTGACACTTGGCCTGCGCTGGCCAATTAGGAGGCTGCAAAGAAGAGTGACACTAAAGCCAACAAATGGTAGGCAATCAGCAGGCTCCAAGCCTATAATAGTGTCTCACAAGCAAGAGCACATGCTCTGTCATAGGCTCAATCTAAACAAGCAGTGGAATAGCCAATAGGTCTCACTTTTGGGACCTTGTGAGTATTTAGTTATGCAGCACAATATTCTTGGTGCAACAACAACTGTTGCATGGCTAAACACTTAAAAGGTCCCAAAGGCAAGACCTATTGGCTATGCCAGGGTTGCAAGTGAGGACAGCCCTTCTGAGAAGTCCTGAGTTCCAGAAAGCGATTAAAAACAACTAGAAATCGTCAATGATACCTAATAAAAATAATACATTTTTACTAGTTGCCAAGCACTAACTACAAGTATCAACAAAGCATTAAAAAAACAGCCATTTCATAGTTGATTAAGCAACGTATATACCCTAACTTCCCTGAGCCAATACAAGAAAGAGCGCTTTTGCATTGAATAAGAAAATGCCACCATTGTTAAATACCTGCCTCAAAGCCACGCCACCCAGACACGCCACTACAAGACTCTCAAGACCCATCACAATAAATTTGGTGAGCACCGGCACTTTTCTTTTTCCGTTTAAAGCACTAAGTACATCTGACAACACATCTTGACTGATGAATTGCTATTCTGGGTGGCACAGAGGCCATTGCTTTTGCATCACTGCTCAACCCTCAAAAATCAATCCATCATCCATAAAAATAAACAAGTGCTTGATCACTAAACGCCACACTGTGGCATGAAAAAATCATGCAACGGAAGCTTAAAAATACATAACCTTGGAACATGAGCAGGGGCCCCGTTGCCAAACTGTGGCATTTTAAAAGCGATGTAGGAAAATGCACACAGGGACTTACAATGGAATTTAATTCACACCAAGCCATTCTTTTTTTGTTTTTTAAGAACCCGTCCCTGACAATTAATACAATTATGGAAGAAGCCAGTCTAGAAACCATGGTTACCAAGGATTTTTCGAGGACTGTCAGCAACAGATAATACTATCACCCAAAGTAATTGCCGCAAATTTTTTCCAACTCAAGGGGATCAATTTTAGCCCTGGTGGGAAGGCTGAGCGTAAACTTTTGCAGTGATGACTTACGTCACGGCACTGTCTTAAATTATAATGCGAGATAATTAATGTATGTCATATATCAAAGAAGCAAATATTTGATGTGAAGAAGAGACAGGAAAAAGTGCACCCAAGAGGGCTATTTACTGCTGACTGAAAAGTTGGTCTATGCCCCTTTTTTGATTGTAAAACTTGTCTTTAAAACCCTTTGCGTGCGTCGACCGGCCAGTCACAGTGGGCGTGTACGGAGGACGGCCGAGGGCCGTCGAACCACGCACAGTCATAAATCACCCGCACCGCGGCGGAATTTGCGGCGGGGTGAACGTGTTAAGGCTTGGCATCCTAAATAAAGAAGATAGCACTCTGAAAGAAGCTAACCTCATTATTAAATTCTGAAGGGACTTAGAGCCTTACTTTGAGTTTGACAGATGGGATACACCATTACTAACTTGACTGATGTCAACCTGCCATATTACAAGTACATTATAGCCCATGACACTTGTAATAAGGCGGACGGGGTATCCATCACATTTGTGACAGAGTATCCCGCTCTGCAAACGCTAGGGAAGGCCCTTCGTTTATTAAAAGGTAAGCTCTCAGTGTCCTCTCTATATGGCACTTTTCGACAAGGCCAACACACACTTCCTGACAAGAGTTGTGCCCCAGCTTTTCTAAATAGTCGAAAACAGATCCTTAACGAGGCCTGGTTGGGATGGTTAGAAGCTTGAACAACCAGTAGGTAACCCTGTTGGTTAATGCTCACTTGTGTCCCTTGCGTGTACTAAACAGAAGTTAATTTTTTTCCAGGGTAGTTGTTATCTCTGAGGAATGGCGTGGCCAAAAAGCTATAATGTTTGGTGTAAATGGTCATGGGTGAAAGAAGAGCGGCAATGGTGCCAGATTCTCTTCCCTGCACGACTGTGGTGTTGTAAAACCGCAAACTGGTGGAAATAAACAGAAGGGGGTTCTTAATTGTTTACAGGTGATGATACATTATCTGTGTGGGTCACCCTGGTGCTACAAATAGTCTTCATTTTACTCATTTAACTCGAGCAGGAGAATTACCATTTTCATTACGTCGTCGCGTGTAATAATGCACACAAACGCGTTGTGGTAAATTTGCTGCGCCATTCTAACTAAACGAGACCATTAGGCCTTCCGGCACGTGCACGGCGCGGAAGGAGACCGACAAAGAGGAGTCCTGGGTTGTTACAAATTGTTTCCTGCAGCTCTCGACGTCAACAGTGGGTTCATTCACGGACCAGGAGCATGAATCACCGATGGGGGGCCTCAGTGTCGAAATATCCACTCCTGAAAGCGAGCAAAAGTCTCCCGTTGTCTCATTATACAGCCCAATATTTTATGCTACATTTTATTTTGTGGAAGGCCTTCTGGGTCAGGCATGATTTATTCACTTCCCGTAATTGTGCACAGGCGCAGGGGGCTGCTTGTGGCCGGGGTACTGGGTTGAATGTGGAGATATCGGCATGAGTCAGGGAAGTTACAGGTGAGGCGGGGGCTGAGCTGGGGCCCTGCCAGGACGCCCTCGCTGCGTTGAGCCAAACCCCCTGGCTTAGAAACCCCGTGACTACAAAAAAGCTCTTGTTGAGTGAAAATTGGTCTGTCAGTATGTGCCGTATAAATTATACATACGCACTACCAAACTAACTCCATTTTTTATGTGGTTTGTAAAATAATGGGCATCGAGCAACACGCTATGATTCAGACAAAAAATGGCTGAAGACTTGGGGCAGCCTAATCCCATTAGAATTGCGTGTTCGACTCATTTATGGCCTGCCTTGGCCACCGTAGTCATGCGAAAGGGCTGCCTTTTGTCTCTGTGGCTTCCAAGCTGAGAGAGATTTGTTTTCAACTATAGGCAGTAATCAGCAAAATTGAACTCAAAAAAGTTTACTGAAATGAACGTATTTCGAAATCTGGGGCCTCATTTATGAAAAGTGACGCATCGCTGCGTGAAAACAGCGATGAGTCACTTTTCACTGCGCCCTCCTTGCGACACCAATGATGCATCATATTTACAGTATGACGCATCATGGCGCAAGGAGTTACAGATACGTCAGTATTTCTGACGTATCTCTATGGCGCAAAAGTGACGCATTGCTGAAGTGTGTCACAAAAGTGACGCAACTCCAGCAATGTGTCCTTTCACATGGGGCAAGCCCCATGTGAAAGGGCCTCTGTCAATCTTACGCCTGCTGTGACGCAGGCATAAAAAATTTACGCATTTGTGTCCTAGAAGTGGCGCAGTGAAATCCTATAGATTTCGCTGTGTCACTTCTATGACCCTTTCTTGCGTCAGAACGCCCCCCTGCATACATTATACCTGGCGTAGGTATAATGTAGCGCAGGGGTTTACAAAGTGACGCATCTACCTAGATGCGTCACTTTGTAAATATGGTGCAACAAGGCACATTTTTTACGCTTCTGGTGCGTCACAAAAAGTGATGCACCAGCGGCGTAAAAGTGACGCACGGCCTCATAAATGAGGCCCCTGATATCTTGTGCATGCCAATTAACATGCTCTGTATTCATCATTCAGAAAAATACATGAATCTTACAATGCTTTTCATTTATTTGCCTGTAGAATGTGTCGAAGAAAACAATACATGTTGGCCGTGCTCCAAGAGGCATCGATGAGAAGGCATGGAAAGTATTTACTGAGCCCAGGATATGGAAGTTCCCTACGTGGGATTTCACCTGTAGCAAATGTACTGTAGTTTTGATCTCAATGGATCCCAAGCCCAGGTCAATGCATACAAAGAAGTGCACTTTCCTGCTTGGTAATACAAACCTTCCAACTTGTGAAAATGCATCACCATGCGAGGAGCGGGCAGGCCTTCTGAGGGGCTAGGTCTGTGTGCCCAGCACAGCATAAGGGACATTTAAATTCACTGCCTTCCCCCCTTCAGCACCTAAAAAACACCATGTGAGTGGAGGGTCTGCTAATATTGCAGTTGCAAACTAGGTCCTGTCTCAATAAAAGGGCAGTGTAGAGAGATAATCTGAGGTATTTTTTCCTGCCTTCCTGGTAGTAGTTCATGCCCAGTCCAGGTAGTGCTTAATTTGAGCCAGTGGTTTCCTACGCTCGGCACAGGCACTTAATTGTCAGCACTGGCTCTAATGACAGTCCACCACATGGTGGAGCTGTCTGTCAAATTTTGATATACGGACAACAATAGTGTTTAATAAGTCAATATACTTAAAAAGTAGATAACATCCGTAGTTCACACTATTAGTATCGTCAAGGATAATTTGAATTGTCACACTTGCAGCAGTGCGTGGTTAGTACTTGTGTTGATTCTGTCATTGGCAGCGCTGGCAGGGGCAATAAGTGTTGCAGGCAGCAGCAGCCTTCCGAGAAGGGCACTGGCACTTACTTTTTTTTAACAAATTAAGCACTGACTCTAGGGCACAGTTGGACTGGGACAGAACATAGGCCAGGCACCAAAGTAAAAATGACCCCATTTGCAAATCAGGTATGTAAAAAAGTGGCAAACACCTGCAAACTGGAGATGTTTTGTCCTCTGAGTGACACGCTATCTAGGTGTTTTGCAAGTTAAGGTGGCATTTGTGCTTGCTGCAGGCAATGTTTGCGGTAATATGAAGGAAATCAACAATTAAAAAATTGACCCGCAAAACAATAGAACAGGCCCACAAATAGCTCGGAAAACTGCCATGCACACTGACCTGTCAAACCAGCTCTCTAGGTATGGCCAAATTTCCCTAAAGGCGAGTCCGACCCTGCTACAGGGAGGCCCCTGTCCTCAACTATGGTCTAGCTCCTCCTCCACCCTGCTCTGCTAATACCATTGGCAACCAACCATGGGGAGGGGATAGGAGCTTCTACACCAATGGAGACAAGCAGGCGGTGCCCTCTGAAGCTGTGGAAAGGAGCAGGGACCACCTTCTGTCTCATACTGTATTCGAGCAGTCAGCAGGAGCACTTCCCTCCGTGTCTGTTAAAGTTTATGTCATCAAGCTTCCATGCAACCATCTGGTAAACGTTAACGTCTGAGCATCCAATCAGAATGGAATATGATTCAGTATTCTGAGCCAGTTTGTGATGTCATGCATTTCAATACTTTCATGCCTGTGGTGTGGCCAGCACCTCCTTAGGCAGCTGGTCACAGTACTGGGCCCAAAAAGAATAAGGCCATGCAAGAAAAAAAACCTGAATAATGTTGTTAGAAAATATGTTTAAGACCAAAACAAAATGTGAATGTGACAGCTGGAAAAGATGCGTAGGGACACCGGTAGAGCATCCAATTAATGCAGGTTTCTAACATTTTTCACAAATTATATGTATAACCTAAGCAACTATTTTACAATCTATGTATGCTACGTATGTGACGGCATGTGTCAGTACTGGACGTTTAACTGAATCTATGAATGGATGAATGGCTATTGAATAGATGAGCTGTATAGTTCATGGTGCAAAGCATATCAACAATGGGTACCCCATATGAACTCTAAATCCTTGCTGGGCTACGTTTTAATACTTGTCAAATAATCGGTAATATATACTACATCTTAACCTATCTCTGAATGTAGTGGTAGTATTAGAAAGAGGCATGGTTTTACAGTGGTGAGCGAATTAATACTGATAATAGTGTATTCTGATAGATTTTTTTGTTGTTTTTCATTTGTATGACACTAAAGTGAAATAAATATAGAGGTTGTTTTGTTTAAAATGTCGCAATCTTCTCCACTGGTGAACTAGAACAAAGGTGTAGATTCTATTGTCAGAAGACCACACATGTTCGGACTGTCTGCGCCTTCCAGAAGTACAAATGGTCCAGGGGGCAAATATTGCTCAGAAATAATCAGATTGCCTGCCAGGACGCCATCAGCATGGTCCTAACACAGCGGTTTAAACTAGTTCGTTAAAGGGTAGCCAATCAGAACTACTGAGACAGCAGGTTGATTCAGCATTTCTGATTACCTAACTGTCAACCAATCAGTAATGGCTTATGTGTTGACCATTCTGATTGGTTGTTGGTTGGCCAGTCTGTATTGGTGTGAGCAACAAATAATCTTGCAACGCTCAGTTTCATTTTTTTCTGTCTACCGAGGTGATTCTAAGATTTGTATAATGCTTTTGAGGGGTTCAGGAAAAAACGTCATGCGCGGGACCCACTTCTACTTATGCCACGTGACATGAGCATCTAATTTGAAGTTTGACAAATGTCTTCCAAGGCCAGAGAATTGTATTCCTAGTTGGTTGTACACCAACTAGTGCCTTCTAGCAGAATTTCCTTGTTGGCTTCCTCAACATTAATAATACAACAAGCATTTGCAATGCAATAGGTCTCGCATTAGTAAAGTTTGAGCTATTGGTATTGTAAATGACACATTTTTTATTTATGTGTTGGTTTTGAAAATAGCAAAATTAATAGCTTTGTCATGTACAATGCCAATAGTTATAACTTTCGCAAATGTGACACCTATAGCATTTGTAATGCAATATGTGTTGTATTTACGTGACTTAGATGTAATGATATTACAAATAACAATGGCTTTTATTTTATTTTATTCTTAAATAAAAGTTATTGTAATATATAATGGCAATAGCTTAAACTTTTGTAAATAACTTTTGTGAAGATTATGTTCAGTGTATTTTATTGTGACGAAAATCCAAGAACAGAAGTGAAATATTAACATCTTTTTGTGACATTTGTAATAAAGCTTGAAACATTGAGAGAACATATTTGAACTAGTTGTTGTTGAATGGTTGCACAGATTGATGCTGCGGTGGCGCTGAGTGATGTTGTGGTGGCAACGAGTGATGCTGAGGTAACGCATTGTGATGTTGTGGTGCCCCTGAGTGATGCTGTGGTGGTGCTGAGTGATTCTGTGGTGATGCGATAGATAGAGTGAGGGCGATAGATAGATATACAGATAAATAGAGTGAGGGCGATCGATAGATAGAGTGATGGCGATAGATAGAGTGAGTGCGATAGATAGACAGATAGAGTGAGTGAGGGCGATAGAGTGAGGGCGATAGATAGAGTGAGGGCGATAGATAGATAAATAGAGTGAGGGCGATAGATAGATATAGTGAGGCGATAGATAGATAGCTAGTGAGATAGAGTAAGAGCGATAGATAGAGTGAGGGCAATAGATAGCTAGAGTGAGGGCGATAGATAGATAGAGAGATAGAGTGAGGGCGATAGATAGATAGAGAGATAGAGTAAGGGCGATAGATAGATAGTGAGGGCTATAGATACATAGATAGAGAGTGAGGGCGATAGATAGATAGAGTGTGGGTGATAGATAAATAGATAGATAGAGTGAGGGTGATAGATAAATAGATAGATAGAGTGAGGGCGATAGATAGATAGATAGCGATAGATAAATCGATAGATAGATAGAGCGAGGGCGATAGATAGAGTGAGGGTGATAGATAGATAGATAGATGGATAGATAGATAGAGTGAGGGTGATAGCTAGCTAGATAGAGTGAGGGTGATAGCTAGCTAGATAGAGTGAGGGCGATAGATAGATAGATAGATAGATAGATAGATAGATAGATAGATAGATAGATAGATAGATAGATAGATAGATAGATAGATAGAGGGCGATAGACAGATAGATAGATAGATAGAGGGTGATAGACAGATAGATAGATAGATAGATAGAGTGAGTGCAATAGTTAGATAGAGTGAGGGCGATAGACAGATAGAGTGAGGGCGGTAGATAGAGAGATAGATAGATAGATAGATAGATAGATAGATAGATAGATAGATAGATAGATAGATAGATAGATAGACAGATAGAAAGATAAAATGAGGGAGATAGATAGATAGACAGATAGATAGACAGATAGAGTGAGGACGATAGATAGGGTGAGGGCGATAGATAGATAGGTAGATGGATAGATAAGATAGAGTGAGGGCGATAGATAGAGTGAGGGCGATAGATAGATAGATAGATAGATAGATGTGTTTGTGGTTGTGTGTGTGGTTGTGTGTGTGGTGTGTTTGGGGTTGTGTGTGTGTAGTGTTTGGGGTTGTGTGTGTGGTTGTGGGGTTTTGTGTGTGGTTGTGGGGTTGTGTGTGTGGTTGTGTGGTTGAGTGTGGTTGTGTGCTTGCTTGTGTGTGTGCTTGTGGTTGTGTGTGTGTGGTTTGTGTGTGTGTGTGGTTTGTGTGTGTGTGGTTGTATGTGTGGGGGGTGTGTGTGTGTGTGTGGTGTTGTGTGTGTGGGGGTGTGTGTGTGGGGCGTTGTGTGTGTGGGGGGTTGTGTGTGGGGTTGTGTGTGGGGTTGTGTGTGTGTGTGTGTAGAGTTGTGTGGGGTTGTGTGTGTGTCTGGGGTTGTGTGTGTGGGGGGGTTTGTGTGTGGGGTTGTGTTTGGGGGGTTTGTGTGTGTGGGGGTGTTGTGGGTGTGGGGGGGTTGTGTATGGGGTTGTGTGTGGGGGGGTTGTGTGTGGGGTTGTGTCTGTGTGTGTGGTTGTGTGTGTGTGGGGTTGTGCATGTGGGGGTTTGTGTGTTTGGTGGGGTTGTGTGTGTGGGGGTGTGTGTGTGGGGGGGGTTGTGTGTGGAGTTGTGTGTGTGTGGGGTTGTGTGTGTGGGGGGGGTTGTGTGTGTGAGTGGAGTTGTGTGGGATTGTGTGTGTCTGTGGTTGTGTGTGTGGGGGGGGTTGTGTGTGGGGGGGTTGTGTGTATGGGGACAATGTGTGTGGGTGTGTGTGTGTGCATGCGGGTTTGTGTGTGGGGGGGTTGTGTGTGTGGGGTTGTGTGTTTGTGGTTGTGTGTGTGTGTTTGGTTATGTGTGTGTGTGGCAGAGTTAATTACACTCTTTCACACGCTCAAATTCCTCAATTGATAGTTCTGTAGAAAGATGAAAATACATTCTTAGAAAAAGCCACATTATCCGGAGTAACCTATGAGCAAATCTCGTTTCCAAATACACAAATAAAAAGCAAATCGAGAGTGAAACTATTTAAAGTCGTACAAACAGTTCTGTGACAATTAAGGGAACAAGGGGCAAGGATGTGAGCATTGGTTAAAGGCCAGATCTACCGAATTTGGAACTGGGAGACCCTGTTCGAGTTTCGGCGTCGGCTCATCATCATCTGATTGTGGGCAAATCACTAAACTGCCCGAGCCTCAAACAAAAGGATGTGTCCTTGTGTCATGTAACTGGTGCTTGTGTGAAGCGCTCGAATACCTTCGGGTCGAATTTGCTTTACATAAAACTGCAAAAAAACAGGCCAAACTATTTCTTTGTTTAAATCCCAAAATGAGGGGAGCGAGAGCATGTGTATTTGTGTGTGTGTGAGATTAGTTGGTGGAAAAATACACTAAGCCAGAATGTTCTACATTCCTTGCGATGTTTCATGGAACATTGCCAAAAGATGATGTCACTTCCTTGAAAGTTACAGCAGTTTCATTGCTATCATTCTATTTGTCCTGCCTCATACATTTCTAGGCCCGCTTCTGAGATTGCCCTTTAAGGGCTGTGGCATGGGTGACCAGCCTGCCGTTTCTGCTAGTGCCAGGCCTCACATTGCATCACATATTCGGCCAAAACCGCAGTGTAATTAAATGAAGCATGTTCTACTCATGGAGTTCGCACAGATCACTGCAAGGCCTTCTCTGGTATGTGATGCCGGATCAGCGCGGGAGATGTGTGCCATAGCTTCCAATGAGTTTCACAATTCACTGTAAACACATGTTAACGAAATGTGAGCATACTTCGCAATGAGGGCACTGGTGTACCTTTGCAGTGACGATGGCCACATCTGCTCTGCACTACGCTGTGGCCATATCTCAAAATAAAGGATGCTCACATTTCCAGACTTGGAGCCTGATGTACCAAACATGTTTCCCCAAAATACAGGCTTCGCGGGAGCTGTGCATCTTTAATAGGCCTGCGTGGCTGCAGGCAGAATACAATTAGCTGTGCACTGTGCAGTTGAAATCCCGGGGGCGGGGGCACTCTAATTACCGGGCCCGTGTGCACGGGCACCAGAGCTGCTAACGAACCCTACGAGGGGCTCCAGTTCCGAGGCGCTAATGAGGCCACTGTGTGCAGAGAGTGGCACTCCAGGACGGCCACTGTGCAGACATCCTCGGGGGCGCACAGTGCGACACACGGCGGGAAAAATGGTTTGGGGCAAGGACCAGGCGCTATAGGGCTTCAAAAGCAAACAGAATATGGATAATTGTGACAAAAAGTGACGTAGTGCTACTTGGGTAAAAGCGTCAGGGGGTCCAAAGGGTACACGGACCAGAAGAATAAGGCACATAAGTAGAAAAAAAAAAACATGAGCCAGGGAGCATAGCAGAGGGGAACAGAGAATGGCGGTCATGGAGCATGGAGAGTAGGCGCTATAAAGACCAGGAAGTAAAGTGGGGTTCACAGGTGCGAAGCAGCATAGGAACAATCGGAGCAGAGGGTGGGGCAGGGGAGCCAGTCCGCATAGGCAGAAGGAAACAAAAGGACAAAGAGGAAAGGCGACCTGAGATCATGGGACCCAAGCAGCGGAGGGACGAAGGACGGCGACTGCTTTAAGGTGTAGGGCACAATTACAAATAGGCAGATGCTTCCGGAAGCATAGGATTAATGGACACAAGCGCACAGAGGGAAAGGCATCGGGGACAAGGAAACACAGGAGGCACCGTGACACGCTGGCTGGAATAACAACAAGCAAAACAAGTTAAACAGGTTTTAAAAGGAGACACGGCCTCCGGCCGTGAAACTGAAAGTACGGCCGGGCGGCCGTGAATAATTAGGTGGTGACAAATGCGCTGGGAGGGCTGCCTTTGATGTGGTAATGCGAGGCAGGCAGGCAGGCGGCTGGTGGCATTGTGCACGCGCTTTTTAGGGCTTGCGCTTGCGCAATGACCTAAAAAGCACATGCACTCAAAGGAATCGCCAGTGGAATCGCCAGTGGTGGTTAAACACTGGATAAGCCCCTATAGAGCTTCCAGCTGTGCACATGTGCACAGCAGGCGAGCCCTAAAAATCAGGTTTGCTTTATAAATCTTTTAATGGATTTTGAAACCGTTGCTATGGCCCTTAAAAAAGCACCGGACCTGGGAAATAGGGCCCCCTCTGACCTGCCCCCCCTTGTTATGGCACTGGTGACTCCCCTAAAAATGCAGATTCACCTTTTGATCCACCTCTACCTTTGGCGATGAATGCTGTTTTAATCAGTGCAATGCTTTCACTATGTCCCTTCTTTAGGCAAAGCCCATCCATGTTGCCTCAGGTCATTTGTAAAAAGAGTTGGTGCATGTCAGATATACAGCTGGGCACTGAGATGGGATCTATAAGCCTGATGAGTTGTACATAAGATTTTGTAATTCGACATTGGAAGAAAGGCATTTAGAAAAGTGTGTCCTCAACGGTATGTCCGTAAATTAGAGTTGTGTTGCACCGGTAAAGCTGAGAAAGCACCTGATGTACCTGAGTACCCTTAGGACATCAACTTTCTCAATAGCCTCTCTGGATAACCCGACAGCTCGGAATATTAATTAGGCCTGGGCAGTAAATTCTGCTCCGCAGTCGGAGCTCACAAAGTTTTTGCCACTCCATGCTCCACTTGGAGCGCGGAGTTTGTCAAAAACTCTGCCTATGCTGCGTGGTGGGGTTTACCGGTGTCCGGCCCAAAATTGCCCAGAGTTGTGGGATGTTATTGAGCAGACATGAGTTCAAATTGTGTTTTCACATTGGTTTTTTTAAACAAGTTGTTGTCATAATGTAGAGATGGGTGTCTAGGGCTTCTTTTGAAAGAATGTTGCACTTTCGTGCCTCTTGAGGGTTTAAACTTTACTTTGTGCCGTTCTTCCCTTTTCCTGAGATGTGTATGCCTGAGAAGGGCCCTGCTCTCCCAAAGGGACTCCGAGAGGCCCAGTTGCTTGGGATGGTGGGCAGAAGAACCAGGATGGAGATGAGGAGGAAAGGCTAGCGCTGAAGCGATAGGAGTCTGCAGCCGTGTAACTATCTACGTGAGTGAGGGGAAGCAGACAAGCAGAGGACACTTTGTGAATGCGATGAGGGCATGCAAACGAGTGACAAGGCGAAGAGGCCATGGGCAAAGCGCAGGTGCAAATGAGTGTGGAGGGAGCTGTAACTGCAGCCTCAGGCTTTTATGGACTAGGGTTGTGGGGTACATGGAGAGAGGGTACCAGCATTCCTCTATCTCCGAGAGGAATTTCAGACACCCCTTTTCCTGCAACCTTGAAGAGACTGCAATAATCCAGTTCACCTTATCTGCCCCATATCAAACTGTGTGAACTAAACAGGTGTGCCTGCCTGTTAGACTTTGAAGGCCATGTGTAGGTTAGATTAGAAACTCCGCACCCTACCTCAAGGCACTGAAGGACTCCCTACGTCGCCAGAGTGTACTTATCCCATCGTAACTTAGGCTGTACAGTGCCTCGTTCTCCATATAACTCTACTATAGAGCCCGGTGGTAGTAAACAGGTGTGCTGCATGTACTTGTCTTGTCGCCAGGGGTCTCCCGTTACAACCCATAGAGTGAGATATCGATCCGCTCAAGGTTTACAACCTATGTCCGGTGCATTATGGGTATGTCAATCCCGCCTTCACATAGTATTTTGTCTGCAGGTCCCATAATATTAGAGAGAATCCAACACGAAAATTGGAAGGGAAGAGAGTGATCAACGAGTGTTGAAGCACTCAGTGTTTTGTAAAATACCCCTCACACACCAAAAGGCCCCTTGGTGTCATGCTTCATCATCGGGGTCTTCGCACCCCTCTATCGGGATGCGGCGTGCTGCGACCTACGACTACGCGGGAGCACTAGTAGTAATGACTATGTATGGTGTTAGGTGTGTGGGGTGTATTTAGTTTAAGTGAGTGGTGGGATGTGGTGAAAAATTAAAAAATACCTGGCGCATGAGTTGAAGGAAAAATTTATTCTGAACTCTGGCTGGTATTATTAAAAAGAAGTGCAGTGTGAGGTCAGGGCTGTTGTATTAGGGAACAGGACCTCTGGTGTGCGTTGTCGACATGTTTCGGAGCCAAGCTCCTTCTTCAGGACGGGGGCACGACCTCCCCACCTTCCTCACGTTTTTTTAAATAAAAAGTGTATTATACAGAAAAGTGGCAAAAAATAGGCTAAGTGTGCCTACAGCGGTCTGCTACAAGTGCAATGACCTGTAGAAAGACAAAAAGGGAGAAAACAACATTGGTTACCCTTGTAGCGGGTAGTTCAAGCAGGTGCAGTCACCTGGAACCTCACCAGAATGCTTGTTTTAAAGCCTGTGGAAGGAAAAGGACTCACAACACATACAACATAGAACACACATATTTGGTACTTAGAGTTATTGTTGGTCATACTTATGAAGCTTGTTTGTGGGCTTCATGAGCAAAAAGGACGTCTGGGGTGTTGCTAATTATTGCAATCTGTTGGGAAGAATGATGCAGGTTTTAATAAATCATTCTTACTCACTTAGATTTCAGAAGGATGGTCTTGTTCAGGTCGATCTATGGAATACTCACAATGACAGGACGCTATGGACACCGTCTATCCCCACACGCTGCTCCGCTGGTTATGAAGTGGTAAACCAGTGGGCATGCTATTTATACCTTGTTTTCTAATTGGGCGGAAGCATCTGTGTTACCTAACATGGGTGTTCCGCTCCATGTTAATTGACAAATGCCCATGTTTGGAGCGTCCGCCAAATAGCCATACATCATGCTTCTCTGTCCGTCATGGAATGACATGGAAATAGCGTCTTATTATTATCCCCGCATGCGTATGGAAAGTGATCTGTCGCGCATGCGCAGGGTAGCGTTTCCAGCGCATGCGCGTTTGGTTCTGGCAATACTGAAAGTCACTGGTTACCGCGCATGCGCGTAGGACTTTTAGCGGTCCTTCAAGTACTTTCTACGAATTTCTTCGGATAAATGACTGTGTTAAATGGTGACAGCGCTGGTTTTTTGCTGTTCATTTCAGCGGTCATTGAAGTACCTTCTATGAATCTCTTCAGATAAATAACTGTGGAGATGGTAACAGTGCTGGTTTTTAAGCTGCTCATTCTGATAGTGTTTATTTCTGAGATATTCATTATTTGAAGGTCTATTCTTTGGCAAAATTGAAAGAATGTTTACTGATTACTGGTTAATTGGGTCCAAGGCACATCGTCATTAAGCCCAATTAAATGGGTTCCAAGCCTAAAAACCCATCTTTGTTCCTTCTGGAAGAGCCCGGCTTCAGAGGGTAGTTGCTCTATAATTGTCCAGTTGAGGTCATTTACACAGTGTCCTGCAGTTAGGTAGTGTGTTGCCATTTTCGTTGTCATCTTCTTACAGCGCACATTGCTCTTGTGTTCGTTCATTCTTGTTTTTATGGCCCTCGTGGTCATACCTACATATTCAAGGTTGCAGGGGCACTTGATCATGTAGACCACGTTTTTGGAATTGCAATTAGAAAATTTTCTTTGCTCCCAAGTTGTTCCACTGCGAAAGGAAAGTTTTTTACTTTTCTTTCTTGGTCAGGTGGCAGCTACTGCAGTTCCCACAGGGAAAGTGACCCTGGATGTCAACAGACGGTTGCGTGACTGCTGTTATTGGTTTTGGTCTTGTATGTACCAACATGTCTCTCAGGTTTCGTCCCCTTCGGTGAGCAAACATAGGTTTTTCAAAGTTTAGGTGACCACATGTAAGTATCCTCCAATGTTTATTCACAATTTTTGATACTTCATTGGACATGGTGTTGAAAGTTGTCACACATATCGGTCGTTTGTTCTCCTTGGGTTCTTTAGTTCGATCCTCCAGTAGGGCCTCTCTGTTGTTATTCTTGGCCCTTTTTAATGCTTTTGCAATGATTTTCTTGGGGTACTCTCGTTGCTTTAACTTCTCACTCAGGTCTTCTGCCTGTGATTTGAAATTGGACGCATTTGTGCAGTTACGTCTGAGACGTAAAAATTGTCCATACGGTAAGTTTTCACGCAGGTGCCTGGGGTGAAAACTGTCGTATCTTAACAGACAATTTCTCGATGTTGGCTTGAAATGGGTAGTGGTTTTTAAACCCCCATCTTCTGCATAAATATTCAGATCTAGGAAGACTAGTAGGTTGGCCGATATGGTACTTGTGAATTTGAGGAAGGCATTTTGGTTATTCAGCCAGATTTGGAAATCTTCAGCAGATTGTCGGTCACCTTCCCAGATGACTAGGACGTCATCTATATACCTCCTCCAGCATTTTATGTTTGCTCTGTATGGATTCTGTTCGTTGAGAATTTTTGTGGTCTCAAGGTGGTGTACATAGAGCCCAGCCAGGCTCGGAGCAAAGGTACTTCCCATGCTGGTCCCATGGCACTGCTGGTAAATCGTGGTTTTGTATTGAAAAAAGTTTTTCTGTAGTGCCAATGAAATACATTCTAGAACCAGCCCTCGTGGTGTCTGGTACTTCCATTGTGTTGAGAAGAGAACTTCTTCAATGATCATGAGTGTTTCGTCGTGAGGAAGGCTGGTATAAAGACTTTCAACGTCTAGGCTGATTAGGAGTTGACTTCCTGGGTCAAAAGGTATGTCCTGCAGGAGTTGTAAGACCGCTTTTGTGTCTTTGAGGTAGGTGTTTGTTGATTCCACTAGTGGGCGCAGGAAAGCATCCGCGAATTTCGACAGGGGTTCCAAGATCGATCCGATCCCAGATACTATCGGTCTTCCTGGAGGATTGGTGAGGTTTTTATGAATTTTCGGGATGCTGTAAAAGTACGGAATACGTGGTTTTTTCTGCTCCAAAAATTCGCCTTCTTTTTTGCTCAACCAATCGTGTGCTAGGCCTTCTTCGATCATCCCTCCGATTTTGATCCTCAGGTTCTCTGTTGGATCCTGTTGTAGGATCATGTAATTGCGTCTATCAGACAATAGTCTTAAACATTCATTGTCGTAGGCCTCTGTAGTTTGTAGGACGATGGCTCCGCCTTTGTCTGCTGGCTTTATTATGATACTTGTGTCCTCTGATAGTGCTTTTAGGGCTTGTTGTTCTTCCCTTGTTGTGTTGTGAAAAACTCTAGTGGACGACACATCCAGTTTATTAACTTCTGTCATGATCGCTTTTTCATAAGCTAATAGCTCCAATGGGACCAAGGAATCTGGTGGAGTAAAGGTAGACTTAGGTCTAAGGCCGGTATCAGTTCTCAGAACTGGTGATGGTTTTTCCATGAAGTAAGCCTGTAGTTTCAATTTGCGTATGAATTCTTGCATCTCAATGTTCACCCTAAAGATGTCTGGTCTCTGTGTAGGTACAAAACCCAAGCCTTTATTTAACACTTGTGTTTGTAGTGTCGTTAGTGGTTTAGGAGTGAGATTGACCACTAAGTCCCTCTCTGGTTGCTGGACGATGGTTGGTTGGGTAGGGAGCCTGTCATGCTCCTGGTTTGTCGGGGGTTTCCCTGGTTCTGGTCCTCCCATGTGACGTTGTTGCCCTTCCGGTTCCTTCCCCGTGTCCCGGGGCGGGTGCCTAAAAAAGGCTGTGGATCGTAGAAAGCACCATCGAAGTCCTGGTTCCATTGTGGATACCCCTGAGCATTTGCTGTCGGGCCGAACTGGAAAGGTGGGAATGGTGGAGGACCCATATATTGTGGAAATTGAGGATACCCTCTCCATCCCCGTTGTCTCGGGAATTGTTGTCTCTTTTGTCTCCAACCGCCTCGGTTTGGGCGATACCTTTGACCATTGCCTGAGTTTGAGCTACCTGAACTGTCTGACCCATCACTGTCTATATCACTATTTTGGTTTTTGTGCACATAGTCAGCTTTTGTATATGGATAAGCTCCTTCAGGTGTGAATTTGTCTTTATCCTTTTTTAATTTGTTGAACTTACTTTGTTTTAGGGTATACTCTCTTCACAAAGCAGCACTGCATGGTTTACTAATGACGGAATACCTCAGGAACAAAATGGGCCCACCAGGTCTGATCGTAAAAACTGAACCATTTATATTCCAGTCAGATGCCCAGTTCAAAAAGGAGTGGTCACGCCGGAACAGGGGATTGAGGCTATTTTGCCCGCACTGGTGATAAAATCCCTAATGTTGTATGTAGGTGTTTAGGTGCAGGTAGTCTGGGATACAACCCCCTAGATCCCAATTTTCGAAAAACAAGAAATTGTTTTACAAATCAAAGATTAACACAAATTGACTCCGCACACTTAAGTAATAGATATCACAAAATCATTAATGTTATCCACAACGGTCCAGTATCTCTTCAGTCATTCTCCCAAGAATTCCAAAGTCAGGTAATCTTCAGTAGAAAAATTCTTTATTTTCACAAACACTTTTAAGAGCAATAGCCAACGCGTTTCGTCCGTGACCGGACTTCTTCAGGGCTACATTTAAAAACACATAAAAACAATATATTTACATGTGAATGAGATAGATCTATTCATAATTCATCTGCACAATATTTTCATTCCATTAGTCAGTTCATTTGAACACCAGACTTTAAGAAAAACATTTATCAAAAACCTGCTTTGGTTACAACAGTTCTTTTCACATGGGAGAAAGAATGCAAAAAGACAAGAGCGAAAAGGTTGTCTGTTCTATACCCTTTACAGATCATAAACTATTACAATTATTGGAAAAAAGGAGATCAGAAACCCATGACAAACAAATGATTTGTGTCTGGGAAGTCTTATTATAGATAACAATTGAAAAAATTTACATTAAAATGACCTTAGACACATTAAACAAATTTTACATTTCCAATCATTATCTACCTTTTATCTCGAATTCTCTTATTTGTGATGCTGTACAATGGTCTTCTAGCTTGAGAAGTAAATATTCTGTGGAAGGATAATACATTCTTAGCATTGTCTATGGTCTTTATACAGCAGCATTTAGTTAAACCCATTGGTACTATTACATTCCCTCATATGCATCATGGACGAATTTGCGAACACTCAAATAAACCCACTTTCTATGAAGACTATTCCAAAATCATATCCATCTAATAATTGATGAATATGTGCATAACATGTATATCCTCAGAGCAGATAATCAAATTAAAATCATCCCTAGTAGCACTTGGCATCGAAAGGGCCATTTTATCTGACCTGTCTCTAGCCATTCCCATGGCAGTATTTTATTTCAACAATGAGTATTCAGTTAGGTTACTTACTTCCATATGTCAACTTGTTATTAAGATCCTGGTCAGTTGACTTCCAGTATATGTTTATTTTGAAATAGGCAAAGTTTTATTATAAGCCTACAAAAGGGAAAAGAAACAAATATATTTTTTTCAGGGTTTATCTAAGGAGACATCATAGTATTCCAAAAATGTCTCCTCCTCCTTCACAAATCAACTAAAATACACACTGATTGTCCAGTGACATTGATCCTCCATAGGAGACTTGTATTTAATAGACAATCTCCCTTTTAGTTTGATGGAGAAAGTCACACTACTAGTGAATGCTATTAAATTATATTTAATTTGTAGCGCAGTAAAAGCCACAAAATTCAATTCAATAACTGCTAAGCGATATAGCACCATTCTTACAATTTGTGCACTCAATATGGCATAGTGCTATTGCTAGACGCCTATTAATATTATTAAAAAAAGTTTGAGGGATTTTCACTTGAACATGATTATTTAACCAGCCCTCCATATATCAAATAGACCAAAGGTGGACCCTCGTCGCCATCTTAGTAAAGTGATGTAGAACTTCAAACAAGGAGCGTGACAGCCTAGTTTAAACACTTACTCCTTGTACCCCTGGCTATTGTCACCAACAACACCTCAGCACATATCAAGGCTAATACACTAATAGCAACCGAGACACGTGAAAGTCAAGCCCACTAATATGAGCTGGATTGGGCTCAGAGTACACTCATAGCGCATCCAAAGCCGGTCACTTACCGCGAATAAAGTATCGGCGTTCCATGAAGCATGCGGTCGTCTGGCACAATGAGTGATCCTAGAAAGTGGTTTATATACTTTCCGGATAACTAATCAACCAACAATTAGCAAACCTAATTGGTAATTAATGAAGAATAAACTAGCCGGGGATGACGGCTATACTTATAAAGGGGCTCCGCCATCTTTAAATGGTCAAAACACACGGCGTCAGCAAACAGCATTTATGACAGCGCAATTAAAAGAAAATAATAAGCAAAACATGTTACAATTTTCTAGTAATACAACATCGTCACTGATTAATCCGTGATATATTATACATTTATTCCTCGACATATAATTTTTCGTTATTCGTTTATTGAGAGTGGTCTTTAATTAGCTAGGCGACACTAGCAACAGGAGAGGTGACACATGACATTTAAACAGAGAAACTGTTCTTATTTCAAATCGCGGTAATGTTTATATGTCAAAAGATAGCCGGCAAGCCTACTTGGTTTTAGGCGCCATTTTTGCCTAGTCAAAAAACCCATACTTTTCAGCGTGATAAATTGTTCATATTTCTTAATATTACGAGAAGAGTGCAAGCTACGAACAGTCTTCTAGTAATACAACATCGTCACTGATTAATCCGTGACATATTATACATGTATTCCTCGACATATAATTTTTCGTTATTCGTTTATTAAGCGTGGTCTTTAATTAGCTTGGCGACACTAACAACAGGAGAAGTGACACATGACATTTAAACAAAGAAACTGTTCTTATTTCAAATCGCAGTAATGCTCATATTTCCAAAGATAGCCGGCAAACCTAGGCAAAGATGGCGCCCAAAACCAAGTAGGTAGAATAACGAAAAATTATATGTCGAGGAATACATGTATAATATGTCACGGATTAATCAGTGACGATGTTGTATTACTAGAAGACTGTTCGTAGCTTGCACTCTTCTCGTAATATTAAGAAATATGAACAATTTATCACGCTGAAAAGTATGGGTTTTTTGACTAGGCAAAGATGGCGCCTAAAACCAAGTAGGCTTGCCGGCTATCTTTTGACATATAAACATTACCGCGATTTGAAATAAGAACAGTTTCTCTGTTTAAATGTCATGTGTCACCTCTCCTGTTGCTAGTGTCGCCTAGCTAATTAAAGACCACTCTCAATAAACGAATAACGAAAAATTATATGTCGAGGAATAAATGTATAATATATCACGGATTAATCAGTGACGATGTTGTATTACTAGAAAATTGTAACATGTTTTGCTTATTATTTTCTTTTAATTGCGCTGTCATAAATGCTGTTTGCTGACGCCGTGTGTTTTGACCATTTAAAGATGGCGGAGCCCCTTTATAAGTATAGCCGTCATCCCCGGCTAGTTTATTCTTCATTAATTACCAATTAGGTTTGCTAATTGTTGGTTGATTAGTTATCCGGAAAGTATATAAACCACTTTCTAGGATCACTCATAGTGCCAGACGACCGCATGCTTCATGGAACGCCGATACTTTATTCGCGGTAAGTGACCGGCTTTGGATGCGCTATGAGTGTACTCTGAGCCCAATCCAGCTCATATTAGTGGGCTTGACTTTCACGTGTCTCGGTTGCTATTAGTGTATTAGCCTTGATATGTGCTGAGGTGTTGTTGGTGACAATAGCCAGGGGTACAAGGAGTAAGTGTTTAAACTAGGCTGTCACGCTCCTTGTTTGAAGTTCTACATCACTTTACTAAGATGGCGACGAGGGTCCACCTTTGGTCTATTTGATATATGGAGGGCTGGTTAAATAATCATGTTCAAGTGAAAATCCCTCAAACTTTTTTTAATAATATTAATAGGCGTCTAGCAATAGCACTATGCCATATTGAGTGCACAAATTGTAAGAATGGTGCTATATCGCTTAGCAGTTATTGAATTGAATTTTGTGGCTTTTACTGCGCTACAAATTAAATATAATTTAATAGCATTCACTAGTAGTGTGACTTTCTCCATCAAACTAAAAGGGAGATTGTCTATTAAATACAAGTCTCCTATGGAGGATCAATGTCACTGGACAATCAGTGTGTATTTTAGTTGATTTGTGAAGGAGGAGGAGACATTTTTGGAATACTATGATGTCTCCTTAGATAAACCCTGAAAAAAATATATTTGTTTCTTTTCCCTTTTGTAGGCTTATAATAAAACTTTGCCTATTTCAAAATAAACATATACTGGAAGTCAACTGACCAGGATCTTAATAACAAGTTGACATATGGAAGTAAGTAACCTAACTGAATACTCATTGTTGAAATAAAATACTGCCATGGGAATGGCTAGAGACAGGTCAGATAAAATGGCCCTTTCGATGCCAAGTGCTACTAGGCATGATTTTAATTTGATTATCTGCTCTGAGGATATACATGTTATGCACATATTCATCAATTATTAGATGGATATGATTTTGGAATAGTCTTCATAGAAAGTGGGTTTATTTGAGTGTTCGCAAATTCGTCCATGATGCATATGAGGGAATGTAATAGTACCAATGGGTTTAACTAAATGCTGCTGTATAAAGACCATAGACAATGCTAAGAATGTATTATCCTTCCACAGAATATTTACTTCTCAAGCTAGAAGACCATTGTACAGCATCACAAATAAGAGAATTCGAGATAAAAGGTAGATAATGATTGGAAATGTAAAATCTGTTTAATGTGTCTAAGGTCATTTTAATGTAATTTTTTCAATTGTTATCTATAATAAGACTTCCCAGACACAAATCATTTGTTTGTCATGGGTTTCTGATCTCCTTTTTTCCAATAATTGTAATAGTTTATGATCTGTAAAGGGTATAGAACAGACAACCTTTTCGCTCTTGTCTTTTTGCATTCTTTCTCCCATGTGAAAAGAACTGTTGTAACCAAAGCAGGTTTTTGATAAATGTTTTTCTTAAAGTCTGGTGTTCAAATGAACTGACTAATGGAATGAAAATATTGTGCAGATGAATTATGAATAGATCTATCTCATTCACATGTAAATATATTGTTTTTATGTGTTTTTAAATGTAGCCCTGAAGAAGTCCGGTCACGGACGAAACGCGTTGGCTATTGCTCTTAAAAGTGTTTGTGAAAATAAAGAATTTTTCTACTGAAGATTACCTGACTTTGGAATTCTTGGGAGAATGACTGAAGAGATACTGGACCGTTGTGGATAACATTAATGATTTTGTGATATCTATTACTTAAGTGTGCGGAGTCAATTTGTGTTAATCAAAAAGGAGTGGTCACTGATCTCCTGGCACTGCACCAGGGACTGGTTAGTCCTCATTGTTAAAACAGCGGCCAGAATAACACAGGAATTAAAAATTGAAATTAAAAAAATTGAGGTACAACTGAGCACTTACATCTCACCTGCCGACCTAAAAATCAGACTAGATGAACTTAACCAACAGATGACCGAGTTTGAGTATACCCTAAAACAAAGTAAGTTCAACAAATTAAAAAAGGATAAAGACAAATTTACACCTGAAGGAGCTTATCCATATACAAAAGCTGACTATGTGCACAAAAACCAAAATAGTGATATAGACAGTGATGGGTCAGACAGTTCAGGTAGCTCAAACTCAGGCAATGGTCAAAGGTATCGTCCAAACCGAGGCGGTTGGAGACAAAAGAGACAACAATTCCCGAGACAACGGGGATGGAGAGGGTATCCTCAATTTCCACAATATATGGGTCCTCCACCATTCCCACCTTTCCAGTTCGGCCCGACAGCAAATGCTCAGGGGTATCCACAATGGAACCAGGACTTCGATGGTGCTTTCTACGATCAACAGCCTTTTTTAGGCACCCGCCCCGGGACACGGGGAAGGAACCGGAAGGGCAACAACGTCACATGGGAGGACCAGAACCAGGGAAACCCCCGACAAACCAGGAGCATGACAGGCTCCCTACCCAACCAACCATCGTCCAGCAACCAGAGAGGGACTTAGTGGTCAATCTCACTCCTAAACCACTAACGACACTACAAACACAAGTGTTAAATAAAGGCTTGGGTTTTGTACCTACACAGAGACCAGACATCTTTAGGGTGAACATTGAGATGCAAGAATTCATACGCAAATTGAAACTACAGGCTTACTTCATGGAAAAACCATCACCAGTTCTGAGAACTGATACCGGCCTTAGACCTAAGTCTACCTTTACTCCACCAGATTCCTTGGTCCCATTGGAGCTATTAGCTTATGAAAAAGCGATCATGACAGAAGTTAATAAACTGGATGTGTCGTCCACTAGAGTTTTTCACAACACAACAAAGGAAGAACAACAAGCCCTAAAAGCACTATCAGAGGACACAAGTATCATAATAAAGCCAGCAGACAAAGGCGGAGCCATCGTCCTACAAACTACAGAGGCCTACGACAATGAATGTTTAAGACTATTGTCTGATAGACGCAATTACATGATCCTACAACAGGATCCAACAGAGAACCTGAGGATCAAAATCGGAGGGATGATCGAAGAAGGCCTAGCACACGATTGGTTGAGCAAAAAAGAAGGCGAATTTTTGGAGCAGAAAAAACCACGTATTCCGTACTTTTACAGCATCCCGAAAATTCATAAAAACCTCACCAATCCTCCAGGAAGACCGATAGTATCTGGGATCGGATCGATCTTGGAACCCCTATCGAAATTCGCGGATGCTTTCCTGCGCCCACTAGTGCAATCAACAAACACCTACCTCAAAGACACAAAAGCGGTCTTACAACTCCTGCAGGACATACCTTTTGACCCAGGAAGTCAACTCCTAATCAGCCTAGACGTTGAAAGTCTTTATACCAGCCTTCCTCACAACGAAACACTCATGATCATTGAAGAAGTTCTCTTCTCAACACAATGGAAGTACCAGACACCACGAGGGCTGGTTCTAGAATGTATTTCATTGGCACTACAGAAAAACTTTTTTCAATACAAAACCACGATTTACCAGCAGTGCCATGGGACCAGCATGGGAAGTACCTTTGCTCCGAGCCTGGCTGGGCTCTATGTACACCACCTTGAGACCACAAAAATTCTCAACGAACAGAATCCATACAGAGCAAACATAAAATGCTGGAGGAGGTATATAGATGACGTCCTAGTCATCTGGGAAGGTGACCGACAATCTGCTGAAGATTTCCAAATCTGGCTGAATAACCAAAATGCCTTCCTCAAATTCACAAGTACCATATCGGCCAACCTACTAGTCTTCCTAGATCTGAATATTTATGCAGAAGATGGGGGTTTAAAAACCACTACCCATTTCAAGCCAACATCGAGAAATTGTCTGTTAAGATACGACAGTTTTCACCCCAGGCACCTGCGTGAAAACTTACCGTATGGACAATTTTTACGTCTCAGACGTAACTGCACAAATGCGTCCAATTTCAAATCACAGGCAGAAGACCCGAGTGAGAAGTTAAAGCAACGAGAGTACCCCAAGAAAATCATTGCAAAAGCATTAAAAAGGGCCAAGAATAACAACAGAGAGGCCCTACTGGAGGATCGAACTAAAGAACCCAAGGAGAACAAACGACCGATATGTGTGACAACTTTCAACACCATGTCCAATGAAGTATCAAAAATTGTGAATAAACATTGGAGGATACTTACATGTGGTCACCTAAACTTTGAAAAACCTATGTTTGCTCACCGAAGGGGACGAAACCTGAGAGACATGTTGGTACATACAAGACCAAAACCAACAACAGCAGTCACGCAACCGTCTGTTGACATCCAGGGTCACTTTCCCTGTGGGAACTGCAGTAGCTGCCACCTGACCAAGAAAAGTAAAAAACTTTCCTTTCGCAATGGAACAACTTGGGAGCAAAGAAAATTTTCTAATTGCAATTCCAAAAACGTGGTCTACATGATCAAGTGCCCCTGCAACCTTGAATATGTAGGTATGACCACGAGGGCCATAAAAACAAGAATGAACGAACACAAGAGCAATGTGCGCTGTAAGAAGATGACAACGAAAATGGCAACACACTACCTAACTGCAGGACACTGTGTAAATGACCTCAACTGGACAATTATAGAGCAACTACCCTCTGAAGCCGGGCTCTTCCAGAAGGAACAAAGATGGGTTTTTAGGCTTGGAACCCATTTAATTGGGCTTAATGACGATGTGCCTTGGACCCAATTAACCAGTAATCAGTAAACATTCTTTCAATTTTGCCAAAGAATAGACCTTCAAATAATGAATATCTCAGAAATAAACACTATCAGAATGAGCAGCTTAAAAACAAGCACTGTTACCATCTCCACAGTTATTTATCTGAAGAGATTCATAGAAGGTACTTCAATGACCGCTGAAATGAACAGCAAAAAACCAGCGCTGTCACCATTTAACACAGTCATTTATCCGAAGAAATTCGTAGAAAGTACTTGAAGGACCGCTAAAAGTCCTACGCGCATGCGCGGTAACCAGTGACTTTCAGTATTGCCAGAACCAAATGCGCATGCGCTGGAAACGCTACCCTGCGCATGCGCGACAGATCACTTTCCATACGCATGCGGGGATAATAATAAGACGCTATTTCCATGTCATTCCATGACGGACAGAGAAGCATGATGTATGGCTATTTGGCGGACGCTCCAAACATGGGCATTTGTCAATTAACATGGAGCGGAACACCCATGTTAGGTAACACAGATGCTTCCGCCCAATTAGAAAACAAGGTATAAATAGCATGCCCACTGGTTTACCACTTCATAACCAGCGGAGCAGCGTGTGGGGATAGACGGTGTCCATAGCGTCCTGTCATTGTGAGTATTCCATAGATCGACCTGAACAAGACCATCCTTCTGAAATCTAAGTGAGTAAGAATGATTTATTAAAACCTGCATCATTCTTCCCAACAGATTGCAATAATTAGCAACACCCCAGACGTCCTTTTTGCTCATGAAGCCCACAAACAAGCTTCATAAGTATGACCAACAATAACTCTAAGTACCAAATATGTGTGTTCTATGTTGTATGTGTTGTGAGTCCTTTTCCTTCCACAGGCTTTAAAACAAGCATTCTGGTGAGGTTCCAGGTGACTGCACCTGCTTGAACTACCCGCTACAAGGGTAACCAATGTTGTTTTCTCCCTTTTTGTCTTTCTACAGGTCATTGCACTTGTAGCAGACCGCTGTAGGCACACTTAGCCTATTTTTTGCCACTTTTCTGTATAATACACTTTTTATTTAAAAAAACGTGAGGAAGGTGGGGAGGTCGTGCCCCCGTCCTGAAGAAGGAGCTTGGCTCCGAAACATGTCGACAACGCACACCAGAGGTCCTGTTCCCTAATACAACAGCCCTGACCTCACACTGCACTTCTTTTTAATAATACCAGCCAGAGTTCAGAATAAATTTTTCCTTCAACTCATGCGCCAGGTATTTTTTAATTTTTCACTACATCCCACCACTCACTTAAACTAAATACACCCCACACACCTAACACCATACATAGTCATTACTACTAGTGCTCCCACGTAGTCGTAGGTCGCAGCACGCCGCATCCCGATAGAGGGGTGCGAAGACCCCGATGATGAAGCATGACACCAAGGGGCCTTTTGGTGTGTGAGGGGTATTTTACAAAACACTGAGTGCTTCAACACTCGTTGATCACTCTCTTCCCTTCCAATTTTCGTGTTGGATTCTCTGTGTTTACCTAAGTACCCCCGTGGAGCAAGAATCCAGACTTTTCGCTCTACCTCCCTCCTTTGTTTTTGACCCATAATATTAGAACCATCAAAAGGGTGTTAAATCAGACTCCTCTGCTGACAGGAAGATATAGAAGGTGTGCCCCAGAACCTATGCAACAGTGCTCCAGTGTGTTTTGGTGGGCTGCTATGTTCTGCGGGCTCTAGAAATGCGAGCAGTTGGCGTGTACAGGGATTGGCCATTATATCAGACCACCATGACATGACAACTGCATTCATCACAGCTTTAATTTGGAGACATGCAGAAGACATAATACTGTGTGCATGCACTGTACAGAACTTTGTAAGTGGCACTGGTTCCATTAGTTTACCACATGCAGTAGTCAAGCACTGCATTGAAAACAGACACTCAAGCCAAGTCTGTTCCTGTTTTAATGGTTCACATCTCCTTTCGTTATATGAGCCCCAGATAGCAAGGGTTGCAATTGTATTGGAGCAGAGTCATCTGGAACATGAGACACTGGATAGAACAGCAACCCCTCAGATCTGCCAGGACCAGCGGTTCGAGTGGACACATGTATTGGTAAGCCGCAATAGGGCACGATCGTCACACACTCTCCTAAGTACCACAGAATGGGGTGATCCATGGGCTTTAGTTGTTAAAGGAACCGGGTGTTGTGGGTGAGTCGGAAGGAGGTAACTGCAACCAGTCACTGACAGTTGTTTTTTGCAAGCTTACATTGCACATATTCATAGATCTAGCCGCAGGAGGTGACGTGATTCGGCCAGGTTCACACAATGTGTCGATCAAGTGTCAGGATGAAGGGACAAAACTCCTGTGTGCAGGGTCAAAAATTTATTCTTTGGTCTTGTCTTCTCTAGTGGCCATCAGCCGAGTGCCGGGATTACAAAATGGGTCCTTGGTGCTGGCTTGAGTTTCTTGTCTTAGTTGCACCCTCTGGGCAGCAGAGGTTTAGCAAACGACACACAAAGGTGTAAACATTGTCCATGTAAATTGGTGCAAGTGAGTGGCATCGAGCAATACTCCGCCCGCGTATAGAACTCCGCTGAGTTTTTCATTCACTCTGTGGAATTCCGCGGAGTGAAACTCGGCAAGCTCCGCCCAGGTCTAAATATTATGTTGGTAAAGGTCGTTCAGGTTTTCAACTGTGAGATGGTCTATAACTTTAACTTTGCATTACATTATTTTCAATCCACTCTGTTGTTTTTATTTTAAAATGTAAAATGTTGCTGTGACTAGTACAAATAGTTTCAACTCTAGCCTTACGATACTTCTCATGACACATACATCAGATATTAAATCACAACTGACTTTATTGATGAAGTAGCTGATGACACCACAAATTCACTGAGAGATAATGGTCTTGAAAGCATTTTTGCTGTTTCAGATGCCCTGATTCACAGAAGCTACTGCAAAGATGCTTTTTCCATTTTCCTTTAAAGAAAATGGGCTGTATTTAAAAAAGATTATTACTTTATTTAAAAGCAATCACTGACATGGTGGTTTGCTGACCCAGCAGGCCCTCATCCCTGTGATGGCAGTGAACCCTAGTAGGTCACAAATTGCTACCTATCTCATTAATATTCATGAGGTAGGTCGAATTGAAACCCACTACGAATTGGTAACTTGCAAAATGGCCTATTAGTAAATAGGTCCCTTCTCAGATTGCCACACTGGTTGCAGAAATACTGGTCGCAAATTACAACCAGTGTTTTGCAACCAATTGTACGTACTGCTAGCCCTTAGTCCATCTATGAAAAATGAGTCTAACCTGAATTTATGATGCCTAACATATGGTGAGACCTACTATTGTAGTGGCATAATTCTTGCTACTACTTTCCTAATAATATTGGAAAGGTGCGTTATACAGTAAAGTAGTCAAGCGTAGGTATCCTCTGCAGCTAGAAAGAATCAAGGTATTTTATGGCTTGGACTAGACTGAATGTCCTACAGCAGGCACAGAACCATCAATCACGATTTATAAAAGTGTCAAATGAACAGAATCTATCCAAACATGAAGAAGAGGATGATAAAACATAACCATGCAATATTATTTGTTTCATTTCAGGTTATTAGTGCATTCAAAATGTTAAATGAGTATCTTTGGCAGATAGACTAACACATCACTATTTTAAAGGCTTTTCGTCTTTAATTTCCCCTGAAGAATCCTGCTCAGAGCTCTTGCAATCTTGGAATATATGCAAATTTTGACAAATGTGAGGTGAGAAAACGGTTGAAAGCAGAAGGAAAATGCAGCGAAAGCTTTTTTGGGGTCGCCAGGTAGTGAAGTTTGAGGCAGCTGTGACTTCACAAACTCTCGAGTTCAACCTACAGCGACTTTTTTACACCACCCACCTCCCGCAGGAACAGAAGAGAACTGATAACCAGTCATTTTGTGGCTTTTAGTTTTGTTGCAGTTTTACATAGTGTGAAGTCGAGCCCAAAGTTATTGGAGCACTTTACATTGGCACCAGTTACTGTACACAAGGGCACATTAATTTTTTGTAGGCACAGGGAGATTACGTGATTTGCCCAGTATTACAGGATGTTGAGCCGACGCTGAGACTCGAACCTGGGGCTGTATTATCAAAAAAGGGCTATACATTATCGCCGCTTTTATTGGCAGGAAACTAACGCTAAAGCGGCAATAATGGGCTTGATAATATGCCCTTGGGAATTCCCATAGAAGCCCAGGTTAACACAAGAACCTGGGCTTCTATGGGAATTCACAAGGGCATATAATGAAGCCCATTATCGCCGCTTTTGCGGCAGTTTCCTGACGATAATGTATCGCCCTTTCTTGATAATACGGCCCCTGGTTCCACAGCTCTAAAGTCGGCAGCTCTGGTCGTTAGGCCATTGACTTAAATTTAGTTCAGAATTTCTAATAGCCCAGCCACATCTTCTTAGCCTAAAGGTAGAGTGTGGTGTTTCACAGCATCTATATTGTAGCAGGAGACTCTCGAACATGTGCTGTTCAGAGAAGAGCATGGTTTCTTGTGAGACCAGATTACAGAAGTCAATATGTAAAAGGGTGAGGTTGCAGGACTTGCAGTTGGAAGTCTACTAGACAGCTCCGTGGGCAGCTGGTTTTTACTTTGCACATATTTAAAGTCTATGGCAGAGCGTGATACACTAATCTGTCCAGAATGAGACAATTTAAAATCAAGCATTAACGTCGAGATTAGACCCCAGGAGTCTAGGGGTCATCAACATTTGAAAATCCGATACCCTTCATTGAAACTTCTGGGCGTGGATTGTATTTGCAGCTGGTGCATCTTGTAAATTGTTACTCTTAGAACTAGTATATTTTTAGGGCTCGCCCCTTTCCTATTCCGCAGGAATAGGAAAAGAGCCCTAATGCAGCCAAACCATACTTTCTGCCAAGGGCTCTCCAGCGGATTTTGAGAAGTGCACGCCTCGTGCACGAGCTTGCCGCCTGCCTCCACGTCAAAGCCATCTGTTGCTTTGCGCTCGGCCTCAGGCCGGCATTTCTCCTCCCCTAATTATTCACTGCTTGGCCGGCCGGCACATCAAAGGCTGCTGCTCCCCATGCGTCTCGTCACCCTTCCTCCCTTGCTTCCAGTTAGAGCCTTGGTTTCCTGTTGCTTGTTGAGTAAGCGGTCAACTTAAAAAAAAAAACAATTGCACGAGATACCAGCAGAAGACTGATGCGCACTAAAAGCATGTTGCTGAGAGACATGTTTTCTCATTTGCGAGGTGTGCCTTTGCATAAAAAAAGCTACAGAAGGTACCAGCAAACTGCCTTTTACTCTGTCATGGAATTCCACAAACCTTCATGAAAAAAGCTGCGATTTTGCACACCCGTTTCCACCGGTTGTGCTTTCTTTGTTCACATTCGTGTTCTTTCTTTATTCCCTTCTTCTTTTACCCATGCCCTCTTGAGGCTTTTCTGTTCTTCCCATTGTGTCAGCGCTCCTCTTTTCCGGTTTCTACTCCTCGATTCCCCCATTTAACCATCTTTCTAGCCTCTCTGCTCGCCCCATTCTTTCCCGTCTGCCTATCCCACCCTAACCACTGTTCCTCCTCCCTCTCCCCATAACTAATCTTCTTCCCCTTTACCCAAACTCTCCCCTCCCCCGTCTCGCTCTCACCCCCTCTATTAGTCACCCTAGGCCACGGATCAACAATTCAAATTGGAGGAAAGGTTTGCCTGCCTGGTAGCCTTTGCGACGGCTCTTAACATTATTAGAGCAGATGCCACGCACCCACCGAGACAGATAATAATACAAATAAGTATTGATCCGACCACCACCTTTCGTTTCCCCTTCCAGTATATTTGACACTTTCCATCCGTCTATCCCCCGTTGCTGGACCCCTCCCCTGCTTCTCCTCTAGGAGCAGGGGCGTAGCTACCATTGGTGCAGCAGGTGCAGTGACACCGGGACCTATTGCACCTTGATAAATGTTGCATTTTACTGCCACATCAGCATAGGGAGCATGTTTCTTCCATGCACCAGGGCCAATGGCATCCTTCTACACCACCGCTTCGGAGAGAGGGATTTTACTCTCTGAGTCTATCCCGAGTCTTTCTTCTTGTGTCATTGTCCTACTCGTGGGTCTCTCCATCTCTGGATTGCATGATCTCTTTTTAACCCTTACGGTTTTTCATTTAGTAGTATTTATTGCTATTCTAGACGAGCTTGGTGTTTTATCACACAACTGAATGGTGTCAAGTTTACCGACCTCACAAGGATGAGAGGCTGGGAGGGGCACTCGGGCTCGAACCTACGACCTTCAGACTGCACGTGCATGCCTGCCATTCATTTTGGTGCGTTGGAGTAAAGAGCTATCATTTGCGCCTTGTCTTGTCTCTCTTTTACCGCCTCTCACTATTGCCCTTCGCCGCCGCTCTTTTCTCTCCATCGCTCCCGCTGTCCTCCTCTCTCTCCCTCTCTAGCTGTCTCTGTTGCATTGTGTTCTCACTGCCAAGATCAATCTCTCTCATGCCTTTTCGCCTCTCTCCTGATGTCTCTGTTTTTGCCCTCTCGCCCCCTCGGCCTGTTGAAAATCCTAGCAGTCCCATATTATCTCTCTGCACTGTCTCTCCCTGTTCTGCTCTGTCTGCGTCGCTCTGTCACTCTCTGCTCAAGTCACTCGTTGGTATTCCTCTGAAGCCTCTCACCCTCGCTCTGTCCCACAGTCTCTCTTCCTCCCTTTATCTCGCTGTTGTCTCTAGCTCTCCACTTCTCGCCCAAACCGTTATCGCCCGACTTTGTCCTGCCAACTTCCTGGGTAGACCCCCCCCTCTATTCTATTGCCCCTTCATTCCTAAATCTCTGCCTTCCTCTAATTTGTTCTCCGTGTCTCGCAACCCCATCTCGCCCCGTGCTTCTCAACCATTCTCTACTGTTCTTTACCCCTTTCTTGCTCTCCCTCTCTTCTCCAGCCCCCCCCACTCCCTCCCCCGCAGACTCTCTGTTCGGGCGGTCTCTAACTCTCTCTCATCTCTTCATCATCCTCTCTTTTTTGCTGTTTCTAGCTCAACCCCTCAGCGCTGCGGCCTGACTGGTATGTTATCAGATGTTTGGGTAGCGCCCATTACACCTTCAGGCTGTCAAGTCGCTGGGGCTCGCTTTTAGCACTCATGTATGGGAGTGAGATAACGACTTTTTTTTAGGGCTCGTCCTATTAATTCCACAAGGAATAATAGGTTCACATCCATCCCCCCACTCCATCCATCCACCCTGCACCCCATCCATCCATCCCGCACTCCATCCATCCATCCATCCATCCATTCCCCTGACTCCATCCATCCCTCCCCGCCCCACACTCCATCCCGCCCCCGCCCCACACTCCATCCCTCCCCCGCCCCACACTCCATTCCTCCCCCGCCCCACACTCCATCCCTCCCCCGCCCCACACTCCATCCCTCTCCCGCCCCACACTCCATCCCTCCCCCGCCCCACACTCCATTCCTCCCTTGCCCACACTCCATCCCTCGCCTACACTCCATCCCTCGCCCACACTCCATCCCTCGCACACACTCCATCCCTCGCCCTCTTGTCCTGCCTCTATCTCTCACCCTGCCTCTATCTCTCACCCTCCCTCTATCTATCTATCGCCCTCACTATCCATCGCATCACCACAGCATCCCTCAGGGGCACTACAACATCACTATGCGCTACCAGAGCATCACTGAACGCCAAGCATCACTCATCGCCGCCACAACATCATTCAGAGCCACCACAGCATCAATCTGTGCAACCATTCAACAACAACTGATTCAAATATGTTCTCTCAATGTTTCAAACTTTATTACAAATGTCACAATTGTTTTTTTAATATTTCACTTCTGTTCTTGTATTTTCATCACAATAAAATACACTAAACATAATCTTCCAAAAAGTTATTTGCAAAAGTTTAAGCTATTGCCATTATAAATTACAATAACTTTTATTTAAGTATTAAATATTGAAAAAAATACAAACCATTGTTATTTTTAATATTAATACATCTAAGTCATGTAAATACAACACATATTGCATTACAAATGCTATAGGTGTCACGTTTGCAAAAGTTAACACTATTGGCATTGTAAATGACAAAGTTATTAATTTTGCTATTTTCAAAACAAAAACATAAATAAAAAATGTGTCATTTACAACACTAATACCTCTAACTTTTCTAATGCGAGCCCTATTGCATTGAAAATGCTTGTTTACACTTGTGATTTCACCAGCTTCAAACCGTACATGATGTGGCATGTGATGCCACCAGGATCATGTTATATTTCATGTGATGCTTCTCACATGATTTTGATTATTGATGTCACTGGCACACAGCACTGCAGAGGTTTTACAGTGAAGTAACGTGTTTTTGTATGTTTGCCACAAAACATTAAAGCACCTTGGGTCTGATTCGAATAAAAAATAAATACTTGTGTTTCTGCCATTTTGTTTTCACGTGGGTGCAGATTTACGCTTTTTATTCACAGCACATTATAGAAGTATGTCTGGAAAACTGCACAAGTTGTAGGTTTCTGGGTGTAATTCTAGGAAAGACATGTTACTTTTTTTGGCTAGGCACTTCTTCACTGCAAAATGTTACACCCTGTACAATTCCGCATGCTGTCAAGCCAGCATTATAGTGCAATGACACTTTTTGGGTTGAGTCCACCAGACAGTATAACTTTCCGATTGCAAAAGACATATGAGTCATATGAGATTGCCAATAATTTACATAATACTTACCACTAGTTGGCTTACTGCCACTCTGATATGCTTGTTGTCCATATCCTGTTTACTTGCCTCCTATCACTGTTCCCTTTCAGGGAGCTACTTTTTGCTTTACTACTCTACAAGAATGCATGTGTATTCCAGCGGTCTGCCTTTTGTGCTTCTTTGCCTACTCCCCTTCTGTGTGGCTCTTTTTTTTTCTCCATTCCACACTGCTCTCTTGCGTTTGTTAAGCACTCCATAAGTGCACGTGTTTTCCAGCTGCCGTTCTTGTGTGTTTCTCTCCCCTTCCCATTTGAAGTTGCTTTCTCTCGTTTATGGGTTCGATCCCCCACCCTGCACTGCTGTCTCTCGTCTTGCTTCTCTCACCCACCCCATGCACTGTGTTGCTCTCTCTCGCCCCTGTGCTTCTCTAGTGTCTTCTCTATCTTGTGGTTCTCCCCCACCTTCCATGCGCTGCTTTTTCCCTTCCTGACCCCATCCACTCCTCCGTCACCCCTCACTCCCAACATCCACAATCTTCTTTATATGGCAATTTCACGCAAAAAATTATGATTTTTTTAATTTACCAATCCAAGTGATGTGCAACATATTGGATTGGTTATTAATATATGATAGTAAATGGCGCTTGTGTCATTACTCTGGCGGACGCATCCATTCTATGCATGGGCGCATGAGTGGAATGATGCAACTGCCATTGCACCTTTTGAGGTCTCGCCTATGCAGCGCGCATGCGCTGCATAGGAAAAAGACCTTATGCCATCGCTACACTTTTGCAGGCAAAAACGTGCACGCGTTGCATTGCTTCCAATGGCAACGCATGCGCGTTTGGCGACTCCCTTGCGGAAGCGAGCAGCAACGCCATATGTTAGCAATTATCGCGCCTTGCTGCTCGCTCCCGCAAGGGAAACTGGCCTCAGTTCTGCGTTTAGAATTTTCTCGGGCACTACCTTCTCTTTGAACAATACCAAATCTGCTCGACACATCTCAATAGCGTATTACATACAGTCTCTCCCGGGGCTCTCAACGTTAAATGCGGATACCCCGATACAGGTTCTGCAGCACTCCATACAACACAGCTCCTCGTCCGCATACCCCACCCTGTCGGGACTAGGGGAGCCCTTACCTACCTAAGAGTACACGGCCCCCAGGCGTTCACTGTATTCACAAGTTCTGTTGAGTGCAATGAAGGAGGGAGAATAGATTGGACCAATCACGTGCTCGCTTCCGTACCACACCCTCCTACGACCCCAAAGCTGATAGGACCATCAGCCTGTCAATCATTGACGAACCACCAGAAGCTACAGTCCAAGGACAGAGAGATGCATATTGTGCAAACTCGGAGTAGGCATACAGTATCCGGCTGGGAAATGAGCTTCATCCTTGCCCGGGAGTGGAACCTATGTCAGGACAGGAGGTGGGGTGTGAAGATCTTTCTTCACTTTATTACTATTGCGCAGTTGTTTCCAAGTTCATTTCCTTCAACTCCTATGCACTACCTTTCCCAAAGCACCCAGAAAACACAAGTAACAAAACCATTGCTGCAGACACAGCTATCAAGGAATTCCTGATAGCACGTTACCACGGAATCGAGCAGACCTCTCGCTGCACTACTACCAGGTCCCCTTCAGCCCTGCTAAGTCCTGGCCGTTACGCAGGTGAGTCTGCCTGCTCGAATCTTCATGCGTGCTCCACCCATCCTGGCATAGACTGCTCATGCCTCCCCTCACTCCCCCTAGGTACTAATCCTTCCTCGCATAGATGGTTTCTCCACTACGCTAGACCGTGCCACATCCCCATCCATCGGCACCAGTTGACTTATCTTCCAATTGCTAGCCTGTACCCTAACTGTATAGGTAGGGCCTACCCCTCTTTACTCAACAGTACCTCTGCGCCCCCACCCCCCTAGTCCCTCCCCTGATTCTCTTTTTCCTCCTCCCTACAGCACTTCTTAACTTTGGCAATCCGGTCCTGAAGATGGTCCTGAATGAAAAGGACCAAACCGCACTTCTGTCTTTAGTTCTTCCAAAATTAAAAACATTTTACAGTCATTGTATATAACTATTCGTGCTGAACCATTGATCACTGTATGTAGCTTTTTGCCACCTTGTCACTCTGCGCCGCCCGCTGTGTTTTGCACTAGTCACGTGCGCTGTCACTTTCTTGTCACAAGCACAACGTGCATTTTGCCTCCTTGATTGCCACCACAATTTATGCTCACAGTGCTGTTGAAGCTGTAATGGATAAACCGTGTTTTCTAAATATATTATGCCATGAGCACATTTATACAAACAATTAAGAGTCTCCCTTTCTTCCTTTTGCAATGTCATGTACCTGCCTATGTATTTGTCTTCCTCATTGAATCCAATTGAGATATTGTTGTTAGCTTTTACTTACTCACCCGGATCTCAATCTGGTCTACGGGTTATGCTCCTTTTGTTATTTACTCTACTGTGGAGTGGCATAGAGCATCATGTAGTGGCGTGTTGTAAGGTGGACTATTGTGCAGTAGAGTGGACTGTTGTTGATTAGAGTGGAGTAGAGTGGAGTAAAGTGGAGTAGAGTGGAGTGGTGTAGTGGTGGAGTGTAGTGATGTAGAGTGGAGGGGCGTAGTGGAAGGGTGTAGAGTAGAGGGGCATAGATTGTCGTGGCATAGAGTGGAGTAGAGTGTTGTGTGGAGTAGAGTGTCAAAGAGTGGACTATCATAGAGTGGAGGGGCGTAGAGTGGCACAGTATGGAATGAAATAAAGTGTGGTAGAGTGGACTTAAGTGTGATGGAGTGGAGTGTCACAGGGTGGAGTGGCACAGAGTGTTGTAGAGTGGAGTGTTGTAGAGTGCAATTGTGGAGAGTGGTGTGGCATAGAGTGGAGTAGAGTTTCGTAGAGTGTCGTGGAGTGAAGTGGTATAGAATGGAGTAGAGTGGTGTAAAGTGGAGTAGAGTGTTTTGGAGTGGAGTAGAGTATTGTAGAGTTGAGAGGCATAGAGTGAAGTAGAGTGGAGTAGAGTAGAGTAGAGTAGAGTAGAGAGGGCTAGAGTGGAGGGGGATAGAGTGGAGTGTCATAGAGCTAAGGGGAGTAGAGTGGAGCGGAGTGTCATAGAGTCTTTTAGAGTTGAATTTGTAGAGTCAAGTGGAGTGGCATAGAGTGGAGTAGAGTGGCGTAGAGCGGAGTAGAGTGTGAAAGTGGAATGACATTAAGTGGAAGAGCATAGGGTGACATAGCATAAAGTGGAGTAATGCGTCGTGGAGTACCAGAGAGTGGAGAGGAGTGCTGCAGAGTGGAGGAGAGTAGAGTGGTGTAGCAGAGTGGAGTCAAGAGTCATAGAGTGGAGAGGCATAGTGTGTAGTGGCATAGAGTGAAGTAAATCTGCATAGAGTGTCGAGATTGGAGTGGTGTATAGTGGCATAGAGAGGAGTGTCATAGAGTAAGCTGTCATAGAGTGTCGTGGAGAGTCGTAGAGTGGAAGGTCGTAGAGTGTCAGAGTGGAGTGGCATAAAGTGACATAGAGTGAAGTGGTCATAGAGTGTCAAAGTGTATCGTAGACTGGAGTGGCGTGAAGTGGAATAGCGTAGAGTAGAGTGGAGTAGAGTAGAGTGGAGAGGCATAGAGTGAAGTAGAGTGGAGTAGAGTAGAGTAGAGAGGGCTAGAGTGGAGGGGCATAGAGTGGAGTGAAGTAGAGCTAAGGGGAGTAGAGTGGAACAGAGTGTCATAGAGTCTTATAGTTGAATTTTGTAGAGTTGAGTGGAGTGGCATTGAGTGGAGTAGAGTGGCGTAGAGCGGAGTAGAGTGTCAGAGTGGTATAACATTAAGTGGAAGGGCATTTAGTAACATAGCAATAATCTACTAGCCATGCTCAGGAGAAATGGTATCGGTGGTGCGGCACTGGAATGGATCAGGTCCTTCCTTTCACAACGCACGTTTCAGATCGCTTCTTCCCTCGCATGTTCTGATACGTTTAGTGCCCCACATGGAGTGCCCCAGGGCTCGATCCTGAGCCCTTTGTTTTTTAACCTTTACCTTCGCCCATTAGCTGATCTAGCAGAAAGGTCTGGACTCACCCTAATGACTTATGCGGATGATTCGCAAATCATTTTTCATTATCAAAGTCTGATCCCCTTGCCCCTTCCCTACTTAAACAAGGTCTCCAAGAAATCTTCTGCTGGATGTCTAACAACCAGCTGAAGCTTAATGGGGAAAAAAACTGAGATTCTCCTTTTAGGGAAAAACAAAGATTTATGGTGTTCTTCCCACTGGCCGCCCATCGTAGGCAACCTCCCCACACCAGCCACTCAAGTTAGAAATTTGGGGGTTACCATTGACAATGCACTTTCTATGAAGCAACAAGCAAACAAAGTCATTGGCCTATGCTTTACCATCATGAAATGGCTGCGTAAAATCTTGTGGATGCTGCCCCCTGCTACCCAGAAGACCGTAGTCAATGCACTCATTACATCTCGGCTTGACTACGGCAACATCCTTTACCTGGGCTCAAATCAGGCGGTCCTAAGACGGCTTCAACTTGTCCAAAATTGCGCCGCAAGATTACTGTGTAAAATCCCGAAAACCGCCAGGGTATCGAAATACCTTAGGGAACTTCACTGGCTCAGGGTCGAGAACCGGGTCAGGTTCAAAGCCCTGAGCTACATGTTTAGGATCAAAGCCGGCACGGCAACTAAATATTTGCAAGAGCTAGCCAGTCCCTACCTTCCTACACGAAATCTGCGCTCCCTATCAGCAGCCAACTTTGGGGTGCCCAGATTTAAACTGGCAAGAATGGGAGGGAGGTCCTTCTCCCATCTAGGGCCCACCCTATTGAACTCACTCCCTTCTCACATCCGTAAAGAGACAACTATGCAAGATTCAGGAGAAACATTAAGACCTAGCTTTTTGAGAAATGATTGGTCCACTTTCTGCTTTCCATACCTTTTTGCTCAGCTATAATGTCTCGGCGCCGGGAAACCCTTTGTGGGTAGCTGCGCGCCTTACAAATGCAAAAAATAAATAAATAAATAAATAGCATAAAGTGGAGTAATATGTCATAGAGTGGAGTACCATAGAGTGGAGGAGAGTAGAGTGGCGTAGCAGCGTGGAGTAAAGAGTCATAGAGTGGAGTGGCATAGTGTGGAGTGGCATAGAGTGGAGTAAAGCTGCATAGAGTGTCGTGATTGGAGTGGTGAACAGTGGCATAGAGAGGAGTGTCGTAGAGTAAGCTGTCATAAAGTGTTGTGGAGAGTCGTAGAGTGGAAGGTCGTAGAGTGTCAGAGTGGAGTGGCATAAAGGGACCCAGAGTGAAGTGGGCATAGAGTGTCATAGAGTATCGTAGACTGGAGTGGCGTAGAGTGGAATAGGGTAGAGTAGAGTGGAGTGGAGAAGAGTGTTATAGAGTATCATAGACTGGAGTAACACAGAGTGAAGTGGCACAAAGCTGAGTAGCATAGAATGGAGTGTTGTAGACTTGAATGGAGTAGAGTGTTGATTCGTAGAGCGGAGAAGAGGGGCATAAAGTGGAGTGGAGTGGAGTAGAGTGGAATAGAGTGATGTGGAGTGGAGTAGCATAGAGTGGAGTAGAGTGGAGTGCCATAGAGTGGAGTGGAGTCCCGTAGAGTGGAGTAGCATAGGATAGAATGGATTAACGTGTTGTGGCGTAGCGTGGAGTGGTGTAAATTGGAGTTGTGAAGAATGGAGTGGAGTTTCGTAGACTGGAGTGGCATAGAGAGGAGTGGTCTAGACTGGAGTAACTTAGAGTGTTGTAGAGTGTTTTAGAGGGATGTACGTCAGTACAACGCGATCATTTTGATCGCGGTACTTTACAATGCGGTTTTCACAATGCAAGTCGTTACAATGACTTGCGTTGGAGGGCGCTGGATTGAGGCTTAATTTAATTTTCTATTCCAACTCCAGCCCACGTAACAGTAGGGAAGGTGTTGGAATAGAAAATCAAATTATTCCTTAAGCAAGAGCGCCATCCAGCGCAAGTCGTAGTAATGACTTGCGTTGTAATGGCTGCGTCGTAAAGGTCGCGCGGTGTAAACACTGCGTTGTAAAGGATGTTTCCCTTTTAGAGTGGAGTGCCGTAGAATGGAGTAGAGTGTCACAAAGTAGAGTGGAGTAAAGTGGAATAGAGTGTCATAGTGTGGAGTGGGGAAGAGTGGAGTAGAGTGACCTAGTAGAGAAGGGTGATGTAGAGTTAAATAGAGTGGAGTGGTGTCATAAAGTGGAATGGTTTACAGTGGAGTGGCATAGCATTGAGGGAGTAGAGTGTTGTAGTGTGTCATGGAGTAGAGTGTTTTGGAGCGGACTAGCGTAGAGTGGAGTGTCGTAGAGTGGAGTTGTGAAGTCTAGTGTGGAATATGCATGGTGTGGTAGCGCACTACCGTTACAGGCAACACATTTTCAATTGAAATGGCCATTAAATTTTCCCACACAGTTCTACTGATAAAACTATTCAGTACACAAATGATATTGTGTTAACCTTTTCAGCGCGACCGTGATTCCCCCTCCGGTGCTGGGCCGTAATAAAAATGGGTGTGGTCGTGACGGAACGGTTCCGTCATGAGCACAGCTCAACCGTAGCTCATGACGGAACCGTTCCGTCATGAGCATGGAAGGGGTTAAAATGGTGTCACCAATTGCATTGATCTGTTTTGATTATATTAAAATATTTTTCCTCTGCATTTCAGCATCACAAAAAAAATTGCTTCATTTGTGCTTTCCTAATTCTGATATAGTCTGAGATATTTGCACAGTTCGCTTATAGACATGTAACTGTTGTTGTGTGCTAGAATAAATAACAACCTACGTACTTTACTCCACTTTTGCTGCGTCAAGGAGTTGTTTGGCCTGTCTTCTATTTGGTAGGCCCAATTGGATATTTTTATGGTTTTGTATTGACAGGATCAGCTAGAAGTTTCTTCTAGAAAAAATACACACAAAGGACTTTTCTTTTTGTCCTGACTTTTAACCAAAAGGTCCTTAATAGTCAGCATTGACCAAAATATTGTTCCCTAAATATCGTTTACAAATGTATCACCCCGTTGGAGTAAATAACAGAAATACTTTTTTAAAGGATATTTCGGCCATGATATTTATGTGACACAATATTTTTGTTAGTGATATTCTAACATGCAACCTTACGAATCTCAGCCAAAAATGTGAAAACTCCATTTCCCTTGCAGTTGTCTGTTCCATCTGGGATGGATTATTTAAGTCTCATTGCTGAGTAATGCAACTTGTGCATGTTTTTGTAGTGGAATGCTTTATGTTGAATATAACCAGATGCACTATTACCCTGTTCAGGTGGACTCCCAAGTCTCCTCGTCTATTTCTCGGCACAGATCCCTAGCTCAGTGTGTTGGGATGCAGCCACTGTCTGCTGAGCACAGTAGCTTGTAACTTATGGATCAGTGAGATCAATCTTCTTGTCAAGGACGTCCCTTGGATATGACCTTTCAAATGTTCCTTTATTATTCGTCCAGATACCCAGTATCACTGCCGAAAGAAGCAGAAATGTTGGTCTCTTGGAGTCTTTAGTCTTTCCTGGAATCCTGAAAAAATGTCATCTTTCCCTTGGAGAATATGTCCAACCTCTCCATTCATTGAATGGTGGAACTCTTATTAAAAGTTGGCATGACTTAATACCTGTAGTGAATCAAAATAACAGATGTTGGAAAGGTGGCCAATATGACTCTAGTTAAAACATTAACCCATTCTATTAGTGCTAGGTTAGCTTTTGGTTGCCTTTAACCTCTGACCCTTATCTGGCTAGTATTACCCACCTACTGGTTTATTGGAAATGGCCAATTCACATTTAACTGAACACTTTTCGGTGGTTTTTTGAGTCATTCTACCAAGACTTTAAGGTACTTGGCTGGAAAACATTATACCTACACACTCCTCTTTGGGATTTACATAGTTACAATACATTCTTGTTTGATCTATGTGCGCCCCCCTTCTCAAAATAAGCCTGTTATCTGCCTATATAGCAGTTCAGGGACACCTACAGGGACCAACATCGATAGTGCTTGAGCGGATCCCCATTCAGTGTATTGGCCACTATCCCGAAGATGCATAGATTTGGGGGTTGTATGTGCAGATGAACTCTACAAGTCACTCGCAACTAGCTAAATACAAACAATCAGAAGATATTGCTAAAGACAAAGGGCCTCATTTATGAGGCTGTGCGTCACTTTCACGCCGCTGGTGCGTCACTTTTTGTGACGCACCAGTGGCGTAAAAAATGCACCTTATTGCGCCATATTTACAAAGTGACGCATCTAGGTAGATGCGTCACTTTGTAAACCCCTGCGCCACATTATACCTGCGCCAGGTATAATGTATGCAAGGGGGGCGTTTTGACACAAGAAAGGGTCGTAGAAGTGACGCAGTGAAATCTATGAGAATTCACTGCGCCACTTCTAGGACACAAATGCGTCAATTTCTTACGCCTGCCTCACAGCAGGTGTAAGACTGACGCAGGCCCTTTCACATGGGGCTTGCCCCCATGTGAAAGTATACATTGCCGGAGTTGCGTCACTTTTGTGACGCACTCAAGCAATGCATCACTTTTGCGCCATACAGATACGTCAGAAATACTGACGTATCTGTAACTCCTTGCGACATGATGCGTCATATTATAAATATGACGCATCCAGCATGCCACAAGGAGGGCGCAATGAAAAGTGACGCATCTCTGTTTTCATGCAGCGATGTGTCACTTTTCATAAATGAGGCCCACAGGGCCTTAGAGCGTTCTGATATTTTAGTTCAGTTGCATGTGAAATTCCATTGGAAGCACAAACTGTATGTTCAAAACCCTTAATCAAAGTCCCTCAATTTTTTGGAGAGATGAAAGAAGTAAATACATTTAAAAAAGAAAATCAACCAGTCATTTCTAGGGATATTTTTTAAAATTTCGAGAACTCAAAGCTAGGTTTGCTATTGCATGTCACAGTTTGTTGCCATCAGGCAGTACCGTACTTGGAGCAAGCCAGTATGCCACATGGTTCTGCACGTCCTCCATATTACGTAGTTCCATTTCTATGATGCCCTGTGAAACCTCAGAGCTGTTCTCAGATGTGAGGATGCTTTCCTTTGCCGCCATGTCCCTTCTAACAGTGTCAGAGTTGGCTTGTTGCCAGCTGTTCCTTTGGCTCTGTCAAGGCAACAGGCACTTCTCCAGTTCATAATTTAGAATGAGTGCACAGTTTAATGATATGCGTTAAGCCATAACTTCATATAAACCGGAAAAAGAGACCTTTATTTATAATGTATTTCCTCCTGTGTGAACAGGAGCCATTGTACGTTCGTTGGCTCGAAGCCGCGGTACTTTCAGCGGTTACCCTCAGAAATGCAGACGCTGTAGGATATGGTCATCAGGGAGCACTGAGACTGTATCTCGCGGTTTAATGTCCCATTCAAATCCCACCCAAATCTCTTGCCACTTTATGGTCCTAAAATGGCCCCCAGATTATATGGGAGGGGATTCCAGAGAAACTGAAGCCCTTGGATGTTCCTGGGCACCTGTTCCCCTTCTCGGCCTACCAGTTGGCAGCTGTTGTTGGCACTCGTGTAGCAACTTCCACAGACTCAGGCCCTGCGCTTTTATTATGTCTCCTGTAAAGTCGTGTGCCCTAGGCTCACATGCTCAGTGAATCACGACACCGACACAGTGGTTATTGCTTACTTAACTGGCCACAAGCACATGCACTTGGGCCCCTTTATCAACAGGCCCATGTCACTTGTGATGCCTGTGGTGCATGGATGTGGGGTGTATGTGTGGCCAGCCTTTAAAGGAGTGGCTGGTAAAACTAGTACCTGCTGAGACACTAGAACGTGTCCACTAGGACTCTACATTCCTACCAAACTTTATTAAAAAACAAAGCAAAGTCCAACCTGTGGGAATGAATGAAAACAACTGAAAGAACATAGCCTCACGGCCACGAGAGGCAGTCCGCAGGACAGCAGTGGACAGGTGCAACTGGGAGCACACGGGCGTCTCGTCACATATCCATAGTTTAACCAGAACCCCTCTGGACATGGACGCTGTGCTGACAAAATCCAGATCCCTTGGCTTCACGTTAGTTGAGTGACAGTCCACTTATGTGACTTTGACCAGTCCGGCGGGCTCTCGCTGTGATGCAATGGGTTTTAAAAGTTCAAACGTGGGGCATCAGCATCGGTGGAATCCATTGTGAAGCTTTTCTCCTGTGGGTGTCTTGGTGGTTTGTAGGAGTTAGGCTCCACTTGGGTGTTGAGAGACTCCTTTGGTGGTTATGGTGATGCCCCTGGCACTGGTGGATATGTGTGGTATTTGTCGTATGGATGACCTGGATGACAGGTGGTGAAGTCTCACCTGAAGTGAGGATGACTGAGGGACTTTGCAGCCACGTAGCTCGGTACCTTTACTGGTGCAGTTCTTCTCACGAGCAAGGATTCCCCCTCTAAAGCAGCCGACGCTTTGGAAGTATTGGCCGCACTGGAATGCTTAGGGGGAGAGATGCAGTTTGCGCATGCTGAAAGCTTACATGTGGTTCTCCCATTGAGCTGTCTCCAGGGATGTCGCTCCGCCTCTGTGGCTGATTTGTGTCTGCGGGTGAAGTCTGGTAGTTGGCCAAGTCCTCCTTCTCATCCCACCCATTCTTGATCTCTGCAGTGCACCTGTGGTTGTCAGGTTCTTCAGGGTGACAGAATTGTCACTCTTATTTTTCTTCATGCCTGTGGTGGATGGGTGTGGGGTGTGTGTGTGTGGCCAGCCCTCAAAGGAGTGGCTGGTAAAACGAGTGCCTGCTCTGGCACTAGAACATGTCCAGTAGGACACTACAGTATCCCATGTGCCATTTTCGAACATAGAGTAATTGCATTTTCTCTTCACCTAATTTGCCTCTCAAGAACCTTTTTTTACTCATTAAAGGGTTTATTCTTCATTTTTTAGGTCGAGCATTCGAGGTCTCTTTTATATACTTCAGTATATACCTTATATACTTATATCTGTATGTACTTTGTGGGCTCTGAAGATCAGCCCTGGGACTTGTCTGCTTCCGCTTAAGGACTTTTTCTGTTCAAGTTCAACTTCCTCTATTTAACTGTCTTAATAGAAAACGACCAGGAGAGGTCAGTAAAATACCAGAATTACTTTCTGCTTAGGGACTTTCTTTTTTTTAATTTTTCTGGCAACTGCCTCTTTTCAACTTTCTTGATAGAAAACGACCAGCAGAGGTCAGTAAAATACCAGGATCACTTTAGCATTCTCTAGATTCCAGTCCATAAATTTGTCTTCCACGATCACCTGTAGACAATAATATTTTTTTCAAATCTTGTATTTTCAGTGATATGACCACCGAAGGCCCTGAATTTATATTTAAAACCGAGCTCTGGACTATACCATTTCCCGCTGAAAGGCAATATTTCTCTTCATGTGTTCCAACACCTGGCGTTTGGTACTTATTTTCCCTCCATGTTAAAGAACAGTAGATGTTTCTGCACCCAGGCTAATGTGCTGCATAGCTTAATACATATAGGGTGCCAAAGGCGAGACCGATTGCATTGCAAATCCTTGTTGTTAAACATTTCGTTCGGTGAAAAAATTAATAGAATCATCATTTTGTAATTTTTTCCTTTTTTGGGGGTGTCTTTGTGACCCAACAGTGGGATACTGGTTCTGAAGATACTGTTCCAATGAGAACATGTCTGGAATATTTTGTTGAGTGCTGTGATAAACACAATCCCTAAATATATATGTAGAACTGCCAAACATAGATACCTTACCTACACCACTATGCATTTAATAAAATCGAATGCGATCCGCTACCCGGCCTGCAGGTGATCAGCGCTATGATGCCCGAAGATTTCTTCAGATTTTCGAGTCTGAGCTGAAAAAAGAGGACAAATTCCGAAGAGATGGAAGCAGACAGTCAAGAAGGGAGAGCTGTTTCTAAAGACGTGCATGTTTAGATTTTGTTTTATAGCGCTCTATGCTATGCATGAGGATCAGTGTGCTGACTAGCGAAAAAAATATCTTGAAAGAAAGTCTAACTAGTTTCAAGAAAAGGCAAAGTAAAATGAAATATACCTGGACCCAACACGTGGGGTTTCCTTTAAGCCACTGCCTCCTGCACTCACAATCCTATCTGCAACTGCACCCAGGCTTGAATAGCTCCTCTGGCGGGCAGCTGAGGGGTGAAGAAAGGACATAGTAAGCATGTACTCAGATGGTCACTGGACAATATTCATCTGGTCCTTAAGCAAATGCTCAGCACAGCAGAAAAGAGAGGAACTTGGGCCTATTTAGAAAATCTTTTTTGATTGACTCTAATACATGGTCTAGGTGTAACCAAAGCAGTGCTAGGTGCAAACACATTTTCCCACTGTATTATGAAAGATTTGCAGAAGTGGTTATGAGTGACAAGAATGAGTGTGAATATTTGTTGTGGTGTTTATGTGTTATGATGTTGCATCTTTTTATACATTTTGCATTGTGCTATACTGTGATTATTGTGTTTTATTTTTTATGCTGTTGTGTTGTGCACTGGTATGCTTTAATGGTGGTGTTATATTGTTGTTTGTATGTTATTGTGATATCTTCTGGCATTTATTTAAAGGTGTTAAAAATTGCTGTTGCATTTTTAGCAAAAAGTACCAAGGGACAAATAGTCCCAAAAAAGGTGTTTGGGGTGCCTCACCCAAGCATGGGGCTGAGCCCCACCCCAGTAGGTCAGTTCAGTCTTTCTGCCACCCCTGTAAACCATTTTGGGGCTTTCCACCCAATCTGCCCCCTATGGGCAGAAAGCTCACTAGACAACAGGGGGGAAATTGGCCCCGAAAAACGGGTTGGGGGAAGCTTCAGTGACAAACAATCATTTGGCACTTTCAAAGGTGGTAAAAATATAGGCTCAAGCAAAATGTCATTGATGCCAGTGTAATTTTCATAATTTCTGGTGTTTTGCATTGGTTTGCAAAATGCCTAAGATTACATCATTACCCAAGCCAAACACAAGGAGATGATGGACAGGACACTATTTAGACACTCACCCCAGTCACAGATCTGGGTTGATTTGGCTCACTTCCCACCCCATTTCAGACGCAGCTCTATGTAAATCAGTTTTGGTTCTGTACCTTATGGGAACAGTCCAGCCCGAACTGCCAAGCCAGGTCTTCCCTAGACCAGAAACAATAATCCTGGGACCAGTTTCGGGGTGACACCTCTCATCAGCCAGGCTGGCCTGAATCACTGGCAAAGTAAGCAAACTGACCTACGTCTGGGCATACCCAGCCAACGTAGGGCGAACAAAGCAAACACAAGGAGATGATGGACAGAGAGCTGAAACCTTTCAGACACACACCCCCAGTCACAGATCTGGGTTGAATCCTCATTGTTCTTTAGCTCACTTCGCCACCCCAGTTCAGACCCGGCTATATGCAAATCAGTCTTGGCCCTATGCCTCATGGGAACAGTCCAGCTTGACCTGCCAAGACAGGTCTTCCCTGGACTGGAAACAAGCATCCTGGGACTAGTTTCGGGCTAACACCCCTCATCAGCCAGGCTACCTTGAATCCAGTGGTAAGTGACATTCCTAAAACCATCCACCTATCATTTGCTACTCTTCAGTATTTGAGATGTCAGCTTTAAAGCAAACTACTCCAACCTCAATGTTCCTTTATCGTTTCCTCAATCTAGCCTCACCTCCTTTCCTCTGTTGGTTCATGTTTCACCTCTGTTGCTCCCCTCAGTGCTGGGTGTGGCACAGGAAGATGAGGGGGCAATAATGGGATGGGGGCAGCAAAGGGAAAGCTAAAATGTGATAGGGAAGAAGGTACAAGTACAGAGTTATAGTTGCATTTAGAGGGATCATAGCAGGAAAGGATTTGAGAATAAGGAAATATTGTTGGAGACGCACTGGCAGGCCAGGGGGAGCCCTGGGGAGGATGGACTCTGCCTTCGGCACTTCTCCACAGTGGCTACAGGCAGGCCCCTTGTGCAGCTTTTTGGTAAATAGGTTCGACCTTGTGCCGAGAGCCCCAGAAGGAGCTGCTGAGAGGGAGAAAATGGTGCTACTCGTTTACTTACTTGTTTGAGCCTCTGGAAGAACAAAATCATCAGGATTTTAGGGGGAGTTCTACCTAGGATACAGCGGCATCTCAGTACATGAAACATAGGGAGGTGTACACACTGGGCCACAGATTAACCTACTGGCATCACCACCAACAGTTCAATTGTTAAGAGTGTGTATGTGTGTGTATGTGAACATATCTATCTATCTATCTATCTATGTATCTATCTATGCGTATATCTATCTCTCTCTATATATATTTTATATACATATACAAAATAGACATATATATATATATATAATGCAGAGTTGCGTAAAACCTTTAAATCTGTCTTTGTATAGTTCTGTGTGTGGTTTTAGTTATATATTTATATGTAGGAATATATATCTACAAACATACATAGAAAGTCACACAAACATTTTAAGAAAACATGTAAATGCAATGTTCTGCATTACCTTAAACACTGCTTAGCAGGGAATGGTAGAAGGGCAAATAAATGTGCGAGGTCATTTCAGTGTGTGTTTTTGTTGCATGCCTCTTGGCACATTTAGCAGGTGCTTTGGTGGGGCCAAGGAGGTGCGCCATGATACACAGGGCTTCGGGCCCCTCACTAGCGAGGCTGGACCCTAGCGCTAGACTAGGCTTTCACGATGAAGTATGAATAGCTGGTTGTTCCAGTGAAGCCCCTGTGTTTTCATTCTGGCGAGGTGATTATTGGTGATAATTATTGCATAAATTGCAGTGGTTTCAAAACCCGCAATTCTGATGGGATCTCCTACACGTTGATTACTTTCCATAAATCATGGTAATCGCATAAGTTACATGAATTCTGCATTTTAATCAGTGGCAAACATTAAAGAAACTGGGTCAGTTTCTTACATGTAGCGTTAACAATATCTTGCATTTTAAGTGCTTAATTTGAGCCGGTGCTTTCTGGTGCTCAGCACCGTCACTTAATTAGTTTCCGGTGCTCGGCAGCTGCACCTAATTGTCAACACCATATTTGGACCAGTCCACCACATGGTGGTGCTGCTCATCTAATTTAGAGATGAGCAGAACAACAGTAGTTTAAGACTACAATATACAGCAAAATTGCTAATACCTTTCCTCCATTCCTTTAGCTTTGGGGACCTTGAATAATGTGAACTGTCGCATTTACATGCGAGAGAGATGGTTAGTAGTTCTTTTGGCAGCGATGACAAGAGCAATGGGTGGTGCAAGCTGCAGTGGCTCCTGGTCAGAGCCCAGGCACTTAATATTTTACAAATAAAGCACTGGCTATGTAACTTTAAAATGCCATAACATTCCCAAACTCTGCAGCTTTTGATCCCTACCCTTGGGACTTTCACTGATAGCAGTGCTTAATTTGTAAAAAAAAAAAAGAAGTGCCTAGGCCCACGTCAGGAGGCCACTGCAGCCTGAACCACAGTTGCTTCTGACACTGCTGCCAATGATAGCAAAAATACAACTACTAACCAACTATTCCAGGCCCCCAATGCTAGAAAAATGCTTTGGGTGGCAGGTAATTGCAATTTTTAATATGTATTGAATTGATAATTAACTATTGTTGTACTGATCTCTAAATCAGACAGCCCCACCTTGTGGCAGACTGTCACAAGCACCGGTCTTGAAAAATAAGTGGCAGTACAGAGCACCGGAAACCACTGGCTCAAATTAAGCACTGACTGATAGGTCATGAGGGAAGAGGCATGCCATCCTGTACTTCCGGTGCTAAATATAGGCAGCAAAGATTGTCTGTCCATATTTTTTAATTTCAATAACTGTCTGCTGTATGAACAAGCAGGAGATGAACTACAGGTAAGGCTCTGTCCTTCATTTCGTACCTAAAGGATCTTCCTCAACCGTCTGCTTTTTGACCGATAAGCAGTATGGTAAAAAAGGCTCTGGATGTTTATATATACACAAAAATGCATCACACTGCATGTGGATGTAAGCATCATAATCCCACAGTGTAACCAAAATGTACCGCTATTTGTACCTTCATATATGTGATAATGTAAAGCCCATACTGACATTTGGCCTAGTATGATGACGCATGCAGCACTGTGCATGTGCACATACGTCATGATCTGGCAGCCATTTTTTTTTAAATGTACTGTGCCAAGATGGAAGATGCCCCTTTTTGAATGGAAAGTAAAAAAATAATGGAAGGCATGCAAAAGCTCATTTAGTGAAAGGTGGGCTTGGCAGCAAATAGCAACTGCTGGGCCCACATAATAATTTATAAAAAAAAATTACAGTAAAAAGAAAGAGAGAGAGGGATGGGGCAACAGAGGTGCAAGGGGTTTGCGGGTCAATTCCTCCAATGACTGAAAATGAGAAGGAAGGAACATGACAATCAATAAAATGGGGTGGTGAAGCAATGTACCAGCTTGGGTGTGAGAATGCAAAACTAAGAGTAAGTGGGAACAGCGATTTTCAGGAGGAGTCAGCATACAGGGGTGATTGAGAGGGAGCAAGAAAACACATCCAGTCCCGTGGAATTTTGAAAGCAAAAGAGATAAGCTGTTCATGAATATAAGCAGTGGAAAGATACAAGTCATCCAGTCAAAGGGTGGTAAGAAACCTGGCTCTAAGTGAGTGACAAACCACAAGAGGTGGAAAAAAAGTCATTGAATAACAAGCAAGCAGTTGAGATTAACAAAAAAGGCAAACAATAATTGGCCATGGGCTGACCAAAAGGACACTGTAAGTAGGGGTACTCTATACAACAGGTGTTTTGACAATAGAGAGCTATATGCCTACATAAAAAAGTAATCGTTTTGTGTGGCACCCCTCACCTTCACAATCAAAAAAGATTACCTTTAAAATAAAAGATTAACTTTAAAATATATAAGTAGTGCATTTTATTTACTTGGTGAAAGTGAAAAGTACAAGTTTTTGATGTCCTAACCAAAGTATCCTATACGCCACTGGAATTATGGGATTTTGAGGTCACGCTGCATTCCACATAATTATGGATTTGCTGCATTTGCCACATAATCAATCCATCATCTGCTGCGTGATCTGTAGATTTTAGCTATTTTCTTTTTTTAGCTTAAACGGACCAAATATACAAAAAATGTGACACATATAGCTGTGCTGTGGAAAGCAATGTACAAAGGTAGATAGGTCATCTTTCAGTTGATTGATGCTGTATTTGGTTGTCAAGACTGGTACTAATGAGGTGAATAAAACATTTGCCGGGTTAATGTGAATATGTTTTTTTAAAAAAAGACAAAATAATGAGGTAATACCATCACAAAAATGTGGCACGTCATGCCGCACAATTTGCCTTATTTTGCCACATGCTTTAGTAAACCCCGATGCATAATTTGGTCATCCCCTGCCGCACAATTCCAGTGGCCCTAAATATGTTTTATTTTAATATGTCTTCGCTGGGAGAAAAGTTCCAAGACCACTTATTTTGCTAAGTGTGAAAGAGAGGCAAGTAATTTGCAAGAGGGGAAAATTGAATTAGATTTGATCATGTGTGTTGTGTATGTGCGTGAGTAACTATGCATGTAGAGAAGCAGGAGACATGGTGGGGAGTATTTGCAGCCGCGGTCGGCAGTAGGAGTTCCTGCAGGGCGGTGACGTGGGGAGGGGCAGGATGGGGGTAGTAATGTATGGATTACGGAGTTTAACAGATAAGTAAACATATAAATAAATAAAACGAATTTCGTTGCGAGCACTGCATCACATTTGGTGATGCAGTGCGCGCAACGAAATTCGTTTTTATTTATTTATATGTTTAATTACCTATTAAACTCCGTAATCCATACATTACTACGCCCCGCTCTGCCCCTCCCCCTCCCCACGTCACCGCCCTGCAGGAATTCCTACTGATGAGTATTTGAAAATGTTGTCGTAGGACAGCAAAGCTGTATGGCCAGCCCTGCTTGTTATATAATGCATGTAGGCCTCTTATCTAGTGCCACAGCATTATTATGTGGAACCTCCCTGGTATGCCAATGGTATGTCTTTCATCCTCTTTTATAGTGCTGTCTGCCTTTTCCCTTTTCAGCATTTACAGTCGTATCATATCTGAAACCAGAAGTGACACGTTAAGCTCCGCAATCCCGTAACTCTGTCTCATGTCTGCAGGCCCCGGCTGCGGAGCCGGTCCCAATCTCATGGAGCCTTGACTTGTGAGTTCCAGGCATATTTGCTTCCTGGATTTCCTTGGCTCTCCTTTGGACTGCCAGCCACATTCACTGATCCTTGGGCCCGAAGCCATGCCTGCTTAATGCCGGTCAGCAGGTGCGCTCCTATGCTTAGCGCCAACCACGCCCCCTACCCGCTAACAGACAAAATGCTTAAGCCTCCATCTCCAAGCTGTTGTGACATCAGCTATGTATGTGGATTTGAACAAACTTGTTATGTATTTGATAAATAGTGCTTCCATAAGGTGCGCTGTTCACAGTGTATAAGGCTCAAATAGCCTTATCACTTACAACAACCATTGACAAGGCCTTGAGGCGAGATGCTGGCTAGTACAAGATATTACATGCAAATATGGGGCGTAGGATCATTACATCCATGGATTGGCACAGTGACATTACGCGGAAGAACAGCAGAAGGGGAAAAAGCAAGTGGAATCTCAGGCCTGGAAGATGCGCATCCTTTCTGAGATTTGACACTCTTGTCACCTATATTTTGTGTAAAATTTCAGACAAGAGCATTGCAGCACTCTGTGATATTTTCACTCAGGTGCCACAATTAAAATGCAGTTTAGCAGCATGCCCAAAGAATTTGGAGCAAGGAATCTCGAAGGCACCAAATATCATGGACACAATATAGAACAACAACATATTGAAAAGTAAGTACCTACAGATTTTCTGCCCCCAACTCCACATATATGTACCTCAGCAATATATATTATCTTCAAGGTGCATAAATGTGGAGTCAAGAATAGCAAATCTATGCTTCCTCTATATGCACTTACATTTCGATGTTTTGTCCCTCGATATTCTGTCAACGATATTAGTGTATCGCGATATTCCTAGCTTCGGTGTTCTATTGTATAATTTAAGTTAAAGGAAGGCAGTGACTAGGGTGTCCGGCACTGGTTAACTTTCAAGATACCTTCATTTTTAAAGACATCTTGCAGCAAAAGTTAGAAGTATGATAAAGTCTGTTTAAATTTCAAAAAGTGTATTTCATTCACACAAAGAACTGTTTTACCTTAGAACATCAGATTATATCAGTACACTGAGAAGTATTTTTTTTAAAGTGCTAGTTTTCAAACATGAAATTAGAAACATTAATTCTTCCCCTCACTCTGACAACAATGCCAATAACAAACTAAGAGGCTCATTTTGTTTGTCCTGTCTTTGGGTGACATGGGTTTCGATTATACATGAATAAAATTATAGTTGATTAAATCAAACACAGGGGGTGGTTTGCAGAGCACACACCCTTAAGTCATGTATTTCAAGGTCCTCAGATGTAATAATGAAGAAAAACGAGGGAAAGTGAAATAAAGCAATTCACTAGGATCCCACAATTTGGTTAAAGGATTAGTCCTAAGATTCTGGTTTCAAATTGTGCAACTCAGACACTAAGATGGAGATTTACAATGTTTTCATGTAGTGTACTGCAGCAGCCGCAAATGCTGCACTGGCTGAAAAGGAGAGAGGAGGAGAGCGCCCAATTTCCTAAAATAAGGCACTCTCCTCCCCTCTCCCTTGTGCCTGTGCTGAAATCAACTGCTGTGCGCCACAGAGGCACATTTACACCAGGGTGCAAGGGTGTCTCCGTGAGTCTAGCATAGGTTTTGTACTGGAAGGGTGCCCTTCCAGTACAAAATACTATGCTTAGACTAACTTAAAACCTTTTCCCTCTTTGTATGTCTGCTGTACACTGCAGCACACATGCAAAGGCGGGAAAGGAAGGAGAAAGAAGGAGAAATTAAAGCATTTCTCCTTCCTTGCGTCTACTTTAACCCGTTGGCCGCGGACACGATTTCGCAGCAGTGCGGCACTTCCTCAAAAAAGGCGGGGCCACGCCAGCCATTGGACGTGCGCAGCACTACGAAGGTAGTGCTCGCGACGTCCAACGGTCGACAGCAGCACTTAAGGGGTTTAAAGGGCACAGTTTTTTCATGCTTAACCTTGTTTACTTTGTTTAGTAAATTGGGTTTAGCATGAGAAACCTTGGGTGGTTGCATGACAACGCCCATGCTCCACCCATGGTACGCCCCCTTGGCGCTAAGTAATGGAAAACAGCGCTATGCGCTGCTTTGCATTACTTTCTCGTTATTTCCAGCGCTAAACAAGTTTAGTACTGGAAAGTAAATTGGGTTTGCGTCACTTTTGTGACACAAAAACTGAGTAAAATCTTACCAAAATAAGCTTTGCGATTCCCCTACACCCACCTTACCGCCAACCCTCTTCCCCCACCCCAACTGCTACCCTGCAGGGATCTAAGCAGCGCTTGGTCACTTAACAGACCAACTTTGTGGCCCCTGGGAAAATGTTTGTGAGTACCCATGCCATGCTCTAAATTGTGGTATTGAAGGTGCAGTGAGCTATATCGCAACCAGAAACAATAACGTGCCCTTTTTTCAGAGCCCGGGACGCTCCAGAACTAATGTTTTCCTACTAAAAAACTGCAAACGTCTCTCTTCTGTCATTCACCCTTACAGAGTCACGCGTGTTCTTTGGGACAATATGGCAGAGACATGATAATGTGTCCCCTCGTTCCGCGCGCGAGGAGGCGTCACGAGCCACGCAACGGTCGCTGTGGTCCATCCTTTTGTTTCATTGGACCCACATTTCGCAGGGGACGGTATGAATGCTTCCACGGGAATGCAGCGAACCGCAGGCGCGCGGAGTGGGCTCGAGCCGGAAGCCGGCTCCGTCTCCAGGGGCCTCAGTGGTTAGGAATAGGCGCGCGCTGGGAACACTGTTGGTTCCTCTTAAGATAAAATGCGACCGAAAAAATCGTGAAGCTACAGCTGCTATAGCTGGTTGCAGACAGCGATACTCTTATTTTTCCCTCGTAAAATAAATCTAGTCAACGAGACGGACAGTAGTTAAAACTTTGTAAAAGATAAAACATTCTCTGAACATATAATTATTAAGCTATGTTCCAAAAATCGGGAACCAAGTAGGTCACTAATTTAGGAAAGTGGGCAGCGGAAGCTCGTGACCACACTTTGACTTAAAAAACTACAGCACATCTTTCATTTTCAGACTGCATAAAAGCCACAGACCCCCTCCCCCCACCAGGAGTCACATTTGGAAGTCTCATTACCAGAGGTGTTGACAGGCTGTGTAACACAACAAAGTTAACTGTGGAGATGTGGGGCGCATGACGACACATTGAGGTTTTGCTTCTCACAAGGTTCCTACTGGTCCAAAAGTGTATGTCTTTGATTTGGAGCTCGGCACTCAGAATACCTCATTTATAAGTTGAGTTTCCTATGAAATACCAACTGCTCTAACCATATATATTTCATTTGTACACCTATGACTTTAGTAAACTTACATTTTCTGTTTAGTTTTTCCGTTTTCTTTTTTTTCATGCCCACTTTTCGATTAACTGTCTTTCTTTTTGGCATGACTAGGATTTAAAGGGAAGTGGAGAGAGACTTCCTTGCCGAGTGCCACTCTGATGTTCAGGGACGGTGGTTCTCATTGGACGAGTATTAACCATGTACTGCCTGGTTAAACTAGTCCCAATGTGGCAGTTTTGCACACTCTGTATTTTGCAGGAAAGAAAAAATACATGCAAACTCACAGCAAGACAGTTGATCTGAGCTTTACTTTCTGAAACTTTAACTTACTCCAGTGCTGTAACACAGTAGCTTGCTTGGCATCTCTTTCACAAGTTGGCATGGTTGGTATGTTTGAAACAGGTTGCCAACACTTTATACAGTTTGTCGTGTAGCAGGGTGTTCAAGCATCGTGTGACCTTCAACTCCTATGGCATGTGGGTATGTTCCTACTGAAGGTCAGGTTCATGACAGTCATACATATTACTGAATGATATATAGGTACTATATCTCATTTTAGTATTTATCAACTGAATTATATTGAATACAAAATAGATCTGTTTTCATTTCAGCACTTCAATGGTAATGTCAGATTTCTCTGCTTCCATATCAGACTCTGAAACTGGCCAAGCCTATTATGGGCAGAATAGTTAACTATATGGGCAAGCAGGAAATAGTGACCCACCCACTGTAGGAAGTATGCCACTGTCCTCATGTGGAATTCCTTGTTGAGAAGGCTTTCAACAGTCTTTGACTCAGAATACCTGATTATGAGAACACTCCAAGGGTGGTCGATATTTGTCACAATTGATTAAATCAGACAACCTGACTGCTAAATTTATCGCACGCAATAAATAGCTAATACTCTTGAGTTTTTCTTGGTAATGGGGAATAACACATGTATTGTGGTGCTTAACGCACCAAAATGCGTTCGTCCTGGTAATTACTGGGAGTTTTCCCCCAGTAAATCTTGGTAGGTTTGACCTTCCGAAATTTAACAGGCAATGTGACCAATATCACCCTGGTTATTACCTGGAGAGACACACATAGCACCACTTTTAATTTCAATCCTACAGTGCACATGTGCACATCCATCTAGAAAGTAGTCCACTTCACTGTTAGGGAAGGAGGGCCAATCTATGCTTTCATTTCTACCTTCATTTTAAATATTGTATCCATTTTTGCACTGGGTGACTTTTTTCCACAGGTCATTTTTTAATTACTTTTCTTTGCAAACATATGAATGACACTGTTAGACTTTTTCTACACTTAACTTTCTATTACGTTTATAATGCTTTTATATTTTTAATATCACATGTTTGTAAAAAAAAAAAAATACATCAAAACAATGTCAGGCTTGCCGAGACCAGATCTGGCTTTGCCAGTGCTTATTTGCTCTTGTCTTTACACATGCTTTTACACTCCCACCCATCTCTCTGCTGGAAGGAAGTTTGTTCTCAGACTCATATCCCTTCTAAGTTTAGCATGCAGATGGGCATACCAGTGACATTATAGTGCCAAGCTGAAGAGTCTGGCATCTGAAGACATGAGCCAGAGTGTGTGCCAAGTAAGACACATCAGCTGCTGCTGTGCTCCAATAACTCACACTTCTTTCCCAGCAGGGATCAGGCACAGTTATTCTTACCTTTTCCATAATTCTTTCCTATCATACTAAGACAATGTGATGGAAAGTCATAAAGGTGATCCTTTCCCATCCTTCCATCATTACAAACTCTCTGGTAATGCTGTATGTTTGAGCCTCTTAAGTTATCCCTCTTGCCCTGTGGGGTTGTGATTGGAAACAACATACAATTGATAATTGCATTCAGGTCTACTGAAGCCAGAACAACCTAGTGTCTTACAGCCAAATAAACAAGGAGCATCTGAGGAGATGGCTCGAGAATCTGAGTACTGGCATTGGAGCATATCCATAAATATTCAGAGCATATTTCAGATGCTCAACGCTTCTGCAATATGATTGGAGCATTTGGAAGAGATGGGCCCATCCAGGGGCGGCTCTAGGCTCATGGCAGCCCTGGGCAGGGAGCGTAGGTAGGGGGCCCCCAGAGGAATGCAGGCGCAGAGGCCAGTGAAGAGGGGGGGTCAGAGTGTTTGGAAGTGGAACAGAGCCAGAGGCTGCCAAATCCCTGCCAGGGGCCGCCACGGTAATATGTATCCATCCTCAGAGGATTATTATGTTAAGGATATATATCGGCGTGGCGGCCCCTGGGGTTTGGCGGCCCTGTGCAGGTGCACAGCTTGCACATGCCTAAGGCCGCCCCTGGCCCATCCAGCATGAACTCCGCTCTGAAAGTACACTCGTCCACTCTACCCATCATACATACCCACAGGCAGAATCAAGACTTGAGAAATACATATGGGAGCAAAAGGTTGCCACTACTTTTATTATTTAAACAAATAGTTTCAAGCGTCTAAGTATGAATGACACTGATTAAATATCAATATTATTGACTAATTATCACCCAGAGAGGAATATAACCTTCTAACAGCTGAATTTGTGGATTATTTTTGGGCATGCATAACAGACGCTCGCTGAAAAGCGAGTGATTTATCAAACGTACATTTAATTCTAGTTAATGCCTTATTCACTGGTGTTTACTGCCAGTGAATGCCCTGTCCATTAGACTTTACTAGCTGTTGGGATATACTTGCCAGCCATCAATTCTCCCATGAATATAAGGTCTAATCCTTTGCCGATAAGTGGTACTACTGCTGCTGCCTACCAGATATCGGTTGGTGCCTCTAGGGGACAAGCTAGTACTACTTAATTTGCCTTATTGCAACAAAACAGCCACTGAACATCACGTGCCCCCATTCCCTGAAAAGACTAGTCAACAAGGACCCTATTCAGATATACTGATTGAACAGGCCGGCTAGATGGGGACATCCTGCACATGGAGCTGATGATATCAGTGGGCCAATTACTTGCTTCAGAACATTGCTGTCTTAGGCTTGGTCCTTGGGTGGGGTGGGCCGTTGGATGGCAAGGATAGTCTCATCTTGGCATCATCTCCCGCCTTACAACACCCGTCACAGAGCTTTGCAACATGTTGCGGAATAGGGAAGGACTGTCATGGGGTTACATACACAGACACAGACAAAGAGGCAATATTCAAAGCGCCCCTGAGCAAATCATAAAACATGTAGCACAATTTTAAAAAAATCTTATATTAATTTTCTTAACTTGTATATTTCAGTCTCTCTCATGGTTCAGCACAGGTCAGTGTGCAGCATGTCAAGTGAGGATCCACAGGAGATTATTAAAGCTCAGAAAGGCCGAACCACAAAAGTTATTATGCTAACCATGTACGCTCTCTATATTTCATAGACAACCATATCTTTTTTCAGAGGGGTTCTGAAGAGTGAGTGACTCAAAGATATCCCTAGTAACTATTTCCAAGGTCAAGGGTCAATCAAATCACCCATATAAAATGAATCATATAAAACTAAAAAGTAAAGGTAACTACAATACCACTATTTACATATATACATTAAAATGTCCATGTGGAGACATACATCAGGAAAATGGAGAGGAAAATTAAAATCCTAATTTCTGAAGACAAGAGGAACATATGAAGAAAGAACTTGAAATCGTCAGTGGCAACTCACTTTTCAGATCATCAACACACTGCATCACAAGTAAGATTTCAGACACTGGAGGTTCCTGTTTTTGTACTGGGGCAATGTGACTAAGAGACTCCTACTAAGGGAGATTTATTGGATCAGAACTTTGGACACTATACAACTGCGCACACTTAATGATAGGATGGAAATGTCTTGTTTCTTGTATTTACTTGCATACGACAGAGAACCTCATTGTTTTATTAATTCATTGTTTTTTTATTATTTAAACATCATCTTTCTATATCTCTTTACAACACTTCATACACTATGCATTCTATTTTGATAGCCACGTTATCTTATGACTGATGTAATGTATTTTGCACAATTACTTTTTATATTTATTTTACTCATAGTAGACACTATTCCAAACACCTCAATGTTTTCTTAGTTACTAATAGCCAAATGCTACAGAGTTACAATCTCTGCCACTTCACTGCAACAGATCCTCACAGCATGCCTTAACCTAATTTTTCACCTTTCGATATGGCCAATATGTACACCTTGGCATGACGTAGAGGTGGGCGAGTCACTTAAAATTCGAGCCAGGCTCGAGCCAGATGGCAGACTCTGGCACACATCGCACTCCCCTTGGAACCTCAAGCCCAAAATGAGCCGAGCTTTCATGTGGCTTCTGCTTGCCACCCTCTCTCTAACCTTGTGCCCAAAGTTAAAAACAAAGCATCAACATTTGCGGTGTACAACATGGCTAAAACACATTGGCAAAGCCAATTGTTCTTGCATAGGGGAGACCTATTGGCTTTGCCAATGATTGTTCTTCACGTGGTGAAAAATGAACAAAATAGTTGTATAATATCTTGTTCTATTTGAGCACATCTCTGGGCCCAACTCCACACTTACTGACCACGCCGCCATTGTGCTCCTGTGAGCAGTCCCCAAACTTCTTTTAATGCACTTCATCCGCTGGCAAAGAGTTGAAGTGATGCTCTTAGTAGAGAAAATGTAATCTGTTCATAAAGAAAAACACATTTTCAGGGTCAGAAAATGATCTTAAGATGCCCACTGGCAGGAAATTGAAAATGAGAAATCAGTGTTATTACCTGCAAACAAAGCCTCCTGGGATGTGCTCTGCATCAGGAGACCAATAGCACTCCATAATCTAATCCTTGTAATCCTTAGAGCTTTTTTCCAATTTGCGCTGTGGAGAGTACAATATGATTTTTTAATTTTATAGAACATAAAGTTATACAAGCTAAAATTGTCCTTAAAGAGTTTGCAAAGATGTATACAACCGAGTGGCTAACTTATGGCTGCATAAACTCTTGACAAATGGGCAGATGATAAATTAAAGGCCTGATTGCATGCATACCATCATGGAGAAGGCGTGAGTATCAGTTTAATACATTCCGAAAAAGATAGCTCCTTCCACATTTCTGTGCTGATTAATAACATTTCGTCGAAGCATAGTTTTATGTTTGCAAATATTTGGTGTCTTTGTAAAGTGAATGTATGTGTTTTTGTTCTTCTTTTTCCATTGTTTCTCAAATTGAGCCCCCTCAGCACAGGACAATCTGCCATGTTAGATTTCACAACAGACACGTTACCAACACCTCCTCACTTTTGACAGAATTAGTTAGGAAGGCCCATCAAGAAATATGAGCAGCATTTGATATAGTCTGATTCTGAACATTTGGGAAATTGCCTAGGAAATGTTATTTCGCCCTGTCGAGGGAGTAAGGCACATGTGTATCCTATATATATATGTATATATACATATATATGTATATATATATTTATATATATATCCATATACATATATCCCATGTTTGTTGCGCTCCTTCTGTACCTCAGGGACCCGTGAAATGTGGCGTGAACGCCGGCGGAGCACACCGGCACACTAATCCTTTCCTGACCACACGAGTAATCACGCTCTCAGGAAAACAGCAACACAGCAAGTTTGGAGTAGAAAAAGGTTAGAAAAAGGTTGTTTACTTCTCTAACTCCATTAAGTAAACAACCTTTTTCTACTCCAAACTTGCTGCGTTGCTGTTTTCCTGAGAGCGTGATTACTCGTGTGGTCAGGAAAGGATATATATATGCATATATATATCCACTCAAACAAGTTGCCCGTCATGGAAAGGACCCACAGACCAGGTAGGTATTTGCCATATTCTTTATTCGAAGCAGCAGCAAAAGAGAATGCAAAGCGGCAGCAAAATGTCCAGCCAGCCGACGCGTTTCGTGCTAGCGCACTTCTTCAAAGGCTCTGGCTTTCTGTGGCGGTGAATAGGCATTTGTGACACCGCATAAGTAAGGATAAAGTCCCGCCCATGTGGGCGTGGCCGCACTGCGGCCCGATGGTAGCTGTAGTGCTAGTATTGCTTCAGTGAGCTGCCTTATTCATGCAACAGTACACGTTTTACCCCAGTGGGTTTGCGCCTCCCAGCACCTCCGTCGCTGTTGTCATTCACCTTCAAACAAACGGCACTGATCTCCATATCCGGGGTGCCATTTGACTCCTCCGGTGGTGGGCTGCACGCAGCCCCAGGGTCCTTTCCGCGGCTCAGGCAGGCCGCTAATATCCACTCAAACAAGTTGCCCGTCATGGAAAGGACCCACAGACCAGGTAGGTATTTGCCATATTCTTTATTCGAAGCAGCAGCAAAAGAGAATGCAAAGCGGCAGCAAAATGTCCAGCCAGCCGACGCGTTTCGTGCTAGCGCACTTCTTCAAAGGCTCTGGCTTTCTGTGGCGGTGAATAGGCATTTGTGACACCACATAAGTAAGGATAAAGTCCCGCCCATGTGGGCGTGGCCGCACTGCGGCCCGATGGTAGCTGTAGTGCTAGTATTGCTTCAGTGAGCTGCCTTATTCATGCAACAGTACACGTTTTATCCCAGTGGGTTTGCGCCTCCCAGCACCTCCGTCGCTGTTGTCATTCACCTTCAAACAAACGGCACTGATCTCCATATCCGGGGTGCCATTTGACTCCTCCGGTGGTGGGCTGCACGCAGCCCCAGGGTCCTTTCCGCGGCTCAGGCAGGCCGCTAATATCCACTCAAACAAGTTGCCCGTCATGGCAGTGAGCTGCCTTATTCATGCAACAGTACACGTTTTGCATGAATAAGGCAGCTCACTGAAGCAATACTAGCACTACAGCTACCATCGGGCCGCAGTGCGGCCACGCCCACATGGGCGGGACTTTATCCTTACTTATGTGGTGTCACAAATGCCTATTCACCGCCACAGAAAGCCAGAGCCTTTGAAGAAGTGCGCTAGCACGAAACGCGTCGGCTGGCTGGACATTTTGCTGCCGCTTTGCATTCTCTTTTGCTGCTGCTTCGAATAAAGAATATGGCAAATACCTACCTGGTCTGTGGGTCCTTTCCATGACGGGCAACTTGTTTGAGTGGATATTAGCGGCCTGCCTGAGCCGCGGAAAGGACCCTGCGGCTGCGTGCAGCCCACCACCGGAGGAGTCAAATGGCACCCCGGATATGGAGATCAGTGCCGTTTGTTTGAAGGTGAATGACAACAGCGACGGAGGTGCTGGGAGGCGCAAACCCACTGGGGTAAAACGTGTACTGTTGCATGAATAAGGCAGCTCACTGAAGCAATACTAGCACTACAGCTACCATCGGGCCGCACTGCGGCCACGCCCACATGGGCGGGACTTTATCCTTACTTATGTGGTGTCACAAATGCCTATTCACCGCCACAGAAAGCCAGAGCCTTTGAAGAAGTGCGCTAGCACGAAACGCGTCGGCTGGCTGGACATTTTGCTGCCGCTTTGCATTCTCTTTTGCTGCTGCTTCGAATAAAGAATATGGCAAATACCTACCTGGTCTGTGGGTCCTTTCCATGACGGGCAACTTGTTTGAGTGGATATTAGCGGCCTGCCTGAGCCGCGGAAAGGACCCTGGGGCTGCGTGCAGCCCACCACCGGAGGAGTCAAATGGCACCCCGGATATGGAGATCAGTGCCGTTTGTTTGAAGGTGAATGACAACAGCGACGGAGGTGCTGGGAGGCGCAAACCCACTGGGGTAAAACGTGTACTGTTGCATGAATAAGGCAGCTCACTGAAGCAATACTAGCACTACAGCTACCATCGGGCCGCAGTGCGGCCACGCCCACATGGGCGGGACTTTATCCTTACTTATGTGGTGTCACAAATGCCTATTCACCGCCACAGAAAGCCAGAGCCTTTGAAGAAGTGCGCTAGCACGAAACACGTCGGCTGGCTGGACATTTTGCTGCCGCTTTGCATTCTCTTTTGCTGCTGCTTCGAATAAAGAATATGGCAAATACCTACCTGGTCTGTGGGTCCTTTCCATGACGGGCAACTTGTTTGAGTGGATATTAGCGGCCTGCCTGAGCCGCGGAAAGGACCCTGGGGCTGCGTGCAGCCCACCACCGGAGGAGTCAAATGGCACCCCGGATATGGAGATCAGTGCCGTTTGTTTGAAGGTGAATGACAACAGCGACGGAGGTGCTGGGAGGCGCAAACCCACTGGGGTAAAACGTGTACTGTTGCATGAATAAGGCAGCTCACTGAAGCAATACTAGCACTACAGCTACCATCGGGCCGCAGTGCGGCCACGCCCACATGGGCGGGACTTTATCCTTACTTATGTGGTGTCACAAATGCCTATTCACCGCCACAGAAAGCCAGAGCCTTTGAAGAAGTGCGCTAGCACGAAACGCGTCGGCTGGCTGGACATTTTGCTGCCGCTTTGCATTCTCTTTTGCTGCTGCTTCGAATAAAGAATATGGCAAATACCTACCTGGTCTGTGGGTCCTTTCCATGACGGGCAACTTGTTTGAGTGGATATTAGCGGCCTGCCTGAGCCGCGGAAAGGACCCTGGGGCTGCGTGCAGCCCACCACCGGAGGAGTCAAATGGCACCCCGGATATGGAGATCAGTGCCGTTTGTTTGAAGGTGAATGACAACAGCGACGGAGGTGCTGGGAGGCGCAAACCCACTGGGGTAAAACGTGTACTGTTGCATGAATAAGGCAGCTCACTGAAGCAATACTAGCACTACAGCTACCATCGGGCCGCAGTGCGGCCACGCCCACTTGGGCGGGATTTTATCCTTACTTATGTGGTGTCACAAATGCCTATTCACCGCCACAGAAAGCCAGAGCCTTTGAAGAAGTGCGCTAGCACGAAACGCGTCGGCTGGCTGGACATTTTGCTGCCGCTTTGCATTCTCTTTTGCTGCTGCTTCGAATAAAGAATATGGCAAATACCTACCTGGTCTGTGGGTCCTTTCCATGACGGGCAACTTGTTTGAGTGGATATTAGCGGCCTGCCTGAGCCGCGGAAAGGACCCTGGGGCTGCGTGCAGCCCACCACCGGAGGAGTCAAATGGCACCCCGGATATGGAGATCAGTGCCGTTTGTTTGAAGGTGAATGACAACAGCGACGGAGGTGCTGGGAGGCGCAAACCCACTGGGGTAAAACGTGTACTGTTGCATGAATAAGGCAGCTCACTGAAGCAATACTAGCACTACAGCTACCATCGGGCCGCAGTGCAGCCACGCCCACATGGGCGGGACTTTATCCTTACTTATGTGGTGTCACAAATCCCTATTCACCGCCACAGAAAGCCAGAGCCTTTGAAGAAGTGCGCTAGCACGAAACGCGTCGGCTGGCTGGACATTTTGCTGCCGCTTTGCATTCTCTTTTGCTGCTGCTTCGAATAAAGAATATGGCAAATACCTACCTGGTCTGTGGGTCCTTTCCATGACGGGCAACTTGTTTGAGTGGATATTA